>NC_080443.1:14954170-15268128 GCF_028018845.1 Melospiza georgiana
CCATCTCAAACACTCAGGTGGCCCCAGCACTTCACCTTCCAGTCTGGCGGGAGCTGGGCGCCGAATCCCAGAGCAGGAAACATCTTGTCCCTAAAGAGAAGGAGGAAGACATATGGGTGTACTGACACACACAGAGCAGGCTTGCACAGCTTCTCCCAAAACATGCAGTGCTTTTCAATGGGAGATAAACATTCTCAAGAGAGAACAGATATTCCCCCTTGGATTTGATCTTTAGAGAAAAAGGAATCCAGCTTTGCTCTGTTTCCCACAGAGACCAGGAACATCCTCTTGCCCAAACACTGCATCTCTTGCAGGCATGTAACCCTGGAGATTTTAAAAAGTGAGCAATCCATTTTGGTCACAAGAGCCATCACAGTGAGAACAACAGACTTTTGCTTTGTTTTCTCTATCAGTGTCTGAGATGATATTTTTTTTGATATTTCCTCCACTCCCCAGGATGTCTGAGGAATGAGGCAGTCTGGGGTCACAGCTCTGGCAGTAAACAACAGCAAGCTGAGAGCACCTGCCCCCAGGAGAGGATGTTCCACCTCTGCTAACATCCTTCCCCTCCACAGCAGCAGTGGGGGGAGAGGAGAAAGCCTGTCCCAACCCTCTCCTCCTGCATCCTGAAGTTTACGGTAAATAACATCCTTAAGGTATTACTAAGCCCTGGATCAAGGCAGATGCATCCCAGAAGCCTCTTGGGAAGCCAGGGAAACATCTGCAGACAGGGGTGGTGGCAGAAGGGCACGGTGCTTACGAGTCATAGTCCTGGATGATCTGGCCCACAGCCCAGATGGCTGACAAGTACTCGTTTGTGCCCAGGGGGTTGATGTAGTGCAAAGAGGAGGGCTCCTGGGGGTTCCCATTGGAAGCTGTGAAGTCAATCCCAACCTGGAGAACAAGAGAGAGGCATAAACCCATCCTCTGTTAGCAAATGCCACCAGAGACCTGACCACCAATCCTCCACTGCTGTGAGGCCCACACACAGTTCCCTCAAACCTCAAACTTTGGAAAAAGTTTAATAAAATCCATTTCTTGCAAGAAATTGATTAAATATTACATTAGGCAAAGTCATTCACTCTTTCCCCTCCAGTTTTCACCAATGAGCATCACACAAGGTGTCCTCAAGCAGCCCCTACTCCTGGAACAAGCCACCACCTCCTCCAGCTGAGGATTCTCACTCCCATCTCCCAGGGATCAGGAACTGAGCAGCCCCAGGGCCACCAGGGTATCTGGATCTCAAGGTCTTTGACCAAAGCATCAGAGCCCTGAGCAGACCTTTCCCTGCAGGCAGGAAGACCAGCTCTTCACCAGGCTTCCCCAGGGACCAATATATGCTGAGCTCTCAGGGGACTCTGTCAGGAAGGCACTAAATTAGGCTTTCTATTTAAAGGCATTTGTAGAAATGCCTATCTCAGACCCAGATAAATCTGGCCAGGAGAGGAGAGATGCTGAGCCACCCAATCTGATGTGACTGGGAAGGAAGAGCTGGGACCAGGCAAACAGGCAGCGTGACTGCACTCGACTGGTTTGCTTTGCAAGAGGCAAAACCCAAAATAACTCCAGTGCCTAAATCGAGCTCAGGGATTTTGAGAGAGATTTTGCTCTGTATCCATAATGGGAGAGGACAAATGGCAGTTTGCTTGAGAAGGGACCTTGGCCTGGCTGGGGCAGGAGGACATCACAGCCCAGGATGTGCCACCACCTTGTGCCAGGGTGGCTGGAAAAAGGGCATGACAGGACAAGGGAGCGTGTTTTAAACTGCCAGAGTGTGGGTTTGGATTGGAATAAGGGAGAAATGTTGCACAATGAGGGTGGTGAGGCACAAGTTGTGCAGAGAAGCTGTGGCTGCCCCATCCCTGGAAGTGCTTAAGGCCGGGTTGGACAAAGCCCTGGGCAAGATGGTCCATGGCAGGGGGATGGAATGAGATGATCTTTGAAGGTCCCTTCCAACCCATACCATTCTATGGTTCCATGAACACCTTACTTCTTTGTCAAACAACTGTACTGTCATAGACAACTTTTATGAAAAATCCTTTCCTTAGGATTTTTCCTCCTGAGAAGCTGAGAGGCCTCAGGAACACAATGTAAACATTGATTATCTGCTGCTGTGGAATGCAGCAGGTGGATCTTTGATTGGCCCATGTTGGTTGTTTCTAATTAATGGCCAATCACAGCCCAGACAGAGAGTCCAAGACAGAGCCTTTGTTATCACTCCTTCCTATTCTATTCTTAGCTTAGCTAGCCTTCTGATGAAATCCTTTCTTCTATTCTTTTAGTATAGTTTTAATATAACATATATCATAAAATAATAAATCAAGCCTTCTGAAACATGGAGTCAGATCCTGGTCTCTTCCCTCAACCTGAGACCCCTGTGAACACGGTCACACTGTACAGCCTCACCAAACCTGTGGAACACCCCTGCACCCAGCTCTGGCCAAGCCACCATAGCCAGAGAGCAAGAGGGAAACTGAGGCACAGCATGGGGTGGAGTGAGACAGGCAGGGGCCGTGGTGGTGCAAGCAGTGTCACCAAGAGCAGCACTCAGGCACTGGGTCTGACAGGGACACAGCTGCTCTGCTTCCAGCACAGGGCACACAGCTGAGCCCAAACCCTCTTCCCTGGTTTCAGCCCTTCCCTCCCTCGGTGGGGAGGGCACCAGTGGCCTTTCCAAACTGCAGGGGGTGTGTGCAGCACCCTCCTGCCAGCTCAGGTGTTTCTGCAGTGCTCCCTTTGGAAACACACCCTTTGGACCACAGATGCCTTGGGAGGAGGAGGAGGAGCCCTCCAATAACCAGCAAATCTTTAGATGGGGGGAAAATTTCTGCATTCAAACCTAATTCACACAAGGGCTCTGTACTACCAATAAATTCACTGATTTTCTCTTCTATTCACTCTCCAGCACCCAGAGCAAAGCACACAGAGGCAGAGCAGCACACAAAAAGCTCTCCCAATCATTGCTGTTCCTATGGCAACTCTTCCTCCTCCTCCTACTCTTCCCCCATCATGTTTTCAGAAAAAACAACAAAATACAAACTGATCTAACTGTGAGTGCCTGCAGATCTCTGGGTACTGCACCAGGAAAGTTTGCAGAAATTGAGAAGCCCACTTCTGCGTTGTGGTGGTTTCACTCAGGACTGACATGTTCTTGCTTATTTACTCCTGACAAGCTGTGGTCCAGCTTGAAAAAAGGTGGAAATGTCAGTAAAAATGCAGAAAAACATCTCTATAACATCCCAAAGCCTCCTAGATGGGCTCAGAATAAGGAGAGCTGCCATAAAAAATGAGGGTGGTTAAACCTTGAAATAGAGACAGAAGTTGGTGACACTTTGTGAAGGGTCAGAAGGGTCTTTTTGAAAGTCTGGCCTTCAGCCAAAGTCCAGCCAGCTCCCTCCATGCTACTGGATGTACCTCAGCATCCCCAGAATCCCCAAACCCACATGGTTTAACAGCAAAATGGGCAGCTCCTGTCACCCCAAGCTGGTGCCAAACCTCACACAGAACCTCACTCCCCAGTTCTGCCCATCACATAGGTGAGACTACTACTGGGCAAAGAGAAGCAAAAGTCCTTACAGTGAACATCAGCTGGCAGCCTCCCAGGATGTAGTCCAGGAAGGAGAAATCTCTGGTTATCTGAAAGAAAAAAACAAAAAAAAAAGCAGTGTTTCAGCAATTGTCATCATTATTCAGGCTATGCAGGCCCTTGGAAACACAAGGGAGGCAGAGGATAAGGGATGGGGGGAGCTGGAGAAGACTCAAGCTCAGTCAGGGCTGAAGGAAACCTCTCAGTAACACACTCACCTTGCAGGACTTGACAATGATGATCCCAGAGTTCTTGTAATTCTTTTTCTTCTTTTGCTTTTTGGGGTTGATGCACTCCAGCTCGAGCTGTAACACACGAGCAGGCCCTGGTGTGAGAGCAGGGCTGGGCTGTGCCCGTGGCTGCAGATGCCACCAGCAGCATGGCCTGCGGGCAGCCTCCCTCCAGTGAAGAGGAGGAAGATTTTATTGCCAGGCTATAGGTTGCAAATCCAGAGGAAAAACGGGCTCAATGCCTGCCTCTGGCACCAGCACCTTGTGCAGTCCTAGACAGAGCACTTTCATGCCTTTGTGCCTCAGTTTCCCCAGGCAGGAGACACAATGCACCACACATGGTGTTTCACACCTCTCCATGCCTTGGCCAAGATCTCCTGGCCTGCAACCCTGGCGGAGACAGCAGTGCAAAGCTCTGCTATGCAGGGTCTTCACAGCACCCCTTCAACCAGGAGGCACCTGCCCAGGATCTTGGCCAGCACTGCAGGGCAGAACGGGGACACCTTTGGCACAAAACTGCTGTTGAGCTGCACTCCTGGGGACCAGGCTGCCCCTGCTGCAGATGCAGCCCCAGCAGCAAGTCACAGCTCCCCTTCTGCCTCCCCAAACCACAGGGCACCTCCATATCATGGGTGCTGCTGAAGACACCCAGCAGAGCCTGATTTGCAGCAAAGTCTGCCTCAGCTCTCCCCAGCTCAGATGTTTGAGCAACAGCCTGGGTCACTCATGGTGCGGGTGGAAGGACGAAGGAACTTGGACTTGGCTCCTTCTGAGCACAGATTGAGGGTGCAAGTACCAAAGTCTACCATGAACCCTGAGGAGCCCCTTCCTCATTCTTCCCCAGAAGCATGTCAGCACTTACAGGAGAGGCATCTTGGGCTTCACACAGCCTGGCCACCGAGGTCTGGAGCTCCCCGATGAAGTCGTGTCCCCCATCGCTGTCGTAGTCGTAGCACACCACCTGGGGTGGAAGGAGCAAAACCTCAGGAGCAGCAACCACCTCCTGCCAGAGCTGCTGGAGTCCCCAGCCTCTCCTGCTGGAGACCCCAAACAAGGAATTTTTTGTTGCTTTGGGGTTTGTTAATAAGGCAGCCATGGGGGTTCAGATGTTTGAGAGTCAACCCCAGAGGGTGATCCCCAAGAGGGCTCCCCACTACCTTTATCATCTTCTCCATCTCTCCATCACACAGTGACACCAAAGGCACAGTGAATGGCTTCCAGACAGGGTCCAGGGTGTATTTGATCACCTGCAGGGGAAGCACAGGATGCTGTCACCATGGGCACACCCACAGGTACAGACCAGGACAAAGCAGGGACACATCTCCAAGGGTGACCCTGAAGCAGCTCCTGGTGGGCCAGGCCAGGTAAGTTGTCTCAGCCCTCCCCTGCCTCCATAACTGAGACACAGCAGCTTCCCCTTCTCAGGCTGCAGCAGGTGTGAGTTAAACCAGGTTTGTTTTCATTGCTCTGGGTGATTTATCCACCCATGGGAGCAATTAAGGAACTGTGCCTGAGACAACAGCTGTGGCACACTGGGCAGCAGGGGCACAGCAATGCCTGAGCATGGGCACAGCCACTCACTGCACGACCCCCCTGCTATTTCTGCCCTCTGCATCCTCTGCTTGCCCCCTTCTCATGGCTTAGAGCCCCCTAGCCCCCAAACACAGCCAGAATCCATCTGGGCTCTGACCACCGAGAAGATGGAGCAGCAAGATGCTGCAAGCAGCCCTGGAAAGCCAAATCAGCCCGGGGCACATTAAGCTCTCTTGTCTCATCTGTGTAACATCTGCTGCCTGGGCTGGAGAAATATTAATTGATGCTTTTTGACATTTCCTGAGAGAATGCAATTGCTTAGTAGAAACCTGAGCAAACTGGAGCGGGCTCCAGGCACATGCTGTGAACATCAGAGGTGCCTGCAGGGCAGGCAAAGATCCCTTTTCACCGAGGTGTGGTGCTCACAAAGAGAGATTCACAGGGATGTTCAGAAAGCCAGGCCCAGGCAGCAAATTAACCCTTTTCTGTGCAAAGTAACCACGGGGGATTCTGGTGTGAAGGAGCTTGGATCTCTGCAGCTGGGACAGTCACTGCACAGAGCAGGGAGGAAGAGATCCATGGCTGCTGCTGTGGGCAGACACCTGCACAGCACCTGGGATCTTGTGTGACAGCCAGGCTCTTCCTGAGAGTGAGGAAACCCCGACAGGGCAGGAACAGTTCAGCTGAATTTACAAATACCTCCTGCAGGAGCCTGGGAGAACAGGGGAGCCCACACAGACCAGGATGCTGCCCGGTCACCAGGGTGGGTGGGGGAGGATCCAGAGCTCCAGCTGAGCACTCGCACCTGTGCTTGGACAGCAAGCTGCAGCAGAGCACCCCCTCCTGCCCTGTCACACCTGCCCTGTCTGCTGGGGCAGGGGAAATGCCAGCATCACACTGAAAGCTGGTTCTATTCCTGCACTGGAAGCTGCAAGAATGGAGAATTTTATTTCTTTGTGTCCAGCCTCAAAACACAAAGATGGTCACAGCATCACAGAATGGTATGGGTTGGAAGGGGCCTTAAAGATCATCCAGTTCCAATCCCCCACCATGGGCAGGGACTTTCCACTAGACCAGGCTGCTTCAAAACCTATCCAGCCTGGCCTTGGACTCTTCCAGGATGAATGACCTACCATGGTACCCTCTCAGGGCAGCTGGATGTATGCAGGGCTGGAAAGGTGGAGGCTGTTGGAGCACCCATTACTCGAAAGAAAACTTGTCTAGACCTTGATCCAGTGAGACAGGACAATGGGCAGAGGGAACACCAGCACAGACATCTGCTCCCCACAAACCTGACAGGCTTTTAGAGATCCCAGCAATGGCTGGGGCACAGTCACCTCCCCATGCCTCTCCAGAAGGAAGGGCTGGGGGCCACTCCAATCCCCCACATCTGAGAAACACATCTTGTTGAGTCAAGCCCAGCTACACACACTGAATCATGAGGGAAAAAACAAGTGAGGTCTCAGCCTGCTCCCACAGGAGAAATACTGAGGTTGATGTGAGCTAAATATGCATGGAAAGGTGTGTGGGAAAGCACCAGAAAATAAACAGCAGAGCTGTAAGGATGGCCTGTGTTGGTACCACAGGGCACAAGGCATTACCCACATCCTGGTGCTCACGTGCATGTGGGTGTGTGAGGGAAGGAAATCCTCATGGACTTTGCACAGAAGTGGTAAAACCAAACATATGGAGAGACTCTGTAAACAAACACCACTTTCTCCTTCCACCTGAGCTCCCCCTGTGTTTTGTTACAGCAGTTGCCTGTGGTGGTACAACTCCTTAAGCAGGCTTTGAGGGGACAAGAAAAGGGATGGAGAAAGAAGGGGGTGAGATGGGGTGAGATGGAGCTCTCTTGCTCTGCCATGGAAGCTGCTGAGTCCCCCCTCCAGTGATTCCCCCCCTCTCTCTGCCAGCTGCCAGGAACTATGTGCAAACTAAAAAGAGCCTCAAACAAGCTCTGAGGAGAAGAAAGAAAGCCGTTGAAAAGTACTTATTAGTCCATTGTTAAAGCAAAATCCAGCCTTTTTCTCCCTGGTATTCCTAACATCACTGGCTTTAGCAGCTTGAGAACATGACCAGCTCAGACCAAATTAGCACAGCAGGTATAAATGAGGGAGAGGAGGGGTCAGCTGGCCCTGCTCAGACCCACCAAGACCCTGGCACAGCTCTGTGCCTCCCTGGCTGTGGCTCTGGCTCATGAGAGACACGAGTAGGGTGCTCATGCTCTGAAACTGGAGGTGCCTCAACACCCAGCTCAGGTGGAGATGGGGAAAAAGCTCATTTTAACCTTTCCCCACCTCACATCGCCTTCTCTCCACCATCTCCCCAGGTCACAGCTCACCCTAATGCTCCTGAAATTGGAGGGAGAGTGGCCCAGGGCTCAGTCTAAGCCCAGGATGAGACTGGAGATTATCACAGGCTTCAAGACCATCTCCCTCTCTGCCTGCTGGATATAGCAGGGCACAGAAAAGATTTCAAGACTTTGCTGGCCCCAGTGAATCTTCATCTGCTGGGGTTCAGCAGCCTCAGTTGGATACCAGGAAGAGAGCTGTGAGGTTTTGAAATCCCTGGATCCCACCCTGGTCTACAACCAATGGACAAGACAACACCATGAAGGGCAAGAGGAGCTGATGTGAGGATGGAGGTGTCTCAGCAGCTCACGTTGGAGTTTTGCTCACCTCTGTTCTGTGAACCAGCATCCACTTCCCATCATCACCTGGTTTATAAAACTCCAAGAAGGGGTCTGACTTCCCAAAAAGGTCCTGGAGGGAGAAGAACAGGATGGGTTACGTGGTGCTCTGCAAGCAGCAGAGGTCCAAGGGAGATGTTTCTGTGTCTCTGCCAGCCCTGCAGACACTCTCCTGTCCTCGTGGGGCCAGGTCAGGCACTCTGGCAAACAGGCAGCACCCACAGGCAGTGTCCTGGCTGTGTGAATCCCCTGGATTTCCCCAGCACATTTTGTGAGCTGGGTGTGTTGGCACCCCAGCGTGTGCCTGTACCCAAGGAGCTCTCTGGACACAGATGCCACAGAAAACAACCCCAGCTGGGAGGCAGCTGCATTTGGGCTTGGAAAAACATCCAACGCCTCAGAGGAAAAACCAGAATTTTGAAGTGCATGTCTTGGGGGAGAAAGGAAGAAAATCCACCCTCCTACACACAGCAGCAAAGCATAAGCAGAGGAAGTCTTTAAGGAGCGAGCTGCCCTGGTGTTGACAGGGATCATGTAACACCCTGAGCTAGCAGCCCTGAGTCAGTGTGTGCTGCCTCTGCTGCCAGCATCTCCTCAGATAATCCCCCCACAAAGGCTCTGCTTCATGGGAACGTGCACACACACACACACAGCCCTGCTGGGATCAGCTCGGGGGCTGCCTCGGGAGGAGGAAGGCACCGACAGGGAAACTCCAGCTTTTCTAGGCAGAGCTTCGTTCCCATTCAGAAAAAAACCCCAAGGAGTTGCTAAGAAGAAACCAAATCCCAGATATTCCAGACAATCTATGGAGAATTTAAGTTATTTCAGTTGGGTTTTCCTCCTAGAGGAGGGTGGGTGTCTGAATCCTTCAAAGAGCTGGAGGAACTTTTTATGGGTTTGTGCTTCTGAGTGATGCAGTGGGGATGTGAGGGGCTGTGCATGGGGAAGGAGGAAACGTGGACACTCCAGGACCTCCTGTCCACAGCAAGCCCAGGAGATGGCAGCTGGGATGCACATGGGTCCTAGCAATGTCCCAGCAGAAAATCCATCTACATTTCCATGTAAATCCTGTTTCTGAAGCCAGCCAGGAAAGTAAATCACTGCAAAGTGTTTTGGCCTGGGGAAACTACAACTTGCTTCAGTCAAAATTCTTCTGCAGAGTAGCAGACCATAAAGGCTCTCTAGTGAGATGAGGCTATTTTTTTCCCTACCCTTTTTCACACATTTGTAGGATAGAAACACAAGCCATTCCTTCTGCTGCTTTGTGGCTATAGCACAGCTCTGATCCGGCTCACCCACCACCTGGGCTTGGCACTTGCAGGCTTCACAGATGGATTAAAGAACCAGTGGTGGTGCCTGACCCTGTCTGTGCTGGCTTCACCTCCAACCAAGGCAGCTTCCCCAGCAGCCCAGCGTGGGCTGGAGGAGGCACTGGGAGCTTTGAAGGATTTGCTGCCATCCCACGTGGATCAGCCGGGCCTGCAAGTCCAGTCAGCCTTGTTCTTTTCAAAGCAGGGTGGGAGATGCCTCCAAGCCACAAGATTGTGGGCTGCTATTCTAAAACATCAAACCCACCCACATCTCACCCCTGCAAACCTGGCAGGAGGTGGAAACTGAGCAACCAAAGGAGCTCAGCAGGCCGGATCGATCTGCAAATCAATCCAAGAAGTGAAATGATCCAAACTGGTTTTAACACACCATGGAGAAGGAGGGTGGAGCTGGCACCTCCAGCAGATACAGCTCCCCAAATCACAGATACAGCTCCCTCAATCACAGCTTCCAGCAGCAGCCCTGGCCTACAGCACTTGCTGTCCCCCAGCCATGCTGAAGCATCACTGTTCCCTCCCACTGCTGTGGTGGCACAGACAGCCCTGGGCTCCCCATGGCTGGTCCCAGGTGGAAATGTCTCCTCTTCTGCAAGATATTTTATCTTTCAACAACTCTCCCAAGAAGTGATCATGAGGTATGAGAGCCCCAGGCTGAATCTGCTGCTGACATGCTCCTGCTTTGCAGTTTCAACATTTAAATCAAGGTAGTGAGATGCAGGTGGAGAGGATGGAATGTGATGGGGAGGAGGACCTGCCTGCAGCCTCAAAGAGATCCCAGCCTCAGGGCAGCCATGGCAGAAGGAGCTGCCTGGGGCTGAGCACTGCTCCAGGCTGGCTTTGTGGCACAGTAAGGGATGAGCACAGCTTCAGCTTGGTGTGTGCACTGAAGATGATCCCTGACCCCACCACAAAGTCCTGTGAGATCCAGGCCCTCCCTATTATGTCTGAGTCTGCAGCTGTGCTCCCAGCCCCATGCTGTGTGCTACCAGATGCTGCAACTCCCCAGGCTGCAACCTTAGCCTTGGTTTTCTTTTGTTTATTCAATTTTCCACTGTCTTTCCTAAGCTTAAACAAGTTTTACCCACCTCCCACAGCTGCATTTCAACCATAACCAAAAATTACACAAAAATATTGTTTTCCATCCAATACCCCCGTTCAAGGGCCATTTTAACTTGCATGAAGTGACCTGAGCATCCTTTGCTCATGAGCAGGACTTTGAGCACTGCAGCTCTGTCCTGCATATGGGAATTGGCAAAGAAACTTTGTCAGTTCTTGGTGGTCACTGAGCACAACCCTTCTGCTGACACTACAGATGAAACTGAGTTGTTTGTTACCTCTTAACTGGGGCATTTGCACTAGACAGGGTAAGTAGAAAGGTGAGAAGAAAGTCATTTCCAACAGGTGGGGAAAACAACTTGGATAAACCAGATACCCACTGAGTTTTATCAACAGGACTGGGTGAGCCCCATCTTCTGCCCCACAAATACCCTTCTGCCTGGCTGCTTGCTTTACCCTGTTTTCTGAAACTGAGGGCCATCCTGCCAATAAAACAAGCTCTGGAGAGACTAGGAAGAAGGAAAAAATAATATTCCCATGGATTGCTTAGCAACAGGAGTGGTTCAAGAGGAATAGCTCTGGTTGCCTGGTAAATAAGGTCAGAAGAAGCTGCTCAGAGAGGCTTTAAGAACTGTTTCCTGTGCATCACATCCAAAGCAAAGCTCGTGTGCTACCTGCACTTCCTGGGAGAAGACAGGCCCTACACTTTGGTACAGAAGCAGATCTTTGCCCCATTTCCAGAGGGGCTGAAGGTGACAGCCAGGAGCTCTCAGTACATCTGAGATATGGAGTCAAAGGTCATCAAAACTTCCAGCTCTGTCAGGAGGCAATTGCAAACAGCTGCCACTGAGGGGGTAAATATGCTGTCTCTGAGATATGCTGATACACAGATGCCACACAGAATCATTCCATCTGGAGATGTGTGATGAAGAATAGTGACAACAGGGAAACTGAGGCACAGCTGTACCAGAGGATCCTGCCCAGTTTCACCCTGAAGTTTTCTCCAGTGGGACTGATTTCTGTCACTGCTACACCCAAAGCAGAGGTTTCTTCAGATCCCAAAGGCAGAAATTTAACATTGTATCCCCCAGACACAGCTCCACTCACCTTTTTATCCAATTTTCTGCCAGCCATGCTCAGAGTAATCACCCTGTTATCTGAGAGCTCCTGGGCAGCTATCTGAAAGACAAGGGAAGGCTGCATTCATTTTCAGCATAAAAAGTTAAGCTCCTGGTAAAAAATTCAACCCCTTTCTTGAGTGTTATGCTGGACTTGGTCTCACATGGCTTTTCTGCACCAGGGCTCATTCAGGACCTCCAAGGAGGAGAAGGACTGAGCCAAGAGGAAGGAGAAGCCATCTGAACCCTTGCCAGCAAGATGTGCCACCTCATCCTCCATGACCTGGGCTGGGCATGGCAAAAACATCCTCAGGGGAACATTTCCCTCAGGGGAAATGCTGCTGGAACCCAGGAGTCATGTCTCCAGATGAAGACCTGATAGGGCAGCCCCGGATGAAGAGCCCATGGGTGCTCCTGAGGAGCTGCAGCAGGCAGGAGCACAGCCCAGACCCCTTCAGTTGGAGAGACTTTATTCACACATGCTCCAGAAGGGCTTTGGCTGCCAGCCCCCAGTGGGCCAGTTTTGTCTGGAATATGGTCTAATCAGTCTCTTGGTATTTTAAAGGAATGTCTATAACAAAACCCCACATTTATTCACTTTTATTACGAGCCATTTTCTGAATCACTTGTCTTTTTATTTCCTGCCCAAGCATCTGCTCTCTACCTCTCCTTTCTCTGATCTCTTGAGGTGGGCTGAGCAGTTCCCCAGCATTCCCAGCTGCATCCTCCTTCTCCCAGCACAGCCAGGAACACAGCCTGGACATTGTCCTTGTGCACAGTGTCCCAAGCATGGCTGCTTGCTGCCTCTCACAAGGGACTGTCCTGCACTGAAATGATGCACTGTCATTACACCAAGGCTTCAAGAAAAACTTGCAGAACTCCAGGGGACAATTTTCTAGAGAAGGAGCAATCAGAGGGTTATTGGCACTTAGGAGAGCTGGGGAATTGGCAGAGATGAGGAGGCAGAGATGCAGCTCCTGCATCTGTCTGGGCAGCTGAGAGGATGAGCCACAGCTCCTGGAAAACCTCCTGGCCTTCCCATGGTGGACACAACCCTTTGGTCCACAGAGGACCCCTATTCATTGCATATGAACCCCAGTTTTCCCCTCTGCCCCATAAAGGAGTTCCCTATTGCCATGCCATGGAATTACTTTTCTCTCCCACCTAATCCCAGGTGGGTGCAAGCAGTCACCAAAACCAGCAGGAAGAAGAGAAACTGCAGGGAAGAGGATGAAATTTGCCCTTTCCTCAGCCCCACAAAAGCATGCCCAGCTGGAATCCAGCACTTTAGGGCTCCTGTAGGCTATGTAAAAGCCAGGCTGTGCAGACAGGCCAGGAATGTCCTTGTGCCACCCTGCCACAGTTGCTGGTGGCATCTTCTCTTGGCCAGCATGGACAGCAACAACATCCCCACCACTATGTCCAGCACAAGGGTGCAGCAGGATTTTAAAATTGACTTCTACAAACACAGAGGTTTGCTTTGGGATCTCCTCTCTTCAAACTCAGGGACCCCCACACAGTCCCATCTGTTCAGCCAAGGCTCTTCTGCTGCATTCACCTGTGTGGCATCTCAGCTAGGAAAATGGATAGGTGGGCAAAACTGAAGGGAAAGAGGACAAGGAAGTCAGGCTTTGGCTCCAAACTCCCTGCTCCTCCAGTGGAGTCCATGGCCTGTGCTCCAGCACTGCGCCAAGGGAAAGTGCCCACACACACAGCCCTGATGGCATCACCCAGGCCAGGCCAGGATGAAAAAACCCAGATCAAGAAATCATATCAGTTCTACAAAATTAAGCAGATGTCTCTGCCCCCCTTGGATGTTTAATGGCACATTAGTGACACAACAGGACCTTCCTTTCTCTAAATCATGCAACCTTTGAACTTGACTGGAAACTTTTCCAGCTCTTCCCACTCAAGCATCAGATGGGATGTCAGAGCCTTGGGAATGGCCCCACTTCTGAACCTCACTGTGGCTTTTCTCCTTGCATTTAAAGACTAACTGCAGCAATTAGGAGAGAAAAATATCTTCCCCTAAAGCAAACAGAACAGAGATGCAGCAGGTCCCAGGCTTTTAAACCTCTCCAGTGCTTTTAAACCTGACAAAAGTTTAACTCCTTGCTGGCCTTTCCTTCCACAACTTCGCAGCCCAGCTGCACATTTCACAAAACCCATAACACAGCAGAGATCCAAAAACGATGGGAGCTGAGGTAAGACAGAAACACACCTAAATTTAGTCTCTTCTTTTTAAAAAAGAACATTGCTGAAGAGATCCGCAGCGGGAAGGCCACTGCCCGAAGGGGTCTGGAGCAGAAGCAGTGGCTGTTGCCATGAGAGTTGTTGCCATGGCACATCCTCATCCTACAAACAAAATCACCCATCCCTGCAAAAGGAATGAGCCCTATTACCTGTCACTGCACCAGAGAGGTCTGAGCAGCCGCCTTCTACCAGAGAACAAACAGCAGCAGCACAGATTTACTCTGTACTTCTGCAGACTGAGGCATTTTTTATTGCTGAGACTGAAGCAGAAGTTGAAGATTCACAGTGCTAAGCACAGAACAGACACTGAGCAAGATCCTGTCCCAAATGAACAGTCCTATCCCAAATAAACTGTCCTCCAAAGTGGCCAAGAGAACAAGAGGCAAAGGGAAAAATATTCAAGAGATTCACCCCTCTCCCAAATAAACTGTCCTCCAAACAGATCAAAGTGACCAGAAAAACAAGAGGTAAAAGGAAAAATATTCAAGAGCTTCACCCCAATCTCCTGGAGCCCCTGTGAGTGCCCTGCCTTGCCCCCATCCACCTTCAGAGGCCCAGCAGGAACACAAAGGAGCCAACCTACCGTGATCATGCCCTTCCCAGCTGGCTTGCCATTCCCCAGCAGGAGAGTCCGTGTTATTTTCTTGCTGGAGACAATCTAGAGAAGGCAAAGACAATAAAGCCATGATTGTACAAGTGATCAAAAGCAGACTCATAAGCTACTGATCATTGCTCATGTTGGTTAATTCAGATTAAGTGTTTGCAGGAGTAGAACAAAAGCACCAGTATGCAAGGATGGCTGTGAGAGTGGGAATATCACCAGTGACACCCCAGCCCCTGGGGAACCTAGGGACCCTGGAGGAGATCAGGGGGTCCTCACACACACAGAACCACTGCAATTTGTTCCCAGCAACATCACCACTCACTCCCTCAAGGCCCATTTCACACACTTCTACCACGATCCCTGCTAGCAGCTTGATTGCAGGACATGTTTCCATGGGTGGACTCTCATTACAAGCTGGATGCTCTCCCCCAGCATCATTCTGCACCCCCTGAGCAGGGACAGCACCCCCAAAGGCATGCAAAGTTCTTCCCTTCACTTCTGGTTTGTAACAGGACAGACAGAATAAACTGGGAAATTAATTAAACCCTTGAGATTTTTCCCAGCTCAGTGAGTTTCAGTCTCCTTCAGGTCTGGAGAACCTGTAACTTTCCTTATGAGGTACAGATGCCCACATGGAGATCCAGCAACCTGCTGGAGCCACCTGTGCCCTGACTCCACATCCAGTGGGTCCCCCTCGAGTCTAGATGAGCTTTAAAGGTCCCTTTCCACCCAAACCATTCTGTGACCCTGATTCTTGCAACTTTAAAGCAAAACCCTTGACATTTGTGAGGAGCCAGCCAAGTCCCAGTGCTCTTGGTGCACAGGAATCACCAGGCAGTGCAACCAGATCTCTGTGCCAGGCTGGGTACAGGCAGGACAGCAGACACCATGGACACCCTCCAGCCTGGGGTCTGATCCCATTTCCCTGCATTTCCTTTGGCCACAGAGGTCATACAGGCCTGGGAATGATCCAGGTCTCCTTTAAAATCCTACTGCAGACCTCATCAGCTGCACTCAGCAACCTGGCTGATCTGACTGAGCTCCAGTGCAAACTCAGAATTGAAAAGTCAGATTCTCACTGCCCAGTTGTTGCTACCCACAGCTGTTCTCTGGGAGCTCATGGAAACATCTCACCAAGCCAATTCCAGTCACAAGGAAGCCCAAGGCAGGGTGGCTGAACCCACAAGCCCCCCTCCACTTTGCTTCACTCCTCTCCTCACCCTGCTCAAGTGCCACCCCCCAGCCCCCCTCTGCCCCACAGCTGGGCTGTGCTGCCAGCCCAGGGAGAGGAGGCAAACAGCATTTCAGGGGAAAAAGAGAAATTAAAAGATTCCTCCATTCCAAGCTGGTGTCCTGTTGTGGACTAAATGTCACCAAGAAGCTGATGTTGGAACTGCTGCTAAAATTGGGCACAGGTCAAGGTCTCCTTTGTAGAGTGAAAATACTGGGGTAAGCTTGCAGAGTTCCAAGCTCTCTTCTTCAGACTCTTCCACTTTCCTCCCCACTGCACATGGATAATGCTCTTCCCCACCAGGGGCCTGCAGAGCCCTGGGCTGCTGCAGAGCCACACTCAACAGCAGCAAGGTTCCAGCTGTGTCCTTAAATCCATGAATTCTCTGCTCCCACCAAGACATGACTTTTGCAAGCAGCCCTTGCTGAGCTGCCCCACTCTGGAGCTGGAAGTGTTTCAGCACAGCAGAACTCACTGTAAAGGATGGGTTTAAAGCTGAACCACTGAACACAGGCCAGAGCTGCTGCCTGCACTCCCTTAACTTCTGCAGGAGCAGAATGAGGTCATCACAGAGCACTTCCAAAATTCCAGTCATTAAACTTCAAACCCTGTAAATGTCAGTGCTCCTCTAACCTGTCAAGCTCTTGAGCTGGCAGTGGTAAAGCCCCTGGTGCTGCCTGCCACGTGCAGTGCCATGCTGCACTCTGTGAGCAGAGCAATGTTCTTATGAGCCTCCCTGAGCACCTTGGGCTCCCTCCCCATGCTGACCCACTCATTACAGCACCTCTTTCCTTCCCATCCCAGCACTGAGCACTACAGAAGCAGTTTCTCCCAGCCTCTGCATTTGTGCCAGGTACCACAGCAGCCCTCAGCTGCTGGATGCAGCAAAAAGATGGAAAAAATCCCCCTCATTCCCAGCTTCTGAGCCAGAGGACAAAGATGTTTGGAGAATGCAGCTGCCAGCTTCTAACAGGGTCTGGGCTCATGAATGAAAAAACCTTCCAAAAACTTTTAAATTGCATTGTGTCCCAAAAGCTGTTCCACAGGAAGAGCAGAAGACACATTCCAGCACCAATATGCTCAAGCAGGAGGAATGTTTTGCTACACAACAGTAATGGACAAAACTTTCAGAAAGACAAAACCCAAATTGAGAAAGAAAGGCAGATCACATGCATCCTAACTTTAAATTTCTGGAAGTTTCCCAAGCCCAAACTGAGCCCTTATTATAACCCATGGTGAAGACAGAGCCAGAAGCTTCCAGCTGATGCCCCTTTGCCAGCACCAGCAGAAACCACACCATGACCAGCTTAGAGTGGAGCAAGCAGACATCCCCTAATGTGCAACAGCTCAACCTCAACAGCTGAAGTGTGACAAGGAAATCAAATCTGTCTTTTCAGGAAGGAGCCAGCAAACTTTGCATGGGGTAAGAAGAACAGCTGTAACCTCCCCACATCCCTGTGTTTGATGTGTTTTGGGGTCCCCTTTGCTGCAGGGACCCCAGACCCACCGTGCCCAGGGTGCAGGAGAACTCGCCCAGGAAGTCGTGCTCATACAGCTGAGTGCTGGACTTGTCCTGGTCAAACAGGGCAAACTTGAGCTTCTGCACCTCTTCAAAGTGGTAGTCAATGATGAACTTCTTGGCAAAAGCTGGGTTGAGGTTGTTCACAGCTGTCTCTGTCCTGTCCAGCTGAAGAGAAAAAGAGGCATTTAGGCAAGTGCATTTTGCAGCTTTGTCACTGAAAATGAATCCAGCCAGGAACTCCATGGTGACCACCAGGATGAGGACAGCAAGCCCTCAGCAGAGCTGTCCCCAAACACTGGCTGTGACAGCCAGGTGCACGAGCTGGGATCCATCTGAACACACAAGGGCACACCATGCAGAGCTGCCTCCCGAGGATGGGGTGCATGGACACCCCTCCCCACCCCACAGCCAGCATGGAAGTGCCCACCCAGCCAAGGCTCAGCATGGATTTGAGGATCACTGAAGCCAGAATTGCTTCATTTGCTTTAAGCCCTGTTCTCCATGAGCTGAGGCTCTCACACACCTCTGATCCTCAGCAGACCCTCTGTATGGGGTCAAACTTGCTGCTTCTAGTCTGTGCAGCCAGCAACAAGGACAAGCAAAACAAGCTCATGAGCCAGAACATGACTCTCTAGCATTTCCCTCTAGAACTCAACCCAAAACATCCATGTGGTTGCTTTTTATTGGCCTTCCATAGATAAAAAGATAAAAAAACCCCATCACCACAGTCCCTTTTTTCATAGATTTCATCAAGCATTAGTGGCAACAAGAGGCTGGAAGGGCCCAGAGACAAAACTTCAGTAGATATTGTCACCAAGAGCTATTGCAAGCAGGCTGGAAGCAATGATGCCCCTGATGAATTGGAAGGGCAGGCATAGAGAGGAGATGGAGACTGGAAGAATGTGGGGAAGCTGCTGTCAGAGGGGAAACACCACAGCTCTGTGCAGCATCCCACAGCCAGGAGCAGGGACAGGAGCAGAGGAGAAAACTTGGCAGGCAGCTGGTGGAAGTGTGGGTTTACACACTGCATGGCACAGGTGGTCACAAAGCCTTGTGTGAGCCAAAACAACACCCTGAGGACAGCCATGATGAGATGCTGGAATGCTGCTCTGCAGAAATGGAACTTTGGTCCCAGCCCCATAACTCACTCTGCAGGAAGGGTGGAAGCACCAGCAGGGATCCTACCATGAGCTTGCACAAAGAAAAACCCCCAGGATTTTGGGCAAAGTGATAGAAACTGAGGCTGAGAAGAGCTGGTGTATTTACTTCTGGAAGTCCATGGGCAAGCAGAGTCTGAACTCATGTCAGAACCCATATTCCCCCCCAGACATGTTAAAGGGCAAGTTCAGAGCCTGACGTGCAAAATATCCTCATGAAGCTGAAAGGGGCAGGAAGGGCAGGGGCAGCAGAGCCTGAGAGCTGAACAAGAAACACTCTGGGGTGTCCTGTCCCCAGAGCTGGAATCCTCCAGCCTGCAAAGCAAGCAGGAGCTCTGTCAGCAGAGCAGCAGATGGTATCATGCTGGTATCACTGCTCAGCCTGGAGAAGATAAGGCTCTGCAGAGACCTCAGAGCACCTTCCAGCATGCAAAGGGGTCCAAGAGAGCTGGAGAGGGATTTTGGACAAAGGTCTAGAGTGACAGCACAACGGGGAATGGCTTCAAACTGACAAAGGGCAGGTGTAGATTAGATGTTCTGAGGAAATTCTTGCCTGTGAGGGTGGTGAGTCACTGGCACAGGCTGCCCAGTGAAGCTGTGGTTGCCTCATCCCTGGAAGTGCTCCAGGCCAGGTTGGATCTGGCTCTGGAAGGTGTGGAAGGTGTTATGACAGCACTGGCATTTTGCCACATCACCCCATTATCCCAGGGCATGGTAACACGGATATTAAAAGAGAAGGAAGCACAGACACTGTGTCAGATCACACAGCCCAGTGTGATTTTATCAAAGCTGCTGCCCTCAGTGTCTGGAAAGACCATCCCATCTCCCTGTGGGGCAGCACACAGCCTCTGGCCATGCTGTGACCCTGGCTGGCATTCCACCCTGTCCTGCAGCCAGGACACCCAGTTCTGGGCAAGGCTGTGCATCCCAGATCCAGGGCAAGACCTCTCTGGAAAGCAGCTGCCATCCCTGGGCAGCACCAACCAGGCTGTGGGACCGTGGGATGTCTGCCAGAGCTGCTGAGCCAGAAATAAGCAGAGCAGAAAAAGCCTCCAAAAAAAAGAAAAAAAAAGGAAAAAAAAAAAAAAAAAAAAAAAAAAAAAAAAAAAAAAAAAAAAAAAAAAAAAAAGCAAATGCATACCTTAGTCCCAAAGAAACTCATTCAGCACAGAAGGCAGGTTTGGAGGGGCTCAGTGGAAATGTGGTGAGTTTGCTATTTATACACCCAACCATCACAGGGCTTTTTGCAATTGCTCGCTTAGTCTGTCTTAATTGCCAAGAAACGACTGAAGTAAAGTAAATTTACTAAAGTAAATGCTGTGTTCCCAGAATAGGCACCTGCTGCACCCCAGGGAACCAAAGCCAGCAGCAGTGGGCTGTGAGCTGGCCAGGGCCACACAGCTTCACACACACCCTCTCTGCTGCCATCCCCTACCAAAGGAGCCAAGCATCTGCTCAGGGGTGATGGACCAGGGCATCCACAGCTCTGCTTCATTTCAGCAGCACAACACACACAAATCCCCCTCCAGCCCCAGGAGATGGGACTGCACAGGCAGCAGAGATGGATTTTAGGTCCTTCCATGTTCTTGGAATGACTGGGAAGCCAGGGACCAAGGGAAACCAGTCCTTTCACACCCAGAGCCCAGACTGAAGGAGATAACTTGAGGTCCCATCTCCAGCTCTGTTCTGGAAGAAGTGGCTGAAGGAAGGGTATGAAAACCCCACCCAGCTTGGGGTAACTTGGCAGTGATGGGGCTTTCTTCAGCCCCAAGATTCAACATTTTAATCCCCTGCCCAGTGCCAGAGTGAAGCACAGCAATATCCCCAGCTGAGAGCTGCACAAGGTTTGAACTTTGGCTTGGTGAGCACAAGCCACCTTGCTGGTGACCATCACACATGAGGCCTCTTCACCAGCACCCCTCACTGCCAGCAGCTCCTGCCATCCCCTTCAGATCTGCAGGAAAGAACAGGGCCTTGGCCACCAAAAAGCAGAAAAGCACAAGGGTTTGTAAGAGCCAGCCAGGCTAATTAAAAAAATCTGTTTGGGTAAGAGCCTCAAAGGGCCACAAAGACAATTAGAGGGATAGAGTGCCTCTCCTGAGAGAAAAGGCTGAGAGCCTTGGGATTGCTCAGAAGACAGAAGGAGACACCTTAGGACACGTGAAAGGGCTGCAGGAGAGCTGGAGAGGGACTTCAGACAATGGCACAGAGTGACAGGGCAAGGGGGAATGGCTTCAAACTGACAGAGGGCAGGGTTAGATTGGGTGTTTGGAAGAAATTCTTCCCTGTGAGGGGGGGTGAGGCCCTGGCACAGGTTACCCAGAGAAGCTGTGGCTGCCCCATCCCTGGAAGTGTTCAAGGCCAGGCTGATGTGGCTTCAAGCAAGGGCCATGGTGGTGGTGGGGGGGTAGGAATGAGGTGATCTTTAGGTTCCTTCCCAAAGGAACCATTCCACAATTCTATGAATTAGGAAATTGAGCACAAAACCAGGAAATCATCTCCAGCAGCAGCCCTTGTGCTCAGTGACTGCACTGGGGCCTTCCAGTGCTCAGAGGGAGGCTGGGACCTTCAGCACCCCAGCATGTGGAGGTGCCTCATGCCCCACCACGGGGAGATGCTGCCTCAAGTGCCAGGGGAAGCTGGTGCTGAAGGTGCAGGACTGCCTGGGTGACTCAGTGGCACAAAGGCAGCTGCAGGGCTGACTCATGTGTCCCTTGTCCCTGTTCCTGGCACCACAGGTCAGCTTTTTCATGGCTTCTCCGAGATGACATCATTGGGTAGAACATTTAAGCATCACCCATCTTCACTTCCCAGCCTGTGGTTTATTGTGCCTCCCTCCCCCACTCCTCCAAGGCTGATTCACAAAGATTTTTAATTCCTATTAAGCTCAGTGAGACAAAATAATTGTATTTGGGAACAAATGTTACAGCTAGAAAGAACAGTGAGCAGAAATCTTCCTACTGGCATCAGCTGGTGCCACAGCCCCACTGCCCAGCTCAGAACCAGCACCAGGGCTGGTGCCAAAGGAGAAGACCCACCACCACAACCAGGACCAAGGCTTGGGATATGTCCCTCATCTGGTGTGGAGGACAAAGGGGCAGTGGCGTGGGATGGGTTCCAATGAGCTTATTCTGTCCCCTTAGGGCATGGGGCACATCTGTGTGGCCAAAACCACAGAGAACAAGGGGGTAGCTGTGAACCACGTGCCATCAGCTGCCAAGAGTCCACCAACATCCCATCCAGAGAGGTTCTCATGGGCAATCTCACCTCTCCTGACCTTGCCTGGCACCCAGCCACGAGCCAAACCCACAGAGCACCCCAGACACCTGTGAGTCAATGCCAGCAGTGTCCCACTGAGCACAGCTCAGAGGCACCAGCACACCACACCCTGTGCCAGCCCATTCCAGCCCTGCTGACACCACCAGCAAGCTGCTGCTCAAGGCTCAGTCCAGTGCCTACTGTGCCAATTAGAGAGAAGCTAAAAATAGCAGAAAAGAAAAACAAAAACCTAAAAGCACCAAACGTTTTGCATAGAAAGCTTCGAGATCAAAACTGCTGGACTGAGACATTACTGACAGAAAGAAAAATTCCTGAAAAGCACAATTAGGTCAGAGATGACACCTATCAAGGCTGGAAAGCTCATGAATCTCATCCAGGCTGGAAAAAGTTAATTGCAGGCTGTGGCAAAGTGAGGTTTTCCCTACACTCTCCCTGCTGAAGGTGAGATCACTGCTGGACACCTGAGGTGGTGTTGGTCATTCATCAGCTCCTGGGCCAAATACATGAATGAGAGTACCTAATCTCCCAGGAACTAGGAACGTTTTTGTTTGGTTTACATGATTTAAATTCCTCTATGCTCATTTTCTGCTGCACCCAATGTGGGTGCCTGTGTCCACCACATATCCACACTCTGCCTACCCTGCTCCCTCCCAGACCAACCAGGTATAAAACAGAATTTGCAGTAAAAACCAATGCCCAGCACAAAGCACTGATAGGGGAAGGACCAGTTGTGGCACAGAACCATTCACACACTGGTGCCACACAGGAGCACCAGGAAAGCTCCCACTCCTGCTCAGGGAGGCACGAGCAAACCACGGGAGGAACAAATCCACACACCAGCAGGACTTACCTCCACCCACTTCCCATTTACTTCCATGAAGAGGACGCAGAAGGGGTCAGATTTGGAGGTGACATCTCTGTCCAGGAGGTTCTGGCCACAGATGGAGAGCTCGACCTTGCAGACACAGTACTGGGAGCCCACAGGCCCAGGCGGTGAGGGAGGCGCCGTGTACGCCATGGGCCCGGGGGACAGCAGCTCCTGGCACTCTGTGGGACACACAGGGACAAACCTCAGTGTGGGACAGCACAGGGACAAATCTCAGTGCTGGGGGCACCAAACCTCAGTGTGGGACAGCACAGGGACAAATCTCAGTGCTGGGGGCACCAAACCTCAGTGTAGGACAGCACAGGGACACCATAGGCCCAGGGAGAGCAGCTCCTGGCACTCTGTGGGACACACAGGGACACGCCTCAGTGCTGGGGGCACCAAACCTCAGTGTGGGACAGCACAGGGACAAACCTCAGTGCTGGGGGCACCAAATCTCCTCTCACCACTGCTGAGAGGTGCTGTCACATTTCACAGAGAAAAGCAAGGCACAACACACAATATTTTTGAGATTCACATTCTCTGAGCTTCAGAGAAGGAGCAAACACAGTTCTTATTACTTGCTGTGCTTGTGTTGTGCTAAAGTAGAATGCAATATGGAGATTGTTTAGCCATAGTGAAGATGTTCTGTTTTCTTGGCCTATCAGGGCCAAGAGTGTCTGTGTGTGTGTGGATTGTTGGGTCACAAATTTTGTGCAGTGTGAGCAATTGTGTGCAGAGTAAATGCTTAACAGATTCAATTTAAATAAAATGTATATACTATAGTACAATAAAGTAATTAATTAGCTTTCTGATATCTATAGAGTCGTCTTCATCATTCTCTCTCCTTTGCTGGAGTTGCCTTTGATTCACAATAGAGCTGGGCACACACAGAGCCTCTTGCTCTGAGTTACACAGGTGATCTAAGCCATGAGGCTCTCCTGGCTCCATCTCCCAGGTCGTCCTGAGTGGAAGCCCAGCAGAGCACCCATGACCTCCTGGGAGTTTGCTCCATAAATAACAGATTTTTCAAGGAAAGGTAACATCTTAGTCCCTCAAGGGAGAGGGAACTACCCAACCTCTTCTTCGAGCATGCTGGGCCTTTGTTTGTGATGAGGAGCCACACTCCCACAGCATCTTTGAGCACACACCTGATTGCTGTCTGTCTGTCCCCAGGCAACACACCACAGACCTAAGCTACGAGGGGCAAGCTTGAGCTCTGCTCTGCAAATCATCATAAAAAGGGGAGAGGCTGTGAGGAAGAGTGTGATGCAGGGCAGCTCCAGCCCTCAATCAGCCCCATCTCCACCCAGCTCAGAACAGTGGCTCTGGCAGCAGGTAAAAAGTGGCAATAGTTGTTTCAGAGCACTGAAGGCACATGTGACAAGCACTGCATGACCTGGAGCACGATTTACCGGGCCCTGACTAAAAATCCATTTAAAATCTTATCAGAAGCCTGCTACCAAAGCCATTTTGCAGACATAAATGGGTTTTATACCATTATTAGTGCAAAACCCCATCCCAGAGGACAGTCTTGACTTCTGATATACATTTTACTTGTCATGAATCACCAGTGGTCTTCAATAGAGAAGAAAGGGGAGAAAAAGAAGAAAAAAAGCATTTTTAGATTAATTTACACTAACAAACATTTGTGGCTATTTTTGCTAGTGGAAAGTGGGCTCTTCTCAGCAGCTGCTTCAATATTCTTTGTCTTCTTTTTCAAGAGTGGCTCCTAGCTCATCCACTTTATCTGAAGCCCTCAAACATTGCCTTCTCCACCTTGATAAACCATCTGCTTCTACTTGGCATTAAAACCCCAATTAATATTATCTATTTATTTTGCCTGGGCATGAGTATTTACAAGCCCTTGTGCTGCCAGGAGCTGGGCTGCTGCCCTTTCCCCTTGCAGCTCAGCTTCCCAGCTGGAATGCGGAGGGAGGGCAGGGTTAGGGTGATCCCAGCAGGGCTGTGGAAGGAGCTCTGGGCTCACCACCAGCTGTCCTGAGTGCTCAGCCCTGCTGTAAAGAATTCTGAGCAGAAAACAGTTCCAGCTCCCAAGGCTTGGAGCCTTCTTCTCCTGCCTGCCAAGATCTCTGCTTGGCATTAAGTCACCAGAAACAAGCCTGGTTTTAACCCCCAGCAGTAAACAGAAGCTCTTCACCCCACACTGCTGCTCAGGAATGAGTGGTAAAACCATCCCAGCTCCATAAGAACTCAGAAACTTCTCCAGAAGAAGGAAAACCCCATCCCTGGCTGCAGACACTCGTGAGCATCACCAAAACAGCACCCACGTCCCTTTCCCAAGCTCTCCTTGCCTAGACCAAGCCTGTCTGGTGCCATCACCCCCTGTGCAAGCAGGTGACTTTTGTGGACACTTACAGAAATAATGGATCATCCCAAAGAAGGATCTCCTGTTCCCTGGGATGGACACAGCAGAATTTTGCATGGTATCACTGCTGGGTGTCAGTACTTCTGTGTCTGTTTCAAATATGTCTGGTATTTGCCATGAAAAGAAATTATTTCTTTAATGAGAGGAGATCACTGAATTTAGGGCACTATTAAGATTAAGCCCTCCCCAAATGTTTCTTCACCTCAGACTGCTGCTCAGGGAAGAGCACAGCAGAACAACGCCAGAACAGTGGCACTGTCACACCCAAATGGTGGCACTGACACACCAGAACAGTGGCAGGGTCACAGCAGAACAGTGGCACTGTCACACCAGAACTGTGGCACACGTGGGAAACCTTCCATCCACTGCAGCTTCAAGGAGGAACACGTGGAGAAGCAGAACTCCTCATGGTTCATCCACCATGGCTGGGGAGCAGCCCCAAGGTGCCCATTCCTGCTCTGCTCCACCCCAGCCCATGTTGCCAGCTGCAGCTAAAGTGAAGATTTTACTTAATTAATTTTCTTTAATGCACTGATCAATATCCTAAAATAGCCAAGCCTGCTTTATTTATGCTGCTGTCTACTGCTCCCTCTGAGAAGCAAACGTGGGGCAGCTGTGCTGGCATGGACCTTGTCCTGCCAGAGCAGGGAGAGCTGGGCTGGGTTTTTCCATCTCCCCTTCTCCCAGATCCCAGTGCTGTCTCATAAAAAGCAGAGGCAGCAAATGACTCAGTGGAAAAACCTTTCTTCCCAGGGCTAGCAGACACCAAAACATCCTCTTGGTGCACAGCACATCTCCCATACTCCAGCCCCTGAGCTCAGCCTGTCTGGCTCCCCAGGATGGGCATGTCACAGGCACTGGGATGAGGAGATGGCCAGCATCAGCCAGAGCAAACCCTGGAAGCCACCTCTCCTGCCATGGATCCAGCACCTTCCTCTTGCTACACCTGCATGGATCCAGCACCTTCCACAGGGCCAGCTGTGGGTTCAGCCCCTGCTGCCTCAGAGGTTTCACATTTGAGGCACCATCAGCGAGCCAGCACTATCCTAACATGCCACAAAAGCTTTAAATTCAGGGGGTATTTGACCTGGCACTGAAAGAGTCAGCGTGCCATCATCTGTATTCCAGTCTCTCCTCCTGTTTTTGTTCTGCTCTCCCCACATTTGCTGCCCTGAACAAAGTCCTGAACTGGCTCAGCATCTGCAGCCAAACATTGTCCTGTGCTCCATCCCAGCTGCCAGCTCCAGCACACACACGTGCTGTCCCAAGGGAGCACAGCCAGGGTACCAATGAGGGCTCTCAGGGATGAACCTGAAGGTTTGGCTGCCCCAGGGTCCCTCTGCCATCAGGAGATGTCACAGGAGCAGGAGCAGAATGCAGGGACATGGTCACCAAATCCTTTTTGGGCTTCCAGGACCTTCTGAACTAAACATCTTCGTGCTTACAGTTTCAAGTACTTTTCTTCTCCATGGCTGGGTCACTTCCAAGCTGTTTCAAGTCCACAACAACCCACAGAGAAGGGTTTTGCTGCCTGGGGGCACACACAAGCCCTGAGGCTGTCCTGAATATCTAGCAGTCCCAGAGCAGAGTCTCATCCCAACCTCTACAGCAGACAGCAAAATCACTTTTACAAAGTGTAAAAGGGTCAGCAGAAAAACCTGGGAGCTTCATTTCCTCAATTATCTGAAAAGCAAAGAGGGGAAGGAGATATCTGATTTGCAAAGTAACTCCTGACTGAAGAGGTCCCCCTTCTCTCTGCAGAAGAGCAGCCCCACGAGCAGCAGCTCCTCAGGCCATGCTAAAGTTAAACATTAACAAGAAAAAACAGAGGAGAAAAAAATAAAGCTGTGCTTTAGGTGAAGCATTTGTGGGGAGAAGAGGGGCTCAATCTTAATAGTGCCCTAAATTCAGTGATCTCCTCTCATTAAAGAAATAGTTTCTTTTCATGGCAAATACCAAGCATATTTGAAACAGACACAGAATTACTGACACCCAGCAGCAATACCATGCAAAATTCTGCTGTGTCCATCCCAGAGAACAGGACATCTTTCTTTGGGATGATCCATGATTTCTGTAAGAGTCCACAAAAGTCACCTGTGGCTGTTTCCCCACTAAGGCTGTCCCACTACAGCCCATTGCAATTGTGGCAGCAAAATTCCTTTCAGGAAGGCAAAAATGAGAGAGGAGTATCAAACAGGTAAATTGGGGCAGTTATAAATCACATATCTGAGCTCACAGGCAGTGGAGACACACAGGGAGAGCAGCAGTACCTGAGGGAGGATTAGAGGCAGTGAAAACAGGCTGTCATCAGATTGAAGCAGGAGAGGAGTGTGAGGATACACAAACTGGCTGCCCAGAGCAGCAGAAAAGCTGAAACCCAGCACACATGGAGCTGGGGACACCAGGAAAAGCTGGGATGGACACCTGAGGCAGCTCCCCACAGCACCACAGCTCACAGTGGTCCCTTTCCCCTCTCCTGCTGACAAACAGAGCCATCTCCAGAACTCTTTCACAAAGCAAAAACATCTACTACTCAGAACCACCCAGGCAGTTCAGTGGATTCACAGCTTGCCCTGGTCCTTCAGCAGCCTCATTACCTTCTGCACACAGGTGCAATTAGTCTGGACACAGCACCTTGCTGCTGCTCCCCAGCAAACACCTCTGCCACAGGTGAGCAGCCAGGGAGGCAGAAATGGCATGCTGGGAACATCCCTGCAGATGCTCCTTGGCTCCCTGCTACTGCCAGAGGAGCTTCACCTCTCCCACTGGGCAGGCAAAGGCTGAAAACTGCCCCTGAGCACCCCAGCACAGGCAGCACGGCTGGGACTGAGCTCAAAATCTCTCAAATTCAGAGATTTGGGGCGGACCCAGCAGGCAGAGATGCCCAGGCAGGGCTCTTGTTTCCAGCCTGAAGCACAAGTCCACAGTCCTGCCTGCTGGGAGGGGACTGTACTGAGATACTTTGGTGCCTGATACAGAGGGAAAAGGTATATCAGAACAACCCAATAAAGTGATATCTCCAATGAACCCTTCCTGAGGGAAACTGTCCCCGATGGGCTGCAATAGACAATGCTGCTCATAGCAGCACTGCAAAATTCCCTCTCAAGGGCTGGTGGCCACTGCTGTGACAGTGACTGCCTCTCAATTTCACTCTTGGGCCATCCCCACGCACAGTGCCAGCTCCTCTCAGGCCCTGCTGTCCCCAGAAAAGCTCCCCTCACCAGGTATGTGCAGGTTTGGTGCAGTGAGGGCAGCACCCCCCTGGCTGAAACCCCAAGAGGCTGCACTAACAGCACATGGGCAGCACCCAGCAAAGCTTCTGCAGGGGCTGAGGATCAGCAGAGCCCTGAGAAGCCACCTGAGGTACCCTGGGAGTCACAAATCACAGAAAAGCTCTGAGGCCAACCCTGTGGCACCACAGCTGGACACCCCCAAAGTGTCTCATCTCGTTTTGAAAATGAGAAAAGCAACTCCAGAGCACTTTGCTGTGCCCAGGGCAGAGCTGAGACAGGCACTGCTGATGCCAAGCAGGGATCCAGCAGCTCCAGCAGCCTCTGTGCCATCCCCGCACGTGGCACAGCAGCTGCCGTGGCAGTGGCATTAGGGAAGAGCCTGGCTCACACTGAAGGATGGCAGGGTGGCAGTGACTCCTCCTGCACCACCTCACAGCCCTGACCACGACCCCAAGGGACCCTCATGACCACCAAACTTGCCACCCTGGCTGGTTCCTCCTTTGAGCAGGAGCTGGAAGGAGCTGGGGCTGCTCTGCCCCGGGCAGGAAGGCAAAAGCCGCTGTGCCAGCATCCCCTGTGGGGAGAGGAGAGCCGATCCCTCTGCCAGAGCAGGGCTCAGCCACTGCCCGGCCACTGCTCCAGGACACAGGATGGACACGGGTCCTCAGGGAGGGGCTCACGCCCACAGAGACACCAAAACTGGAAATATCAGCCAGGAAAGCAAGAGGAAAACCAAACAGCTTTAGGTGCTTCTGGCACGAAGGCAGCTCCGGGCAGAGCCTGCCCGGGCACTGGGGACCAAAGAGCAAATCTGTTCTCCAACTCTCTACAGATAAAATCTGAAAATGCCCCCCAAAGTATCTAAGTGTCTAAACCTACTCACCGACGGGAAATCACGAGGATTGAGGTGTTTCCGCAATCCTCAGCGTCGTCGCAGAGCCGAGGGCTCCGGGCTGGCAAACGAAAGCAAAACTCGCTCCTCCACACCCCGCGGTGACGCGGGGACACACGGAGAGCACCGCTGGTGACACGGCCGGGAGGAGCTGCAGGGGCCGGGGGTGGGCTCAGAAAGTCTCAAAGTGAAGAAAAAAAAACCAACAAAACAACACCAAAAAAAAAAAAAAAAAAATCACAAAAGCAAAACCAAACAAAAAACCAAAAAAACCCACCACCAAAATAAAACAAAAACAAAAAAATCCACAAAAAAACCACAAAAACCAAAACAAATAAACAAACAAACAAACAAAAGCCACCACGGGAAAAAGTCCTTCCTCCAAACCGGAGAGGAAACAGGGGCTGTGCTACCAGGCAGCCGCCCAGGGGTGCGTGTGCAGGGGGCAGCGCCCACCCTGGTGCCAGCCCCGCACATCCATGCCCATGCCCAGCTCACAGATCCATGGGTGCCTCCCAGGCTTGCTGCTCAGGCAGGGGAAAGGGCAAACAAGGAGCAGGGCGAGGTGGGAGCGCGGAGCTCCCCCTGCTCGGGACACACAGAGCCCATTGCCGTCCCCACGGGCTCGCACGTATTTGGCTCAGATGCGCCGAGAAGGGTTGCACATTTTCGCTTGACTATGAGTTTGCTCTGGGGCTCAATTTAGGGAAATTTGTGATTCAGGGCAGAAAACATCGTGATGTCACCGCGAATCGTGGCGCTCGCATCAAACCCTGCACACAGCCGCCCTACGAGGCGGACACAAGGGAGGGTTCGTGTGCTGGCTCTGCACCCACCGTGTTCCCAGGCTGGAATCCACCTCCTGCCCTTTCCCAGGCACAAATCCACCTCCTGCACCTTCCCAGGCTGGAATCCACCTCCTGCCCCTTCCCAGGCACAAATCCACCTCCTGCCCCTTCCCAGGCACAAATCCACACTGCCCATTCCACGAGGGACTGGGAGGCTCAGTCCTGTGGGAGCAGCCACAGGCAGCACCCGTGGGAGCCTCTGTCCAACAGAGAAAAATCACCAAACACAAATCTCCTGCCTCCCCAGGGCAGTGATGCTCTTGTCAGACACCTGCTCCAGGTGGGACACACAGGAGATGCAGCAAGGGGGGACAATGCACTCTCAGGGTTTGGGGCATATTTTAGCTTCCAGTATTAAAAATTTTCTGCCCCATCCTACAGGAGGCATGTGAAAGCTGGGCACACTGTCACAAGGAGGAGGGGGGATAGATCTGTTTCAAAACTGGATTTGGAGGAAAAAGTGGACTTAATTAAAGTCTTTACATTCCATCCCTACGGAATGTAAAGGATCAGGGCTGTGGGGAGGGTGCCTGGGCTGCAAAGGACACACAACCAGCAGGGCCCCCCTGCAGGTGCAGAGGGAACCTCCCACATCCCAACTATACACCATGTACATAATTGGCTGTTTAACTTATTAACCACTTTCCTATGCTGTTGAAAACAAAAATGCTGGCTTTCTGAATCTTAATTGGATTCTTATTCCCAGCCAACACCATCTATCACATGTGAGAGGGGAAGAAAAAAATTCATCATTTATGTGATCAGAAATATCTTTAACTGCTTTTGAAGCTCACTGCATGTCAGGCTAACCTCATGTCAGCCAGAACAGCCCCAGCAGCAGGCAGCTGTGCAGGTCCCTCCTTCCCATGCACTATTTCATCCCTAAAGCAACCAGTGCTTCAGAGCTGATAAGATAAATAAATATTAATTCATGGGTATTTATGTGCAATGCTCATTGGCACTGGGACACCAAGCCATGCAGAGCACTGCTGTCCCCATGGCTGGAGTCACCTTTCCCCCTCCCTTCCACCCCACCCCGCAGAGCCCCTCATCCCTTCCCCTTCACAGACGGGATTTTCATCGCCAAGATCCAACATTTTCCCAGAGAATTTTAATTTTTTGGCCTGCTCTGCAGCAGAGAGATGCTGCCACTTGATGTGTGAAGCTTCACCCTGAGACAGAATTGTGTGCCAGTGAGACAAAAATGCTGTGGTTTGTGAGAATGACGTCTGACTAATTCTCAACCCCTTCTCAACAGCTTTAGACACCGCTCGAGGGAATATCAGACTGGGTTTAAATGGTTGCACAGTATTGGACTTGTTTAATAGCAAAACTTGTATTCCCAGCTTGTATCCTTTTTAAAATCTGCCTCATGACAGCTGATGTTTCTTCCTAAATCCTCAGCTTCTGGAATCACGTGATGATGGAAAATCCAGGGCTCTGAGGAAGGCGACTATTTTAGACACAAGATTTTTCCTGCTGGCTACAGGCAGAAAACATGACAGCTCCCAAACACGAGGCCTTAGCAAAAGCAGCAGACAAATAAAATTGGAGCCCTTCTTGCTGAATTCTACACTTGTTTGTTTTTCTGGTATTTTAACAACATTATGATCTCCAAACTCACCTGACTTCCTGGGAATTAGTTTTTCCCCGCTCCCATGATCTAAACAAGAAACCTTGCAAAGCCAGCAGCCAGGAAACTGAGCCAAAGCAGCAAAAAGTGATGACTCAGGTCCTTCAACAAATATTTTACAGAGGTTTAAAAGACAAACCGTAAGATTTCAGGGACAGAAAGGGTGGGGAAGTGTTCAATTCTTTTTTTCCTTCACACTGCTTTGAGGGTTTTGCATCCTGCCAGGAGCACTATTTCAAATGCCAGGCGACTCCACTGCACCAGAAAATTTACCTTTCCCTCTATCCCCCCACCCTGCCTCTGAACAGCAGCCAAGGTTCTCACATAAAGAGTTCCTTATGAGAGCTGGCAACCCTGAACCCGGACAGGAGCTGCTGTTTCATCAATTAACCTGGAATTCTGTCCCCAGCACGCCGAGGGCTCCTAGAGAACAAGCCCTGATTTACAGCAGCTCCCCCCAGGCTGGGCTTTCCACTGAAGGCAGGGGAAACTCTTCCCACCAAGTGGAGCAGGAGAAGTTGTTCCTCCCAGGCTCTCCACACTGAGACTGCTGAAAGGCAAACAAAGCTGCTGCAATTCCAGCACACAGCTGGGCAGACTGGTAAACCGTGGGGCAGCTCCAGCACTACAAAATCCCAATGCTTTGGGGTGAGGGAGGGGGAATCCCTGCCAGAGGAGCAGAATCAAGGACTGCCAAGGGCTGTGCAGCTGATGTATCCTCCCAAGGCAAAGAGCATCTTCATCCACAGCTCAGCTCCAGCAGCTGAATCCTAAAAGGATTTTTCCACACTGGAATCCCCAGCTCCTGGGGTGCAGGGCCCCTCCTACAGCACACACTGGAGTTGTCTAACCCTGATAAGCAGCAGCTTCACAACAGCTTATCAGCAACCAGCATGAACCCCTTGCTGTCCCCAGCACAGACCCAGGGAGCAAGGATGTTCCCAGGACACAACAAGTTGATCCTCCCTTCAGCTGGAGCTCGCAGGGCAGCTGGACAGCCCTGCCCACCCTCACACTGCACCAGGGCAGTGTCTGCAGCCCCTGCAAGAGATCAAACTCTGCTCCTGACAAAGCAGGTCCTGGGAACAGCAGGGCACATGCCAACAGTGCCAGGCTGCTGCAAACTCCTTCCCCTGGGGGTTGGGGACAGCGTTGGCTCTTAGAGAGCAGCTCCAGGACCGTGTGCCTGCCCAAGGCAGGGGCAAGGGGCTGCCTACACCGCAGGAAGATGAAATCTGGGGACACTTGGAAGCCTCACTAGATGCCCTCACTCCTTCCCTCCACTTTATCCCAGAAAGGATGCTCCAGCAGTAACAGCAGGGAAAGAAAAACACACATCACCAGAAAACGTATGTCCCAGGCTATCACACAGCTGAAACCAAAGCAAATGCAGCATTTCCCCAAGGCAGCTACAGGAAAACATCCTCCACTGACTGCGTTCCTCAAAACAGCTCCTTTCCACATGCCCCGAGCTTTTGTTCCCAGCCTTCCTCCTCCCATCCCTCCCTTCCCTGCCCCCAACAGGCTTTGGTGGAAGGCTATTTCTGGCTGATAATAAATAATTTTCTGACTCCAGAAAAGCACAGTGGTATCAGAGGCCCCAGTACCTGGGCTGGCTGGAGGAGGCTGATGCAGGTGACAGGGGAGCAGGCTCAGAACTGAGCACACCTGGGCTGTGTTCCCAACTCCAGCTTTTCCAGTGAGGTTCAGGTGCGTTGCCAGCAGGTTCAAACCTGGTCCTCGAGGTTCATAAGGATCCTCACAATTCCTTTCCACAGAGCAGCTCACTCTGGGGAGTCAGCAGCAAGGACCCAGCCCTTCAGAGATGTTTCTGCCACCGAGGCTCGGCTCTGTACTCACCTCTGTTTCCTGTTCCACCCTCCTTGTGGTGACCAGCTCCAGAGGGTGTGCTTGCCCACCAAGTCCTCCAGCCCTGCTGGCTTTAGTCCAGCCCCTTTGCCTAAATTAGGGTTACTCACACAGAGACTTATTGCATCAGGTCTTCAGGCTGGCAGAGCTGACAGGAAAACACCTCCCTGCCTGCCATCCTCCCAGCACCCTCACGCTGCTGAGCGAAACGCTCCGCTCGCCTCTTGCTCAGAGAACAAAGCTGGGCACAGAGCAGAGACAGGCAGCACATCCACGAGCGTAAACCCTCCCAGTGCCCCCAAAACGCATGGCATGAGGGAAATCATCACCAGCTGCAGCAGCATCAGGCTGCAAACAGCTCCTGAGGAAGCAACTCTGATTCCTCAGCCTCCAACTCGCCAGATCTCCCCTGGACTCAGTGCCAGAGGATAAGCAGAAGGGCTTGCAGCAGCTGCCCAGAAAAAAACCCTACAAACATCCCCAGGCTTGGGGAGTGAAGCCACCAAGCCCTGGCATTTGCCTGGGGGTCACACACCCAATTCACATCTTTAGAAGTGGACACAGACACACACAGAGAGTGGGAGCAGAACAACTTCCACACCGTGCATGAACGAAGGGACCTGGGCTGGGGAAGGGGAGCGGAAAGCGACAGGGGGAGTGTCCTGAGGGATGGGCAAGGAACCAAAAGTCTGTCCCAGGGCATGGAGGGTCTGTCCCAGGGCACAGAGAGTCAGTCTGGGAGGAGGGAGGATCTGTCCGGCAGAACAGAGGATCTGTCCAGACACATAGAGAGAGCAAGGGCTACCACACACCTCGGGACGACCCAGCATGTCCCCATCCGGTGGGTGACAGCGGTGTTACGCTGTCCCGGCCAGCGCCACGCTCTCCCCGGACTCTCCGCTCTCCCAGCCCCGCTCCGTTATCCCCAGCGCACCCCCGGGGGCTGCCGGTACTCACCGCCGGGCCGGGCCGGGCCGAGCCGCTCCCGCGGGGCTGCGGGCTCAGAAGCTCCGCACGGCCGCGCCCGCCCCTCGCCATCACCGCCCACCCTCCCGCCCCGAACGGCGGGGCCGGGGGCGGGCGGCGGGCGCGGCCGGGCTCGGGCTCCCCCCTCCGCAACGAGCAGCAGCATATCCTGATTAACAAAATAAAAAAAAAGATAAAAAAAGAAAAGCAAGGGGAAAAAAAGAGAAAAAGAAAAACAAAAAAGAGAAAAAGAAAAAAAAAAGAGAAAAAAATAGAGGGAAAAAAAAGAGAAAAAAAAAGAGAAAAAAAAAGAGAAAAAAAGAGAAAAAAAGAGAAAAAAAAAGAGAAAAAGAGAAAAAAAGAGAAAAAAAGAGAAAAAAAGAGAAAAAAAGAGAAAAAAAGAGAAAAAAAGAGAAAAAAAGAGAAAAAAGAGAAAAAAGAGAAAAAAGAGAAAAAAAGAGAAAAAAAGAGAAAAAAAAGAGAAAAAAAGAGAAAAAAAGAGAAAAAAAGAGAAAAAAAAGGGGAAAAAAGAGAAAAAAAAAAGAGAAAAAAAAAGAGAAAAAAGAAAAAATAAAAAAAAATAAAAAGAAAAAAGGATCCACCCCAAAACTTCTTCCCTCGCTGCTTTTGCTTTGCTGTTTGGAGAAAAAAAAAAGCTTAAAAACAGCCTAAAAAATACATCTAGAAAATTGTTTTCCGTGTTATGCACTCAGATCCAAGAGAAAATATAACTTTGTTGGATCAACAGTCATAGCATTTAAGCAAAACCACAGGGTTTTGTGCTGGCTGGGTGTAAGCAGGGTTTTCCCTGCCCAGCCCCTGTGGGTGCTCCTGGTGCTGAAATCATTCAGGCCTGGACTGTGTCCTGCTGGTTCTGCTTCCTGTGGGAAAAGGATGGGTAAAGAAGGAAAAGAAGCAGGCCCCAAATGCACGGCCCAGACGTGAAGGGCTGGCACAGGGCTGGGCAGTGTCACACCCAGCCATCAGCCACCCACCCCACAGAGCTGGTGTGTGCTCCCTTCCAGGCTGGTACCACCACTGGTGCCACCAAAGTGCCATTAGCAACCTCACCTGGCTCTTGGTGGACACATCTTCAGCTGTCCAGGATATCTATAGAGACATTTTTGAAGTGGAGATATGGTAATAAGGCTGAAAGCCTCTCTCTGAGGCTGCTGATTAAATAAACCATCCGTATTTGATCAGAGCTCTTTGCTGTGGGCCCTGCTCATGCTTTGGAAGATCACAGGCAAATAAGCCAGTCCCAAATTCCCCTGGCCAGCTGGAATACTTTCTTCTCCTTCAGTCTGAGCTGCGGAAGGCACAAGAGTTTTAAGGCACTGAGTTTTTAACCTCTGCCAGACCCAGGAGTGGAGCAGTGGGCACAGGACAGGCTCAGGGTCACCAGGGCTCCTCTCAGCACAGGCAACACCCAGCCAAGAGCTGAGCCTCATGCTGAGGAGCAACCCTGCTCTTCCTGTGTGGCCAGAAACCATCACAGAGAGGGATGAGGTTGTGCCTGAAAGAGGAATTCAGTGGGAGAAGTGGGGTCTGTGCCAGCCCTGCCCTCCCACCTCCTTGCCTGAGGCTTAAAATGTCACTTTGAGGGGAAAAGGGAGAGGCAGGCTGTGTTTCACAAATGCCAATATGCCTGTTTTCTCCTAGATCAGATTTTCCTGTGTTTTCTCTCCAAGTCACAGCAGGTTCAGGGCTACCTGGAACTGGATTTTAGCAGAGAGGAAACAGAGGCTGCATTTCCAGCTCCTTGGAGCTGCCTGCATCGTGTGCAGGATCCTGGCCCAGCCTGGCTCCAGCTGCTCCCCAGCACCAAATCCAGGCTCCCTCCCGCCCTCCAGCAGCCTGTTTATTTACAGCACAGTGCTTCTTTCTAAAGATCCGGTCTCAGGGGGCAAGATGCCTCCTGTGTATGAAACCAGTACTGACTAGCTCAGACATTGTCTTCCAGAGACTGCAGGCAGCCTGGAACAATAGGGGAGTGCAGAGAGTCCTGATGCATTTCCATTTTTGGACCATGATAAATCCAAAACCTAATAGTAACAGCTCTAAAAATGGCCTGCAGTAATTAGGTGGTTGGGAATTGGTTTGTTTTTCGGCCATCACACACAATCCCTCATGGCCTCACGTCTCCCTGCATTCCAGAAGATGCATTTAACCCCTCAAAATTGGCCAAAACCCCCAAGTTCCCCTCAGAAACTTTCAGAAACGAGCACCAGCTGGATCAGGGACATGGCAAGCACAATGGCAATGGGAAGCACGCCCCAGAAGTCCTTGGCATCACATGGGAGAATTGAACCACAGACCCAGCGTGTTCCTGTGTTCCATGTACAACTCTGTCCAAACCTTGGTTTTTAAAAAATGCAACCCATGCAGATAAAAACGAGCACAGAGCCCGTTTTTATCCTGAACTGCTGGATTACAGAAGCTCTCCCCGTTTTTGGGGTTTTGCTGACACCTGGTGTTCTGGAAAAGATGCTGTGTATTCCTGCCATTCCCTTCCCTCGCTCCTGTGGGGATGGCCACTCTCTGGGTCAGACTGGAGCCCTGAATTTGGGGGAAATGCAGGTGTGCAGTTAGATTTGAGTCCCTCTTTTAACACCTCGAGACAAGAGCAGTGCTGCATTCTCATGGTGTGTAACATCACTGCAAACCTCATGGTACAGATGGACAGCTCCTGACTTCAGGAATCAGGGGGACTGCAGGGGGGAACCCCAGACCTCATTTATCACAGAACAGTTTGGGTGGGAGGAGAGATTAAAAATCATCTTGTTCCAACCCCCTGCCATGGGGGAGTGAAGCCACCAGGCCCTGGCATTTGTGGGAGTCACCAGACTTGCCCCAACCTTCTACTAGACCAGGCTGCTCCAAGCTCCATCCAACCTGAACACTTCCAGGGATGGGGTAGCCACAGCTGCTCTGGGCAACCTCACAAGGAAGAATTTCTTCCTCATACCAGTTCACCACACCTGGTGAAGCTTTTTCTAAGTGGCAGTGCTTAAATCTGAGGTACTTGTTTACTCCATTGAATTATATAACCTGATGGAGGAATTTCACTACCTCTTTCTTCGTATGTTTTTGTTTTTAAACCCTTTTCAGAGTAGCCTCTGCAAAATGTGTCCCACTTTTACACCACCACGTCATTATGTCACCAAGCATGATGCTGATCTTTAAATAGGGACAGTGGCTCCCCCAGGAATAACCAGCACCACCTGCTCACCACCAATTGCCCAAAGATTTGCTGGACCAGCATTTCTGTCTCATTCCAGATGCCTGCCCAAATCAGATCAGTTACATCTTCCCAGGCAAACGCTGCTGCAAACAAAATTCCATAAATAAATCCACCACAAGAATCAAATATTTATTTTTACATTCTCTCCTGAAGGATGTGTATTGTTTTACTACAACACCCTGCAGGTGTTGTAATTTTGATTAAGGATAATGAAATACTCTGCTGCCTTTCTGAATGCCTGAGAAAATGCATTTCATTCTAGAAAAATGTAATCATAGAAGGGTTAAGGTTGGAAAAGACCTCTAAGATCACTGATCCAAATCCTTAACCCAGCATCAACATGTTCATCTCTAAACCATGTCTCCAAGTGCCACATTCACACATTTTCTGAACACTTCCAGGGATGGTGACTCCAAAATCTCACAGCTCTGAGAAAACCTTATATCTGCTTTTTTGTGACTGTGTGTGAGAACTTAATTATGGTGTCTATTCTTTCTGCTCCTCCTTCAAAATAAAGACAAAGTATTGAACTTCAAGTTAGAAGTTGGAGGAGGTGATGGTGAACCTTTCATTGCAGGACAATACATAAATAAATAATATCTAGTACATAAGCATTCTTATCACAGTTTGCTAATTATTTTCTGGAAAGTTATTCTCTTGAAGAGAGTTTCAGTGCTTTTCTACCAAGAATACCATCCTGCATGCTCAGCAGCAGTTATTTACAGTAGTTTTCTCTTCTGTACAATAAAAAAATCACAAGAAATAAAACAAACAAAAAACCCCCCAACATAAACAAACAAAACAAAAACCCAAATAAAAAACCCCAGTGTCCACCCTTGGTTCAGTGCAGCAAAGAAAGATCCAGTATTTACAGCTTTCAGTTGTAGGAACTTTGAGCTCCTGGCTCTTCAGTGCAGTTTTGAGGGCAGCAGCAGACAGAGAACTCCTAGCTAGGGCAAGGCTCCTCTTCTCTAGTTGAAGGAGAAGCACAGCCTTGGGTCTTGGCTTGTCAAGGTCTCAGGAAGGCCCCTGGGCACTGGATTGCCCCACAGCCTGCAAGGACAGCTTGTGTTACTGCAGGACCAGGTGTGATACCCAAACATCTGGAGATGTGGATGCCAGGGGAGAGTGGGACAGGGCAGGAATGTTCATCAGAAGTGAAACCAGAAGGAAAGAGTGAAAGAAAACTTTAAAGAACAAATGCAACAAACTTCCTGATGGGGATATTACACAGCTGGGTGTTCATTTTTTGCCTCATTTAAAGCCAGCAAGCTTTTCAGTTCCTTTTTTCCCTGGACTTTGAGGAGGTGAAGCTGTCCCAGAAAACCCTCACTTGCCTTGTGCCTGCATTCCCTGCAATGCCCCATTCCCTGCCAGCCAACCCAGGGCAGCAGGGACATGGGTCACCTCTGTCCCCAACCCTGTCACCCTGAGCTCTCCTTGCTGAGCCAAACCCAGCCACAGAGCTCTGGGACCCCTGCTCACCTGATGGACTCAATTTCTGGGCACGTGGCAAGTTCCTCTGCGAGCTTTGTGGCACCACAGGCTCCAATGTGGTTCTTTTCCAGGCTGTTTTAAAAACCAAAAGAGAAATTTGAAACAAACAAACCCACAGCGGAAAACAGCTGGATTGTCCCATGTTGTAATCACCTTAAGTAAAATAAGTTAATTCAATCAGCCAGGCAAGGCTGGCCCTTGGTGCATGGAGCTTAAACTGCAGGACCCTGCCTGTTATTCCTAAAATGCCTCCCCTTTTTGGAAGCCCAGTGATTGAAGGCTCAATGACAGAAAAATGAGCCTCCCCAGGGTGTTTCTCAGGGCTGTACTCACTCCAACACCTTCAGCTTTTCCATCTTTGGGAGAGCAATGGCCAACTCTTGGGCTCCTCCATCTCCAAGGGCATTCCAAGACAGTCTAAGGCAGACAAGAAATCCCAGCTGTGAGTTGTCACTACTGTGACATTACCCCTCGTGGATTAGCCTTTTTGCAAGAGCTGATCACCCTCTTATCATGACAGGTAAACATTCCCTTGGATCACAAGCTTAATTTTGAGGATTTTCCTCCATTTCACCACACATTTCCACGCATGATAAGACACCAAGGAGTGTCTGTAGACTGTGGTTATCTCAGAGTCCTGCAGGCCCAGGGAATGAGATGTGAAAGATGGAAATGGCTGCTGAGCACAAAGCTTTACACTGCTAAAAAAATTCATGGGGTATTTTATCAATTAGTAAATTATTGATACATTTATCAGCAAAATGTACTTGGTGGAAATAATTATAAAATACTTTTAACAATATTCAGCAGGGTGAGAAGTGCCCTGCATCTCCAAACGGGAGCAGGCACCAAAATGAGAGTGACCTGAGTGCTGAGGTGCCTCCCCACCCATGCCCACACTCACATTATCTCCTCCATGGACGGGCACTGCTGGAAGCCCAGAGAGAGGGACTTGGAAGTACCATCAGTGACTCCACAGAATTTCAAGCTGCAGCAGCAGGGAGAGAGCAAACAGAGGGCATGGAGGGCTGGTGTCAGAGTTGAGGGAGCACAGCACCACGTCCCCTGAGGCCCCAGCACTCACTCGATCTTCCGCAGGCGTCTGAAGCTCGGCAGCCCCTTGGACAGGGCATGGATGCTCTGCTCCCCAAGGTCATTTTCTGATAAACTGTAGGAGGAATGGGAAAGCTTTGAGTGGCCAGAAAAAGCAGGTATAGTCAGAGAAAAGCCACCATGAAAACATAACCATGTGAACAAGCAAGTTAATAGCCACTATCCAGACTAAGTGAGGATTGTAGACTGCAGGGATGGGCCAGGCTGGTAAACAGCAACTTTTATTCAATTCACTGCTTGGTACAATGGGAATGACTCTGTAGACAGCAGGGATGGGCCAGATTGGTAAACAGCAACCTCAATTCAATTCACTGCTTGGTACAATGGGAGTGACAGCCCTGCTGTAACTTACAACCTCAGTCCTTGCTTGCAGACAGAAATGTGGAGTTCTATCTGTGCCAAAGAAGGGCAGATCTGCAGCACATTATGTGTTGCACATGAAACTGGAAATAAAATACCCTCAAAAAGTGGAATTAATGACTGGTGTGACTTGAGAGGAAATAGCAGTAAGGGAGAATGGGAAGACCTTCCAACACCTAAAGGGACTACAAGGGAGCTGAAGAGAGCCTTTGGACAAGGGCATGGAGAGACAGGACAAGGGGGAAGAGCTTCAAGCTGAGGGAAGGATTAAATTGGATATTAGGAAGTAGAAATTCTTCCCTGTGAGGGTGGTGAGGCCCTGGCACAGGTTTCCCAGAGAAGCTGTAGATATCCCATGCCAGGAATTGTCCAAGGCCAGGCTGCACAGGGCTTAGAGAAACCCAATCCAGTAGAAAATGTCCCGGCTGATGGCAGGGGGATTGGAGCCCGGTGATCACCAAAGGTCCCTTCCAGCCCAAACCAGGCTGTGGTATCTTTGGCACCATCCCAAATGCACCAGCCATGACCTACCTTATCTCTTCCAGCAGCTCACACACCACCAGGGCTCTGGCCAGCTCCAGCCCTCCTGCCTGCCCAATGTTATTGTTCTGGAAGCTAAACAAGGAAACATAAGCATTGGATGATTATTTTGGAATAAAGCTGTAACAGAAGCTCATATTTAACTTGCCAAGAACCCAACCAGAGATGGTGTCCTACCACTGGGCTTCCTGTTCTAAGTTATCTTTTGATGACATCTTAGACTCAGGCTGGAAGAGATGCCTCTAGGCTAATTGAGCACTTTTAGCTCACCCATTTCTTGCTTTGTTAGTATAAAAGAGTACAAGAAAATCCTACATGTTAGAATCCTGGAAAGACTCCCACAAAAGTTTTAGAAATACAGTAACACTGAGTTCAGGGAAAATAAATGACTCAGAGGTGCCTGCACAAAAAGGTGAGGGTCCATAAAAGATGCTCATCCTTATGCTTACATTCCACCAGAGGCATCAGAAACTCACATACTCCAAATCAATTTTAAGGTTTATTTTACTGTATACTCTCTTGCTAGCTTGTCTCTATAGCTAATGCTGCAAGAGATGAAGCAAGAAGAGTTGATGTGACTCTTGCAGCAGAGTAATTGTGGAGGGTTTCTCAACCCTGGGACACTGAAATTACTCTCTAAACAGCCACAACCCATGCCTGCTTCCATGCCTTCTTTCAACAATCCCCATTGTCCCCAGGTACCCAGCCTTCCTGGGGCAGAGGTGACACTTACTGCAGGACCTTCAGGTTGGCCATGTGAGGCAGACAGAGGGCAAGTGTCACTGCTGTCCTGTCTCCAAAACCATTCCTTGACAGCCTGGGAGAAGCAGAAGTGAAATGTTGCTGGCAGTGAAATCCAGAGCCTCATTCCTCACCTGTGTGTCACCCTCACAGGGATGAGTGACCCCCATTCCTCACCCTCGTGTGCCTGGGACTGTGCTGAGAGGACCTAAAGTGCCCAATTCAAAGGACTCTGAGGGTGGGGGAAGAAACAATGGGGTTTTGAAATCCTGCAGCAGAAGTTAAACAGGAAAGTAAAACCAAGCTGCACTTCCTGACTGGGTTACCTGAGCTGCAATTGAACTGAAATTGCACTTTTTCATATGTGCCCTGAGTACACACACCCTAATCTGAAGGTTACAAGGACAGTTCCTGTAACTTTTCCTTATTTGTTATTTTAAAACTTTATTTATTTAATATGGCAGGACACATAGATTCTTTAAACTGGTTTGGGATAGAACACAAATAGATCTGACTGTGTAAAGTCTTTATCTGTCCACTTCCCTCCATTTTTGCAGCCACACAGATTAATGGTGACATCCTGGGCAACACAGGCACTGAGCAGCTCCTGACACTGCCTATGAACCTGCAGATTCAGCTCAGGAATCCATTAGTCCACTAATGCAGGCTGCACAGTCCTTGGAAATCTTCAAGGCAATCCAAGAACCAATCCTCAAACCTTCCACACCCAGCACCACACATTGCTGTGGTGGCAGCAGAATTTTTACTCTGCTCTCACGAAAATCATGTGGTAAAACTGATCTTGGCCTTATCAGAGTCATATCTAATTTCTATGCCTTGACTTTTGCCCAGCTTCCCAAAAGGATATTTGAAATGACACACTTACAGTAACTCCTTGATGTGCTTGCAATGGGCAAGAGCTTCCATCAGCTTCTCCCCTCCAGCAGGACTGGGATGGTTTCCTGAAAGGCTGAAATAAACATGGGACTCTCAGTGACTAAATGAGAACCAGAATGTACCAGGTGAAGATATTTCACTGTTTGCCTGCTGTGATGGGAGACTCGACCCCTGGGAGATGGTCTGGGGATTTTTAGGTTCTTTTGCCAAGTGCTGAGTGACTCCTGGCCCTGCAGGGCCTGTGGGGAAGGAGCAGCTTTCCCTCTCAGACAGAACTGGGAAAATCCTTTTCTAGCTCCAAGTCACTTCCAGGTTATCCATTTCAAAGTTACCAGGCTTTCCCCAAGAGCTGAGCCTAACAAAGAGTCTGGATGCTCTAATTTCTGTTCCCTGGGAGAAGGAACAGTTTAAATCCATGTCTCAGCCTTGCACAGGGATTCCCACACAGGCTTCCCCACCATGACCAAAACAGCTGAAGCAGAACAAAGGGACTCACTCGATTTTCTTCAGGTTTTGCATTTCCAGCAGGACAGCAGCAAGATTTATCAGGCCTGGATCTCCAATCTCATTGTGGCTCAAACTTTAAAGAAGAGATGGAAGGCTGTGTTGTAAAGGAGGATGGCAGGCAAAGTGCAAGATCTTATTTAACGTGTCCTATTTGCTGGATGACACCTCAGGCCTTGCCAGCAGAATCAAAGAGCTGTATATCTCAACTATCTCACAGAAAATTAATAGGTGTTAATGAGGAATTGTAAAAAACTGCAAAGAACAATTAAAATCACTGGATCCTGTTGACAGGTGGGAAATTACTTCAGGCAGAATAGCAAGACAGGATGAAGACAGGTGGTTATTATTTTACAAATTGCTACAGCAGAGAATGGACACCATCTGGCAAGAGAGAGAGGAAGAAAGGAGATCAAACGTGGGGTTGGCTCCTGCACAGATCTTTTCAGACAAATGTTGGATCTGAGTCTCTCCCAGGACTGAAGGGAGTCCTAGTCCTAGTCTGGATCCCAGGGAAGATTTAAATACTGTTTAATCCATTTTCTACATGGCTGAGTGAGGTAAGACCAAAGTTTCCTCTTCTGAACATCAAGTTCTGATTTCCTCTAGTCCCAGGTACCTCATACATGAGCACTTTGCAACCTCCCTGTTTTTGTAACAATCCTGTGTACAAGCTCATCTGGCTCTCTCCAAGTGCTGGCACTGGTGGTCACCTCTCTGCAAGAAAGGAGAAACTCACTTGATTTCCTCCAGGCTGTGCATTTTCCTCAAGGCTTCCGCAAGTCTGGAGCAGCCTTCATCACCAATGCTGTTGTGGTCCAATCTGGAAACAACATCCCCAGGAAAATGGAGATTTACCTGCTGCTGCTCAGCATCCTGGGCCAGAGGGGAGCTGCACAAGCCATACTCACATAAACCTTCTCAGGAATGGCATCTCACAGAGCCCCAGCACAAGCTCAAGGATGGCAGCACTGCTGAGTTTCATGTATCCCAGACTGGAGGATGAAATAACAATTAATTCTCCAGGGACAGTGGTGTGAGCACTCAGCACAGACGGGGAGCAGAACAAGATGGGAGAGATGGGGGAGTGTGTTCTAATCCCTGGGAATAATTTCAGTTTTGCTCTATAATGCAATTCTAATGGACCTGTCTGGATTCTGATAAAATACCAACAGAACACCAAAGCTCGGGAGCAAGAGCCCAGCTCCTTTCATTTAGGCTGAAATAAACATGAGACTCAGTGACTAAATGGAGCAAAGTCCAACAAGAGTCCAGCCCAGTCCTGCATGGATCAAAGTGCCTCTGTGACCACAGGACAACAAGATCCATGCAAAAAAACACAGCCAAAACATTTGATTCTCCACTGGAATTCCCTGCCACAGACTACTGATCTGTCTCACTCAGTCACTGTTCATTGCAAATATAAAATAATTATTGCTTCTTCCCTATCAGAAAAAGCACCTCTGTCCACAGTACATGCAGAAGGGAGGCTGCAGTTTAACTGAAGCTTCTAGAAAGCCCTGGCAGCCTCTGGTCAGCCTGGTAACAACACACTCACTCACTTGAGTTCTTCAATGGCCTGGCAATTCTGCAAGCCTGAGATCAAATAATCAATTCCAGCTGGTGCAACACTGCTGGAGGTCAGCCTGCAAAACAGCAAGGATCAGATGAGGGGATCAGGTCTCCTGATCAGCACACTGAGACAGGCAAACTGCCCCATCCCACACCCCAGGCAGCACAGACATCAGGGACCAGCAAGGTTGGGGAGATTTCCACACTCCTGGTGTGCAGGGCTAAGAGATGGCCTGAGACAGAGGACTGAACAAACAATAAATGTGTGGAAAAGGTCCCAGCTGGACACACAAACCCAAGGTCACACATACCCAAATGTCTTCAGCTCTGGAAGGGGCAGCAAAATCCTGACCAGCATTTCTGCTTCGTCCTCCTGGAGCTCCACGTGGGACCATCTGCAAGGAGGGAACAGCTCTGGGCTTTGTCCACGGGTGGCACAAGGCCTGTGCTGAGCCCACAGCTTTGCCCACGGGTGGCACAAGGCCTGTGCTGAGCCCACAGCTTTGCCCACGGGTGGCACAAGGCCTGTGCTGAGCCCACAGCTGAGGCACAGCAGGGCTGGGACCTTGAGGGAGGGACGCAACACTGACACCTGGCAGGGTCCCACAGGAGCTCCAGCCATGGCAGGGGAGTGTAGCTTCTCTGAGCACTGGGAGATTGAGGGGATTTCAAGGATACCCCACCAGGTCTGTGGGTATTTCCTATTTTCCATTCAAGCACTCCAAGAGGGAACCCAAAGGCAGGGGCTGGGACCCTGCCCTGGCCTCTCTCGTGCCCTGCTGTATGCTCAGAGTGCTGCACTCACCAGGACAAGCTGCTCCCCTCCCTAAAACCCTTCACCACACCTGGTAACTCACCTCAGCTGCTGAAGCTGAGCACATTTCTCACAAAGCCTTTGGCAGAGGGAGTGCTGCATTTGTGGCTTGTACCGGCTCAGTCTGCAGGACACAAACACAGAACACAACTCAGTGAGGAGCAGCAGAGCCCAGTGCAGCATCTGGTGACACAATTAGGGACAGAGCAGGGCTTTCTGAGTCCACCTGGGGCTTCCCTGCCATGTCCCATTTATGTCACAGTCCATGTAGAGAAACACAGCCCAGGACAAGAGCTGCCTGTTCCTCCAGCTGCACAAAAGGAGAAGGACACTGATGCTGCTCTCTCTGCACAATCAAGCAGAAGCCAGCATCTCTTAAGAGTCCTCAAAGTGCTCCTGATTGCTGCCAGGAAGGCAGATGGATTTTTTAGCCTTGTTTAGGTCCAGCATGGGTGAAGGAGAGCAGTCCAAAGGACCATGCACATGCATAAGATTCCTTCCACATGTGAGGACTGAGACTGAACCCAAGGAGCCTTAGACACTCTGAAGGTATTTTTCATCCCACAGTGAAATTCAAAGCAAGCAGAAAATAATGAGAAATAGTTGCCTTCTCACCTGCTGATGACTGATTCTGTCTTCTCCAGGCAGTGTGGGAATCTTATGACTAATTGGAAGAGGGTTTTATCTTTACATATCCTGAAAAAGTAGATATTAGAGAACAGCACGAATCTGTGAACTGCTGAGGGAAGAAAATACTGTATTCCATAGGAAAAATCAGGAGGAATGAATGGGACAGGGCACATGAAAGCTAATCATCCATTTCTGAGGAGGTTTGTAATGTTTAAGCTAGCTCCAAAACCAGCCTAAAGTGGGCACCCTTTCTCCCAAGGGCAACCAGGAACATGATCTCCTTCCCATTAAACCTTCTGAGCTGTGAGACCACAAACCTTCTAAGCACTTCTACCCACCAGCAATTTGGGTTAAAATTGGTTCAAGTGGGCAAATAGATCACAAATGCACTGGAGACAGTGAATAAACAACAGGAGAACCAGCGCTGGCTTCAATCTCATTCCCTTAAGAGTATCAGGCAGAAAGAAAATATTTGAAAAACACCAGAGGTGCCACTCACATGATCTCAGTGATGCTCCCAGAGGCCTGGAGAGCCAGCTCAAGCAGGTCCACAACTCTCTCTCTGCACACCCATGGCTCCTCTATGCTGCAAAGCAGAACACAGGCAGCCCTGCTTTATTCACACACTTGGATCCATCCCTGCCTCTGCCAGCTGAGTGCTCCACACTCCAAATCCATGGAAAGGTGCTTGGCTTGGCAGAGGAATGTCTGTATGGGACAGGGGGCAGCCTGGGAGCAGGGAGAATAGCCCAGCTTCCCTGCAGAGAGGGGAGGATTTGCCAGCCAGGATGCTGTGGCAGCAGGAATGTGTCCCCAGGATGATCACCCTTCTCTGGGAGGCTGGCAGGGCTCTGCAGGGCCAGCACAGCTTATGGCCAGAGCTCTACACAAGGGGATAAAGCCAAACACCAGTAACAGTCAGCCATGGGAGTTTCTCAGGCCAGTGCTCCCTGCCTTTGGAAGAAGCATAGCTCGCTTTATTTTTAATGAAAGGAGATCTCAGAAAATCAGAGCAGTATCTGCAAAATCACAATGACACAGTACCTGATTTTCAGCAGTCCCAGATCCTTCCTCAGGGAATGCAGGAGTCTTTCTGCAGCTTGGACTGTCATGTTGTTGTTTGAGGACCTAGAACCAAAGCTCAGTGTAATGAGCAGCTCACAAATGAGCCCCCCAATGGGCCCAAGAGCCATTAACTCACGTGTACTCTGTCAGACCAGTGCACCTCTCCAGGAGCAAGAACAACTTTTCCAAGTGCTCTGGCTGAAAGTTGCACTCTGCCAGTCTGAAAGGATGAGAAAGAACAGCCTTTATTCATCACAAACAGTTCAGGCTTTCTGAGCTGGAAACATCAGGCAGCACAGCCTAACCCCACAGAGAAAGGAGGATGGCACAAAAACCTTAAACACCTTTATGGGTTTCCAAAAAGAAAACAAAACTGTGGCAACACTTCAAAAGCATCTGTGGAGATATTCTGATATAAACCTGTGTGCTATAATGGCACTGCTCCTTGTAGGACCCTGTCCTGTGACTGAGGAACACCTAAAGGTGCCCAGGTGAGGAGCAGACAGTGGGGAAGCACAGAGAGAAAGGGAGGTGGGATCCTCTGTGATGTGACAAAGCTCTTCTCACCAGGTGAGCCCAAGGAAATGTATCAGCCATTAGTGCAAAATATCACCATGCCAGGAGCAAAAAGAGGTTTTGTCTGTCTTGTGCCTCAAAAAAGGACCCCACCCTTACCAAAGAAATCACCACAAAAGGTCAGTAACATCACCTCAAAATCTTTCTTGGGTCATCTCCACTTGCCAGCTTGATGATTAAAGTTGCTTTGGAGCACAAACTGCACAGAGAAGACACGAGTGTGAGATTTAGATGGAGAATTACTACTTTTCTCAGTGTTCAGAATTTAATGATACCAAACTGCAGAAAATAATCCAGCACAGCAGTGACAGGTACCTGGCACAGCTCAGCCCTCCCCAAAATAAACCAGCCCAGGGAAATGCTTCAGTAAGGTGTCACTCATGCTAAATTGGCAGCACTGGTGTTTGGAAAGGCAATCCTGACCTGTCCTGCTTTTATTTTATTTATAAATAAAATAAATATATATTTTATTTATCCTGCTTATATTTTATAGCTTTTGTTTGCTTCCTCTGCACTCTCTGGGGAGAGGCACAACAGGAGATTTTAGAATGGCCCAGAGATTCAGCAGACACATCTAACTGCAGGAATGGATGGAAGTGACCTGGTTAAAAGTGGTTGAGGACAGAGCAGCTGGTCCCATGGACACAAACACTGATAAGGCCCCACAGATGAGCAGCACAGCCCAGTCTCATGCCTGGAATCTGTGAGAAAAGCACTTTGTGCCAGAGCAACAGGCCCAGAGCCCGTGGGAGACTTTTGCCTGAGAGGAAAGGAGATAAAATGCAAATCCAAGTAAAAGCAATTTCCCATGTTCTTTCTATTGCCTCTGAAATCTCAACATACTGAGGAGAACCTTAGAGAGCAATGCTGGCTCCTGCCCTGAAGAGGTTCATTAACAAATAAATACATGACAATAATTGTTGGTACAGCTGAATATCTGTGTCTATTCACAAAAATAACCTGGTCCTGCAGAATGGTAATTCTGGTTGGCAGTTATGTTTGGCCATTTGAAATGGACATAAACCAAGGACTTAGGTAGTAGAAAATATGGTCCTCATCATTCTTACCAGCAGGTCACAAAATTCCAGTAACTAAGAGGAAAACAAGCAAGGAAGACTCAGAAATTACTGAAGAAAAGCAGTCACCTGACTTGAACTTCAGTGGTGTTTCCAGATGTGACAAAGGCATTTATGAGATGTAGGACTCCATCCTGAGAAATCCCATTGTGGCTCAGACTGCACAGAAGGGAAGGAAGGATTTGCACATGTCAGGAGTCAGGGCTGGCCCAGGCTCCTCAGGCACAGAAGCAAAACTCAAATTGGCACCAAAGACAGAGCAGTTTGTGGGGTGCTGGGCCCCTTCAGCTCTGCTCAGTCACTGAACTCCCCCAAGACAGGGCTGATGACTTGGGAGACAGAAAACGCAATTTTCCTCTTGCACTAGAGAGGCAGCAGCAGCTGGAACATTCACTGCCCCAGCAGAAAGGGAAGGGGAGAGGCTGGGTAGGGCACAGCTCAGCTCACAGCACCTTGGGAATTGAGTTACTCAGAGAGGACACCACACCCAGAAGAGGGATGAGCTTAAAGCTCTGGGTCAGCTTCTGTGACACCACCCTGTGGCATTCACATTCTCTGAAAAATCCCTTTGCCCAGGATTTTTCTCCTGGGAAGCCTCAGAGAAGAAGGAAAACAATTGTTATCTCATTTGCTTCTCCCCTGTTTTGCTCATGTGGAATGTGTTTGGAGATTGTTTCATTGGATTCTGGTGTGAGCTGTTTTCACTCTTTGGCCAATCAGTGCCAAGCTGTGTCAGGACTCTGGTAAGAGTCACAAGTTTTTATTATTAGCTTTTTAGCATTCAGTAAGTATCTTTTCTGTATGCCTTAGTATGGTTTAGTTTAGTATTCTTTAATATAATATAGTATCATAAAATAATAAATTAGCCTGAGTGCATGGAGTCAGATTCATCATTCCTCCCTGCCACAGGGGTCCCTACAAATACAATCCCACCCCACTCTGGGCATTGCTATTTCCTGCTGGCACTGATAAAAAGACTTTTGTTTATTTTCAGCAGGTTTTGGATCAGACCCTGAGTCACCACAGCCTGGTGCTCGTAGTTCAGTCAGAGCTTTTCTCCCAAGGCAGGAGAGGGAAAGAAGCACAAGCAGAAGCTTCCTGGAGGATCACACAACACCCTCCTGCTCCTTGGGTTCACTGTGAATTCTCTTACTTGAGGGAACAGGTACCAGGCACTCGATGCAAGCGGTCCAAGAGGCACCTCAGGCCTTCATCCCCCAGCTGATTCCTGGAGAGACTGAAAGGCAGAAGAACAATGTGGCCAGCCAAAACTCAGCCTTGGAAACAGGTTGCCCAAATAGGTGGGGGTTTCCCTATGCCTGGAAATATTCAATGCCTGGTTGGCCAGGGTTCTGAGAGACCTGATGTAGCTGAAGATATCACTGCTCATGACAGGGAGTTAGACTAGATGGACTTTAAAGAGCCTTTCCAAAAAAAAAAAAAAAAAAGAAAAAAGAAAGAAAAGAAAAATGTATTCTATGTTTACTTTAAACAGCAATGGTCCTTGGAGAAGCTTTGAAGAAAAAACTCCAATTTCCTGCACTTAAAATCCTAGCTTAGCCAAAAAGGCCTGTTTAAAACAAATCACTGCCTTATGAAATTACCTAATGCATAAGCTCCAGAGCAAGCTCAAATGAAGAGCTCAGGTGAAGCAACAAATGCCTCCAAACAGTAAAGGAGTCAAATCCCAAAGCAGCTGTCCCATCAGCCCAAAAGGACCTGTATAATTGCTCACTGATTGTGTTTCTCAGCAGCCTGAATGAGCACACACACCCCTGCAGACAGGCTGGGACACTCCAGGCACTGCTGAACCCACAAACACAGCTCTCCCCCTGTGACTCTGCTCAAGACCATGGCAACACCCCAAACCCCACTCACTCTATTTCTGCCAGCCAGCCGTGCTGCTCCAGGATGCTGCAGAGCTCCTCCACCTGCCCTTCCCCAATGGCACAGCCTGTCAGCCTGTGGGAGACAGCAGGAGGGTTAGAGCATGGCCAGCAACCACTGAGAAGTGCCCACCTGCACCTTCACACCAGTCTCTGTGCAGAATTCACATTTTTTGCCATCTCTTGGTGCTGGGACAGAGACATTTACAGGCTCCTGTGCAGGGGCACTCCAGGGCCATCCCTCATCACACAGATGGTCATCTGGAGGTTATCCCCCAGAATTTGAGGCACACATTTGGAAAATGCACTGATGAATGCTCAATTCAGGTGCTCGTGCAGCAGAATTTGGTGCAACTCAAGATGATCACAAAGAAAAAAGGAGAAAAAGAAAAGCACTGGCCTCTGCCATCCCAGTGCATCCAAATGGTTCTGAATTGCACTTAAGCAGATGAATTGAGCCCTAAAGCTTAGGGGCCTGAGCTCCTTGGCCACCAGCCCATGAATTCTCAGTACAAGAGGCAATCTGGCTCCCTGCACTGGTGCTTCAAACCCACCCACAGAGGATCCCAGCCAGTGCTCTGTGCCAGTACCTGCAGGATGTCCTGTGGCTCTGCGTGCTTGCTCCTAAATGCAGGAAGGCATTTTCACTTGACCTGAGGCAGACACAAAGGACAGTCCTTCAGCACTGACCTCCAAGGATGACAGGCTTTGCAGGCCCTGCATGCCTGAGCTGCTGGGCTCCAGAGCCCGAGTGCCTCACCTGACTTCCACCGCTCTGACCCGCTCACAGAGGTTGATGGAGTTGAGCAGTAGAACAGCACAACGTGGGGACAAGGAGTTTTTCCTAATACTGTAAGGGAAGGGAAAGAAGAAACACTGAAATCAGCTTCTAAGAGAGGCTTCCATACACACAGCCCAATTTCCCCATTATTCATTTTGAGACACAAAAGATTGGAGACATCCCATTTGACTCAGGATGAGGGAGCAAGGACCTAAAGCTTTGAGCATTGGCACTCAGTGCTCCTTTATCTAAAGGAGAGGCTCCTTTAGTCCCCTTTGCCTAAAAAGGGAGCACAGACCAAGGGCTTACACTGAACCACTCCTCCTTTGGGGCTGCTGGACTAGAGACACCCCAAATGGAAGCAACCTCCCGAATGGGCAAACTCATTCTCATGACACCCTGCAGCTCCTCCATGCTACAAAACCTTGTAAAACATGGCCAGGCTCCTCCTGGGCTCTTAGTCCACACACTGGAGCGCCCTATTCCCTGACAGGGCTTCCCTGGCCTGGATTCCAGCCTGAAAAAAGTTTAAAAAAAGACTGGCCATGGCACTTGGGGCTATAGTCTAGTTGAGGTGTTAGGGAAAAGGTAGGACTCAATGAGCTCAGAGATCTCTTCCAACCTCATTATTCTGTGATTCTGAATTGCCCTCTGCTAAATGTCATTAAAGTGCTGCTTTACTTCTAGAAACAAGAAAAGAATGGGTGTGAAAGCATTTTTGCATTTTGTTTGCCTTGCTTGTTAGTTTACAATTACTGATTAATACTCCTGAGATCTGCTGTGCTATTAACACTTTCCAAACCAATGTTTGAAAGCAGGGACCCCATACATCACCTCAGGAGTGTCAGATGACAGAAGAATGGCAGAAAGCTCAGTAATCTCTCAATGCTCTGGTCACTCAATGAATTTCCAGACAGACTGTAGAATTTGGAAGGAAACAAAACCCAGGAGAAATTGTTTCAATCCCTAATTACTTCTGTAACATTTACATGGACATGCACACACAAATGGGCAAATTCTGAGAAAGGACATGTCCAGAAATGCCATGAGAATTGGGCAAAATTTAGTCCTTAGTTCTCTTTGAAGCAGGACAGTAGAAAGTCTGGGTTTAGTTGAGTATCTGGATGAGGATGTGGTGAGAGGAGAGCTGGTGTACATCAGCTGCCACCCTGAACATCAAATCTGGGGTTTAAACAGCATATCTGTGTCAGGGCTTGGGGAGAGAGACAGACAGACAGACTTACTGGATTTCTGTCAGCTGGGGACATCGAGCCAGTGTCTGGCACAGCCTGGTCACATCCTCCAGACCCACTCTGCACTCCCTGAGACTGAAGCAAACAAAGCACTCAGGATCTGGACGTGCCCACGGGATGCCACCAGCCCCTGCATGCCCTAGAACCTCACAGCCCAGGACAAGGCCCATGGGGACCCTCTCACTTCCACCACACAGAGTTTGCTACCCTTGGCCTGGGACTTAGAAATCACAACCTGGGACAAGCAGATGACTTCACCAGCCCTGAGCTGATTGGAGAGAGCCAGTGCACCAAAATACCAATACTCTGGGTATTCCTCCCAAGAAATACTTTGGGTATTGTGGCTCCCTCCCTAGAGCCACATCACTGGTGACTCAGTTGTCTCAGGAGACTGGAGAGCATCTTCCCCTGCTCAGCACTGCCTGGGCTCTCCCAGGGGAAGCCTGGAATTGGTGCCTCCTCTGTCCTTCTCCAGGAAGGAAATCCTAGAAGCCTTTTTGGGTGACAAACCGGCAGCTCTGCATGGGATGAATGGAGCACTCACACAGATCTGTCTCTCATTATTTATGGGTAGGAGCTTCCTGTGCTGGAAAGCAAGGCAATCCCCTCAAACCAAGCAAGAGATGCTATTATTACTATGAATTTTCCTCTCTGAGGAGACACAGCTGGAGGGATGGGTCAGTCCCACACACCACACTGCCCTAAAGACCCCCACAATCACCTCTCCCCCCAGTCCTGGTGCAAAGGGAAGCCAGGCTGCCATACCTGAAGCTTTGTCCTTTTCCTTCCTGCTTGGGGCATGCCAGGGAGCCACTTCTCCATCTGCTGATGCTGCTGGGGAAGGAACAGTTTATCCCGCGAGTTGTGCTGGTGTTCTCCCTCATAGCCAGCTCCCCATGAAGGGGCTGAGGTAGTGGCAGTGGCCTTCTGCTCCAACCTGCCTTCCCCCACCACCTGCCAGAATGAGGTTCAGCCCATCCCCAGAAGAAAAAGAGCTTTATTGGCCCTTTTCCAGCCTCCAGAGAGTTGTGAGCCATTCAGCACTTGGGCATGTGCTGTGTCCTGGCCAGCAGGGAGGTGACTGAGCCTGTCCCAGCAGTGGGTGCTGCTGGCTGCTCCATTGTTACAGACATCCTTTATGAAAAATCATTTCTTTAGGATTTTTCCTCCTGAGAAGCTGAGAGGCCTCAGGAACAAAACATAAACATTGATTATCTGCTGCTGTGGAATGCAACAGGTGGATCTGTGATTGGTCCATGTTGGTTGTTTCTAATTAATGGCCAATCACAGTCAGCTGGCTCAGACAGAGAGGCGAGCCACAAACCTTTGTTGTCATTCTTTCCTATTCTATTCTTAGCTTGCTTTCTGATGAAACCTTTTCTTCTATTCTTTTAGTACAATTTTAATGTAATATATATAATAAAATAATAAATCAAGCCTTCTGAAACACAGAGTCAGATCCTCATCTCTTCCCCAACCCGTAAACCCCTGTGAACATGGTCACACTCCATGCCCTCCATCAGCCATGAAACAACTTCCCCCAGCCTGGCCGGAGTTTGGCTCCTCATAACACACCTCAGGGACCCACATGGCACCTGCTGTTTAGAACTTCACAAGGAGTTTAAAACACTTATGTGAGCGGGTATGATTTTACCTGACTCTTTCCCAAAAGGTCAGATGAACCACCTGGGGGTGTCCTAAGCTGTAACCAGAAAAGAACATCATCAGCACGGAGTTTGGCAACACAAGCTCCTGTATCATCCCTAAAAACCCACAGCTTGAGGTTGTAAACAGCAAAAGAATATAAAAAACTACTCCTGGCCATACCTGAGGCTCATTGTTTTAATGTGTCCCAGTGTAGTTAATGATTGAGCTAAGAAAAACACAGAGCTAAGGGAGATCCGGTTGTTGTCAAACCTGCAGGAAGAAAAGATAAAACCAGCTGCTGCAAGCAAAACTGATAAAAAATATCCCCACAGCACATCTGCTGCACAGATCCTTGTGCAGCACACCCTCTGTCAGTGTTTCCTGCTGCAGCTCTGCAGGCACAACTGACTCCCATATATTTTAAATCATCCCTCACTTTTAGTGTTCAGAGAATCACAGAATAGCCAAGGCTGGAACAGATCTCTAGAGCTGATTTGGTGAAACTCCTGTGCAGGAGGGTGAGCATGAAGAAACAGCTCAGGACATTGAGCAGCTGGGTTTTTATCACCTCCAAAGACAGCAAATTCACATTCTCTCAGAGCAACTTGTTCTAATGAGATTGCCTGTAACTGGAACAATCTTGGTTCAATTAACCAAACGGGAACAATAAATATTTCTTTCAACAGTGCAGGATGGTGCCATTCTCCTTCAGCCAGTCCTGCACAGAGCACTTGCAGTGGGAGTGCAGGTGAAATACCCAGATAAACAAACACCAGCCAGCACTGCAGGAGAATTCAGACTCCACCACGGAAGCTGGGTCTCCCCAGCACCTCCCTTCCTTCCAAGCTGTTCCCTTCAGGAGAGGAAGGGCTGCTCCGCCTCCCTGTGAGGGGAAATTCAGTGAGTTGCTGAAGACCTCAGGCAGTTTCAGACCCAGGTACCTGACATGAAACCACCTGTCCCCTTCATGGGGGAATGAGAACAGAGCCTCTGGGGCACTGATCTCAGCCAAGCTTCAAATGGACTCAGTCTGCTCTGGGCTGGAGCTGGGGACGGAGCAGACAGCACAGTGCCCAACACAGAATATCCTGCACTGATTGTGAGGGGCCTTCCCAAATGTGCTTCCACAAACACTTCACAAAACCCAGCCCATGCATAAGGAAAAACCAGGAGCTACTCACTTGAGAGAACGTAGCATTTTCAGTTTTGGGAGGCACTGAAACAGCTGCAGAAGCCCCTCATCTCCCAGAAAATTCCCTGATAGGCTAGGATATAAAGAAAGGCATTTAATTTTCACAGTAAAAACACCCATAGGCACCATCAGCTCTGTTATCTGAAGGCACAGCCACACCTCCCACCAGGCTGTGGCTCTACCCCACTCTCTCTTCAACACTAAGGGGCATTTTCTGAGCATTCCAAATAAATGCAGGAAAACACCAGGGGAGCTGAGGAGGACTCACTCCAGCTCAGAGATGTGGCCACATTCCTTCAGGACTGCACACACATTCTTCAGGTCACTGCCTTGAAGATTACAGTCTGTCAGTCTGTGGGGAAAAAAAAGAAATCAATCATCCAGGTCTGCAGGATTTCAAATAAAGGTGGTAAACCTCACTCCTCTGAAAATCAGAGAATCAGTGAAGAGATAATAATGAAATTTAAAAATGCCTTGATGCTTAGCAGCTCCCACAGGGTGTCCAGGTGATGCCACCCCTGCCTGGCACTGCAGGTCCTGTGTCCTTGGTAAGGCACAGGGTGGCACCAGGTCCCAGGGGCTCCAGCATTCCCTCCATCCAGGACAGACCCTGCAGCTCCCCTGGCAGCTCTTGTGATTCTCCCCAAGTCTCTTGTGATTCTCCTCTTAGAGATGTGAATTACATCTCTAAGATGTTACCCTGGAAACAGGACCCAGAGATGGGACATGCATGGGACACAACGAAAACTGGCCAGGGTACCTGATTTTTTGGGAGGTGTCTGGTGTCTGGTTTTCCTCCCCACGTTGTTGGTCACCAGTAGAGAACACAGGCTCTTCCCTAAGTGAGCACAAAAGCAGACAAAGGTGAAACTCTTCTGTTTTAGCATTTTGGCAGATCCCTGGGGCCACCCTGGCTCCAGCCTGTATCTTGCCAATTGCAAGCTCTCCTTTTCTACCCAAATATCTGAGCATGCAGACAACTGGAGAGAAGGGGAAAGAGATATTTCTGTCTAAGTTTTATGGAGAATTCAGCTTTTGCTGAATTTAGCTGAATTTTGCTGAATTTAGCTTTTGCCTAAATAAGTTTTGTGAAGAGACTGTACAAAAATCTGACTATTCATAATTAAATGGAACTGTCTATGACTAACTAAACTGTAACTAAAAGCTACAATTATAAACAGTGAAACTATAACTAAATCTGACTATTCATGACTAAATGGAACATGCAAAAGCTAAAATATCAGAGTTTGAAATGCCACCTGGTGCTTTAAAGGAGCCCACAGATTGCCTGTCTTGGGCTGTCACTCTCTCTCAAGCACAACCACTGAGCTATGCCTGTAAGAGTGCTGCTTTGTCTCTCTGGCTAAAAGGTGGAATGTAATTATTCCATGGGAAATGCTGTTTTACTGTGAGCTCAATCCACAGAGAACAAGGGTATAAAGAGTGAGCCTGGAATCCCAGGAGCAACAGAAAACCATTTCTTGGTCAAAACCTTCATGTTGAGCTGTTTTAACCACAATTTTCTGAGGGGAAAAATTACCTTCCAAATATCCCACAGTTTAGGAGTACCATGATCCAGAATGGAGAGTGTTCTGAACTCAGGGATCTGTGAATCTTTTCAGAATTGGGTGTGGCATTCACTTGCTATTTTACCCTCACAATTATCAGCTAGCACGGGTGTCATTGAACAGCCTGCTCTGCTCAGGGTGCTGTGGGATGAAACGTGCTGCTCTAGAGGCATAAAACACTACAGAAGGCAGTGACAACTTTTCAAGGGGCTGAGAAAGCCAGGAGACAGCTCCACATTTAGGTTTGGGGGTGGGGTGGGAGGCAGGAACTGCTGTGGAGTGGAGTGTTACCCTTGGTACCTACACAGGATGCCAGAACCAAACAGGATGCTGAGATAACGCCATTTGTGCACACACAGCCTACCTAGGAGGAAGGGAAGCAAGCTCCCTGTCTTCTCTGAACCTCAGCACTGCAGTATCATGAGAAAGGCTGTGAGGAAGAGAAGTAATCAATCAGTGTCATGGTTTGGTTATTTACAGGACTTCTTGTTTGGTTTTGTTCTGCAAAACTCTGGTGACACCAATCGTTTGTGCTTAAAACACTCCCAAAGCAAGAAAAAACAATCCCCGTGAGTTTTAAACTCTGGTTGGATCAAATTATGCAGTATCTGATGATCCAGTTTCTCTGAATCACTAGACAAAGCACAGACAAAATTGCTGTACTCGAATGTGTTTTCAAGTGATAGTAACAGAGGAGAAAGAACTTCAGTGCTGCTCCAGGAGGTGTCAGCAGCTCTCACACTCTGCAGAGATCCTGGCTCCAAAACTCCCCAATGCACAGAGCAGGGAAGCATTTTAAAACACCCCATGCACTAAAGGACAGAGAGCTTTGCAAGCACCCAAATTGTGGCTGATGGCCTGTTGTCATCTTATTGCAAAATTCCAAACCTCCTCAGTGGCTTCTCATGGACAGCTCCTCACAGCACTGACTCCTTCTTCTGCACAGCCAACAAACTGCAGCTCTCCTCTGGAGGAGCTCACCCACTCTTTTATTGCACTGATCCTTATTGGACACAGCTGTGGCTGTAAAGGGCAGCCCTGTTCCTAATCCTTGGTAATTGGTACAGCTGCAACTCCTCAGGAGTGAGGTTGCCTTCTGCACTGTCTCTGTTTCCTTATCCCCCCACCATGGCCCTGCAATCAGCTCCCAGCAATGCCACCAAGGGTCAGTGGCCACCTTGGGACACGCTCTGCACCCACCCCACGCCCGAGATGACCCCACAAAACCCTCAGAATGCAATTCCCGGGCTGGGGATTAACCCCAGGCATGGCTCCAGAGCCACATACCTGACCTGCAGCTCCATCACCTCCTGGCAGGAGTTTGCTGACTGCAGCAGGCTGCACAAGCCACTGACAGAGAGGCGGTTCTGGCTGAGACTGGGAAAGAAAAAGGCAATTAGCTGGGCCCTGAAATCCCACAGGATGGCCTGTGGAGCAGCCACCAGTGCTCTGCATGCTTGGAACCATTTCCCTTCAGAAGAAACCAAGGCAGGTTGGTTTTGTGCAAGGCAACACTTACTTCAGCTGCTTTGAGATTGATAGACAGGGGAGGCTTTTCAGCAGACAACTGCAGCCTTCATCTCCAAGCTTGTTGCCTGATAAACTGAAGCATTTTCCAGTTAGTGGGGACTGACTGGAACAGTAAAAACAAAGCTCTCAAAACCTGCTTGCTGTTCCTTTCCCACAATTGCTTTTTTGTCAGGACTGTTGCTCTGTCTCAGATCAATCTTCCCCGCTTATTTCTGCATCAACCAACTTCAGACAAAAAGCTTTAGCCCTTGGGCAACATGATTCATGTTTTAGACCCAAACCATCTTGCTTTAGAAAAATCTATGCTCTTTAAGGCCCTTTCCAACCCAAACCAGCCTGCGATCCTGTGATTCCTGCTCCCACAGCCCCTGCCTGCAGCCACTGAACAGGAAGGAAAGGAGGCACTCACTCCACTTGAGAGAGCCAGGGACAGCTCTGGAGAATGGCCACAATCCTCCTGGCATGCTGGGAGAGCAGCCTGTGGTCCTGCAAGCTGTGAACAGAAAGGCTTGGTGAGCACTGAGGGCATGGGGGTGCCCCTGGCTGGGCTGGACCGGATTTCTATTGTCATCTTTATTTACTGATTCAGGTTTATTTCAAACTTTCCACATGTGGAAATATCCTCTGTCCTTAAGGATGAACACATCTGCTTCTCTGGCCCTTCTATAGTACCTGCCATCTGCAAACCACATGCACCAGCAGGACTCTATGTGTCTACTCTTACCATAAATTCACACGTCTAGTTGGCATTAAGTGTTCTTTATTCTCTTCCAACTTCAAATCCGGAGATCTGCAAACAAACAAAATAATTTGGCTTTTAATATGCTTTCATGAACTATTGACAGCTAGGTCCCAGTTAATATTTCCCAGCAGAAACCACCAGGTCTGTGTTCTGTCTTTTTTTGCAATAGAACCATGGCACCTCAAGCTTACCCAGGCCCTAAGGAGATGCTTTTGTGGGACTGGCTGTGGGTGTGTGTGCAAACCCAGCCATTTCTGGGTACATTTCCCATTGCTCAGGCAGCTGCAGGGGCTGTGGGCACCAGCTGTGCTGTTATTGTGGTTTATGGTGACACTTCAATCAGCACAATTGAACACAGAGTAACCACAGTGCAGTGTCTCACCTCTGAGCTCTCCCAGATGCGCCAGAAAAATGAATAACCATGGTGTCCCCCCTGAAAAAGAGATCCAGGTCAATATCAGGTCACACACACTGGGCCAGGATTTTTTTTTTTTTGCAAAGTTTGTTGGAAAGAGATTCAGTAGAAACTCCCTTCCAGCAAGAAAAATAAGAAAAAAGCCATATGCAATTTGAGTTACACCAGGGATTACTTTGGCCTGTTAAACTTAGAACTTAAGACAACCACAAGAGCCAGGATGATTTAAAAAATCTACTCTTTGTCATCCCAGACACATGAAAATCCCAAACCCTGCAATTTAAAAGAATGCACACATTCCTTAGAGCTAAATTCACACATTTTCACTGAACTTAGCTGACTCATAGCAAATGCATGCTAGTTAGTAAAGAATTTCCTTTCTGATATATTGCAGAGCTTAGAAGCAAATTTAAATTCTGTTATACAAGAAGAAATATCACACTCTGCAAATGGTTTTATAGACCAAGGATAAAAAGACCTATTAAAAATACAAAGAGGAAGTACATGGTATGAGGAATTCACATTTTGTTTGCAATAGAAAAGAAAAAAGGAGTCAAACTGATTTTTGTTCACCTCAATTAGCCAACAATTAAGCTGAAAAAGTGTCCATTTAAAGTCAGCATCTAAAGAGACAACCTGCTTGCTTTTGTAAGAGCTCTCATATATTGATACCTGGCACAGAGTTCAGTGACATTTTGACACACGATGCCTTCCTTTGCCAGACTGAGAACAGCATTCAAGGAAAGATGGTTGTGGCTCAGGCTGTGAACATGAGGAGAAATAGAAACTCAGCTGCTGGGCCCCACAGGATGTTCTTTTGTTACACAAATGCCCTGTGCTCTGTCCCCAGACATCCTGAAACACACGATCCTTTAATAAGGGTATTCCTCAAAAACTTCTGAAATTTCCATCTAGGACTCAACAAAAGCATTATCAGATTTTTATCAGTTCTTTCTCTGCAAGCTGTAGCTCCCATGAATTTAGACTCAGGTATAACTCTTCCATGTGCAGCAGAATGATCACTAACCAGTTTTGGGTTAGTTAGTGGAGGTAGTTCACACCTTCATGACTGCACCACTGATCCACAGTGCAGCTCAACTCCCACTACAACAAATCCAATTTAATTATGGCTTGTTAAAGCAGGGAGGCCTGAACACAATCCTGCAGCCTCTGAGGGTTCATTCTTTAATTGCACATTTGTTCTGTTTCATTACTTGTTGGACCTCATTAGATGTGAAACACTTCTCAGCCAGCTCTGGATGGCCACAGGAGCTTTAGAAGGAGCAGCACAGGAGAAGAGGGCTGTGGAAAGGCTGGGAAGACTCTGATGGAGCCATCCTCCCTAAATCAGAGTGAGATACCTCAACCTGAACCTCACCAAGGGGAGCAGAAGAGGGAAAGTCAAGCTGGGCACTGAGCTGAGCACATGCACTGTAATTCCTGCAGAGGTGTCAGTGGTGCCAGGATGTCACAGACATCTTTTATGAAAAATCTTTTCTTTACGATCTTTCCTCTTGAGAAGCTGAGAGGCTTCAAGAACAAAATGTAAACAATGATTATCTGCTGCTGTGGAATGCAACAGGTGCATCTGTGATTAGTCTCATACAGTTGTTTTTGATTAATGGCCAATCACAGCACAGCTGGCTCGGACTCTCTGTCTGAGCCACAAGCCTTTGTTATCATTCCTTCTTTTTCTATTCTTAGCTAGCCTTCTGATGAAATCCTTTCTTCTATTCTTTTAGTATAGTTTTAATATAATGTATATAATAAAATAATAAATCAGCCTTCTGAAACATGGAGTCAGATCTTCATCTCTTCCCTCATCCTCAGACCCCTGTGAACATGGTCACACCAGGACTCCCTTGGGATGATTTTAAAAGAATTAGAAAAGAACTGTGAGCCTGAGCCTGCCTCAAACTGAGCCCAGCACAGCCCTGCTGGCACTGAAATGTCTGTGCCTCAGCTTGGTGCCCCACATCTCTGTACAATGCCTGGCTTCACAATAGCCAAGGTTTAATCCATTTTTACTCACTCTACTTTCTTCAGCTTTTCCATTTTGGAAAACAGGTCCATCACCCTCTTCCCTTCTGGATCCCGGATCCGGTTGCCCTGCAAGCTGCACAGGATTCACCCTCATTAGTAGCCCAAGGAAGGACTGGTGGAGTTATGGTCATTGCCACAACACACTCACTTTATTTCCTCGAGCTGGAGGCACTGGGATGCAGCCTGGACCAGGTTAGTCATCCCCTCAGCTGTGATGCACCCACCTGTCAGCCTGGAAAGGGAAATAATCACTCAAACCAAGCAAAGGGAGGACTGGAATCCCCTGCAGCACATGACAAGCCTGTCTCAGACCCCTGCCTGCCCCATGTGTCCCCCATACAGACACAGAGGGGGCAGCCTGGCTCTGCCACCAGCACCAGCTTCATACTCCTTTCCCAGCAGAGCAACACAACTCTGCTCTTGGTGCCAGCATAAAGCCAGAGCCACACGTGTCTGTGCTGCTCTGTGTGGCACTGTCACCCTCACCCTGCACAGAACAGATCAGCCTGGGGTGAGCCAAATACTGAGCAGAGAATAGACAGGAAGGGAGAAGGCACTGGTGCTACAAGAAAAGACTTACTCCAGTTTCTTCAGGCTCCCCATTCCTTGTAAGCCCTTTGAAAGAGCAGCAGCAAAGTCATCACCACATCTCCTGCTACGAAAGCTAAAACGTGAAGAAAAGGGGATAAAGACAAACACACCAAAAGCTGATATTCTCATTTGCTTGCAGGATTCACCCTTCCTTCGTATTGAAAAGAAATGTTTATCATTTTCCCTCTTATCTAGTGCATTAACTACCCTGCTGTTCACCTTAATCAAAATGGAAAAACAAATAAAAATATAGCCAGAATGGTTTTATCACCTTATTATACTTCAATCACTCATAAATTCATTATTTCATACATTTCTGCAGTACTGAAGTGATGCTGTTCTGATCAAATTTTCTCACATCATCTCTCTCTCTGTCCTAGAACAAACTTGAGGTTTCACCTCCCAATCCCTTCTCCCCACCCAGCAGCTCACAGCACTCACTGTGTTTACCTCAAGTGTTCCACATTTTTACAGCCAGCCAGAACCTCCAAACATTCAGTGTCCACCAGACATCCTGCAAAATCCAAACAAATCAAATCCTGGCCCGAGTTTATCACAGAAACCAAAGCCGACATGTCCAGCGTTGTCAGTCTGAAGTTTTTAAACTCATACTTGAAATTCAGCAGGCTCCCAATGTGCTGGGCTACCTTGAGGTTTTGTGTTTCAAAGGTGCAGTGGCAGAGCTCAAGGACCTTAGGCCCTGACAGATGAGTGGCTGCCAGTTTCTTGAGAGATTCCAGGATCACATCCTGCTTTTCCTGCACCCAAGCTTCATCTTGCTCTGCCAGCAGCATGAGGAATGTCCTGCACTCTCTTGACGACAAACCCGAGAGAAATATGTGAAAACTCTCCATAAACTCAGTCTTTGTCTCATTCTTTAAAGTCCACTTTGACTTCAAGAAGAACTTCTTCTTCAGGTAGTTCTTGTCCACCCTCCTGCTCACCATGAGACACAGTGCTGCAAAAAACTCCTGCAGGCTCAAGTGCACAAAGGCATAGCCAGCCTCTGGGCAGGTGCCACTCGTCTTCACCTCAAAGACAGTCAGCAACCCATGCAAGGAAGCAAATTCCTTCACGTCCTCAGGAATGTCGTGGACATAAAATACAAGTTTCTTCTCTTCCAGGCCTCTCAGTGCAAGGTCAAGCAGACCCAAAATGGCCTTTTTGTTACAGTTCACCTGAGTCTCCTCATCACCTGCACAGTCTCCTTGCTGCTTGTTCAGGAAGATGAGAAACATTTTGATATAAAACTGTGTCATGGTCTGAGGAAGCTCCACGCTCATCTGGTGTTTGAGGAACAGATACTCCAAGCAGATGCACACAATGTTACACAGGGCAGGGATGAGGCACATGCTGAGGAGTTTGGTGCTGCTCTTCACGTGAGCAATAGCTCGTTCTCGGAATGAATGCTGACAGAAATAGTGGCTGACATATTCCTCAACCTTCTTATGGTCAAATCCCCCAATTTCTGCCAACACACTTACTGTGCATAACAAGAAGTCAGGCAGCCTCTTGGGGCGGCTGGTGACCAGCACTGTGCATCCAGGCAGGAGGCTCCCATGGCAGAGCTCTGCAAAGAGCTGGGATATGGACAGAGGGGAGGTCAGAGCTGGGCCTCTATGAGAGGAGGACGACACGTCCATGTTGGCTGCAAACTCATCCAGCCCATCAAAGATTATCAGAGTCTGGTGGGCGTTCTCCAGCAGGCCCTGGAACACGGCGTCAGGGCTGTCCTCTGGCTGAAGGAACATGTCAAACAAAAGCTCCTTCAGGGTCAATTTCCTCTTTAACAAATTCAGCTGCCGAAACTCGAACAGGAAAGTGAAGAGAAACTGAGGTAGGACACCTTCTGCCCATTTCTGGCAAATCCTGTGCATTAGCCTGGTCTTGCCTATCCCTGGTTTCCCAAACAAAAAGATCACCTTGGTCGTGTGCGACGGGGCCTCACTGCAGAGCAGGTCTGACACTTTCACAGCTGTATCTGCACATTCCTCTGCCTCAGCAGCACCTGCCAGGCCCTCTTGGGCTTTCTCTGATCTCTCTTTAAAGCGAGGAGCTTTGCTCTGATGAATGACAACGTTGACAAAGGTTTGGTTGAAAGGCAGTGGCTGTGTTTGCTCCTGTGCTTCTGCTGCTCTCCTGCTTCCGTACCTCTGGCGGATGGAACTGATGAGGAGATGCCTGTAGTTCACACATGCATCTAAGAGAGAAGGCAACAGAGGGGGTGTGAGGGTGAAAAAGTTAGTTGTGAGTCACCACAGATCCAAAATACTACCACTTATAGACGGAGAAACAATGGCCCTGATCAGAGGTTGCTGGGTAGAAATGACAAATTTTGAACTTCTGAAAATAACTTCTTCCTAATTTTTCACAGGGGCCAAAGAAGAACATTCAGGAAAAAGATGAGACAGCTTTATATGAAAACTAAATCTTACTATCTCTAAGATGAAAATTAACTATCTGTGTATTATGCATATTATTCCCTATTCACCAGCTCCCTCTTCACCCATGCTGGCCTCCTAAAGCTGGAAATTGATTTCCTGGGTGTTTCTGCAGGGATGTTAAATAGATCCTTTCCTCAGAGAGAAGCCCAGCACAGCTTCTGGAAAATCCACATACCCAGCCTTCTCCGTTTGGCATCTTTGTCACTCCCAGAGATGCTGCAAGGGCGAGGGCAAGCAGAGCCTGGAAATGGAAAGGTCAGAACCAGGTCAAAAGAGCATTTTGAATGGCAGCATGTTAAACTGGGCAAGACTCTCCAGCAAAGCATCTGGGGAGCTGGAGAGGACAAACTGGACAGACAAAGCTATTTGTAAACTCAGGCTGAGATTACAGAATTGCTTCTTCTGAGGTGGGCCACAAGCACCTCACTGGTGAGATTTTGCTGGGTGGGTGAGGCTCTGTTCCTTGATTTGAGCAGAGGAACTGCTTTGATATCCTGGGGAGCATGGCTGGGAATATCTGTGCCTGGGGAATGCAGGGCCCACAGATTCCCAGGGCTGTTTATAGTAGTTCATTTCCTGGTTTTTTATGACGGACTCTCAGATGGAAAGAATGGACAGAGCTGAGAGAGGCACATGTCTTTTTTGACTGGTCTTAGTAACTTTCAGCACTATTTTCAAATTTTCATTCCACCAGCAACTGGTGAGATGCACTCAGTAGGACACAAAGCAGCTGGCAGCAGTTTGAATGCAGAACATTGGTCACTTTTTTCTGTTCTTTTTCAACATCTTAGACCTGCACATGACACACAGGACATTCATGTGACATCTGCAGTGCTGTGACTCAGAAGTCTCTGAGCATAAAGTAGAGGCAAAAGTGTCTCTCCATGACCTGCACCAGCTGGGAAAGTCTCAAATCCAAATGCACCCTGAAGAAAACCCTACTATCTGTTCCCCTAAACTCCTATTTTGACAACTCTGGAGTGCTTTTTGCTTGATCAACACCTGGATAGTTTTTCTGCTCTTCCTTTAAAAGCCAAACCAACTTCTGCCACCTCCCAATGAACTGACCACAGTATAAATGCAAAAAGCATGGATTTTGTACAGTGGGTGGGAAATTCCTGCGGAGAAACTAAAATAAGTGAGTTCCTTAGCAGGGGGCCAGCAAGGCTTTTCTGAAATTCAGGGAAATAAAACAAAAACAGGGGAGGTTCACATGCAAAGCACCAAGAACAGAACAATGAAATTGCAGTGGCTTCTCCACACCTTGCCAGTGCTGAGGGTCAACACCTGGGACATTTGGACATTTGGAGCCCTGCCCAGGCCACGAGCAGAGAATAAAACCTCCAAGAGCTCAGTGCCCAGGGTCTGTGCCAGCCTTACCTTTTGGCACAGATGACTGGGCTCTCGTGTCTATGCCCGGTTCTTCTGTCTGGCTGAAGTTACCTACAGGAGTCAAATGGGAAATTAATTGTGGTTCATGTGAGCATTCTGCTCTTGCAATTCGGAGTGCAGCTGGCCAGAGACAAAGGACAAGCATCTTGCAACGCAGACAGTGGCACAAACCAAGGCTCACTATAAGGTATGCAAACACCCAGGTTCAAGAGTCACCATCTGATCTTTTCCTTCCAGGTTACTCTGCAGCACAGTTAGTTTCACTTTCAAGGCAGAAGAAAAACAATTTCACTCACTGACACAAACAAACTCGGAGTATGGGCAGCCCTGGCTGATCTAAAACCACACTGTTGCCCAAAAGGGAAGCCCTACTTTCCCTGCAAAGAAGGGTTTTCTGTGAACAAACCACTGGCTGAGCTGGCAGCCCAGTCAAGGGCCTTTTCTGACTCACTGCACAAAGCTGCCACAAAACCCTCTCAGCATGGCCAGAAGCAGTTCACCTTCAGAGGGATTAGTGATGCTCAGCTACATCATACTACAAAAGTTAAACCAGTATAAGCCAGCTCCTTAAGAGACATCCTTTTATGATATGTCACAGTATCAAAAGGCTGAAAACTGCTCCAGCTTCAGTCCTGAGAGAAATCCCCACCAATGCACATTCCCTGATGGTTGTCTGGTCTTTGCCTGTTTCATCTCAGCCAAAGTTGCTGCTGCTGCACTTGTTTACAAGGGTTGCATCCACGCAGCTGATGCAACCAATGAGAGTTACAACAGAATGTGAAAGCACCGTTGAGAAAGACCCATCCTGTGAGACTTCCTGCAGAAGAAATTAATTAATCACCATAAAAGGCAGCCCAATAAAGGAAAGGCACAGCTTATCTGGCCCCCCAGGCCCTCACAGGGTAGAGGGTGTGCACACTCTGTGTAGTTTGCAAGATGACACACACCAACGGGTCGTGGTCCCCAGGGATCACTCATTTTCTCTAAAGCCACTGCCTCTGCTAACGAGGAATATGGAGAAGTGGTTTTGTGTGGTAATTCTATGATTCTGTGTTCCTTGCCTTTCTGGATCAGGAACATTTTAAAAATTAACAATTAAAAATCCGCAGAACAAAGAGGTTGGAGTATTTCTCCTTCAAATAAATCCATCCAAAAATTGCATCTCAGCTTTACTGGAGGTGGGGGGCGTACAATTTTTATTGTTTTAACCTGTTCATGTCAGGGGACTTTTACCTCAAATTACATTTCTAAGGCAGAAGTTGTACTTCCAAGAAAAACAAGGCCATGCAATGAGGGCACTGGTGGTCTGGGTGGTCTGGCACTGCCTAGACTGGGTGATGGTGATGGCTTTGGTCAGGGGAAACTGGCCTGACCTCTCTTACCTTCTCCTGCAGAGCTCATGAGCAGCACCTCCAGGTCCAGGGGCAGGTCATACTCCATGCAGACAGACAGTGCAAAGTGCTTCCAGGCAGCAGGGCCAGCCCCCTGCAGCAGGTCCAGGAGCAGGGACGTTCTCTCCCTGGGGCTGGCGGTGGTGCCCAGGCTGCTCAGGGCTGCCTGGGGCACGAGGCGCCGGGCAGTGCAGAGCAGCCACTCGGGGCACTGGGTGAGCAGCTCCTCCAGCTGGGGACGGGCTCTTGCCACAGCTGCCGCCACATCCAGGTCATCGGGCTGGAATGGGGGCTGCAGGCAGCAGACAAAGGGCAGCAGTGGGCACAGGAGCAAGAGATGTTCACCCACACAGCCCTGCGTGGCTTGATCTGCTTTTGGACCCCTTGGTCTAACCTAGAATTTCTCACCTTTACTCCTGAGTTTAGAGATCTGAGCCCACTGATGGCAGTCCTTGTCTGCCATCACAGTGACACTGAAGGACAGGGGCAATCTCTCTGGCACCAGCCAGGGAGAAGCTGTTGGCATCTACATTGCTGCATTGGCCATCTGCCAAACATCCCAGACATCTCTCACATGTACCAGGACCTCTGGGGAGGTCAGGGATGTTTTTGTTATTGCCCAAGAGTGCTTACACAGAGGCAAGGTTTTCTGCTTCTCATAACACCCTACCAACAAATGGTTGGGGATGCACAAGGAGCTGGGAGGGAACGCAGCCAGGACAGCTGACTTCACCTGGCCATGCTCAGAACATAAAGCTGGGGTAAGAAGGAGGAAGGCAGGGAGTTAGAATGATGATGTTCATCTCCCCCAGATCACCATTACATGTGATAGAGCCCTGCTTTCCTGGAGATGGCAGAACTCCTGCTGGCCCATGAGAAGCTGTGAATGAATTCCTTGTTTTGCTTTCCTTGTGTGTGCAGATTTGGCTTTCCTTGTCCAGCTGTATCTAGCTCAAAAGTTTGTGCAGGACACCCCTGTACAGAGGGCTCAGGCAACTGTTCTTGCTGCTCATTTTGTGGGGATGAACAGCCCATTCCTGCTTTGGTGACAACTGTTCTTGCTGCTCATTTTGTGGGGATGAACAGCCCATTCCTGCTTTGGTGACAACTGTTCTTGCTGCTCATTTTGTGGGGATAAACAGCCCATTTCTGCTTTGGTGACAACGCCACCTCCATTCCCTCTTCATTCCCACAAAGCCACACACACAATCTCCTACCTGCATGGTTGTGTAATCAGTCTCCTTCCAGTTGTCAAGTGCAAAGGTGGCTTCTCCTCCATATTCTGACAGGGCATTGGTCTGCTGTAGGCAGTCTCAGAGCACAGACACACCCCAACACGTGGGACATGCCTCACTTGGTACAGATGCCTGGGGATAACGACAACAGAGCTTGATGTAGACATGCCAGGCCATGGCAGTTACGTGGGTCACAAATTAGGAGCTCTGCCTTTGATCCAAGGCTCAGCTCTGATGCTTTTTGTCCCTTCTCACTCAAACCAGCAGCAACCATAAAGTTTCGACATTTGAGGATTCACTCCTGGTCTCCTGAAAATGCAGGACTGAGCCCTGTGCCCTAGGATGCAAGGGAACACAGCTTCAGAGGAACACTTTGTGGGAATCACAGCTCTCCTGGTGTCACTGCCTGATTTGAGCTGGGCTGTGCCACTGTGCTGCTGTCAGCCCCTCTGTGGAAGCTGATGCAGAAGCAGCAGCCTCTTGCTCAAGTCAGGCAGTCAGTCACACCAGAAAAACTGTGGAAAGCTGATCCTCTGAGACTGCACAGCTCCCACAAAGGAGTTTCAAGTGTAGGGGGCTGAAAAAGTTCCCAGAGCCAGCTCTGCACCTCTCAGCAGAAAGGGTGGAGGGAAATTTCAGCCTGCTCTGCACCTGGCAGCAGTTGGTGTCCACAGGGAAAGGGAAGAGGAAAGCAATCACCATTTGATACCAGACAACAACAGACTCAATAAAGCCATAAAAAATGCATACATAAATTAATAAAATCAGCACTTAATGCCAGTGAAGACTGAAAGCCATTCAGACAAAGAGTAGACTCATACACACCAACGAAAGACTCATATTCAAGATGAAAGCAACACTCAAAAGTTGAATGAAAGCTCAGCCACACTGCATAGCTCCTGTACTACTGCTCTGCTCAAGAATGGTTGGCAGTTACCTTCAATAAAATACCCCTGATCCCAAAATGAAGCACAAAAGCCTCCCAAGAAAAGCCAGGAAACTTTCGAGCCTCGATCATGACCCTTCAAACGCAAAACCGTCTTTACCAAACTTTGCAGAACTAAACCTCCTCAACTTGGCATTAGCGCTGCTCCCAGCCACAAAAAAATTAAACTGAAATGTGAAACTCCCTGTTGCAAATCTACCAACTTCTTGCCCGCTCTGAGGGCACAGAGCACTTACCAGGAGCCCAGGAACAGAGTACCAGCACCAAAACCAGCGTGGGGGTCACCAAACAACAAAGCTGGAGGACAAAACTCGCTGCCTTGATTTCCCCACGTGCTAACCCACCACTGTCCCCAGGCACAAAGTCCTTCCTGCCTTTAACGAACAAAATACCGAGCAAAATGAAAGTAAAACCAGTTGGGAATTCCCCAGCTGAAATGTATCTGTTGTAAAAACAGATAGATTAGCAAAAATATCCAGTCAGAACAGAGGAAGGGTAACATCCAAGCCTAAAATCTATAGCTAGGTGATAATTTAGGTAAAGCATTTGAGGAGTAGTCCAAAGAAATGGTACCAGGACAAGCAACAATAGTTGTTGGAGTTAAGAGTTAGTGGAGTTAGTTTTGGTCAAGGCTCTTCCAATGTGAATATTTCTATTCACATGTATAAATCCAATTATTTTGGTACATGAGAAAATATTTAATTACCTCTTCCATTACATGTAAGAGGAAAAAACAAGTTGCTTTTCCCTTGGAATAAGAACAAGGCTTAAGTGATAATGTAGCAGATGTGAATGATTAGATAAAAGACCCCATGTCTAGATAGAGCTGTGTGTGAAAGATCTCCAGATCTAATCGGATGGGCTGCCACAATGAAATGTTATTGATATTTCTCTGAAGGCCAAGGAAGCTGCATTGGAAAACCAGATGGAGCCTGCAGCCAAGTCCCAGAGAAGGCAAGATGACACACTGTGCTGTGCTGTAATTCACGTATCAGAGAAAAGAAATACCCAGATCCAGCAACACCCGTGTCTGCGGACAGACACACGGACTCCAGCTGCCCTGCCCTGAGTGGGGGGAACTCTGCAGAACCAGGGCTGGATGGAGGTGACCACGGGGACACCTGCCAGGCCCTGCCCCACTTTGCCACCACAGGGCCCACCTTGTTCCTGGGAGCACAAACCACCAGCTCGGCTGAAGTTCGGACTCCAAACCTCGGAGGTGTTTTCCAGCATTCACATCCCACTCTCTATCCTGGCTTTTCCCATGGAACACGAACATCTCGGGGCTGGGGAGCAGAGCCAGATCTCCAGCCCCAAACCCTCCAAACCCTCGTGGGTTCTCTATCCTGGCTTTTCCCACAAGACACAAACATCTCAGGGCTGAGGAGCAGAGCCAGACCTCCACCCCAAACTCTTGCAGGTTCTCTATCCCGGCTTTTCCCTCCAGCCCCAACTCCCCATGTGTTCTCTATCCTGGCTTTTCCCATAAGACATGAACATCTCAGGGCTGGAGGAGCGCAGAGCCAGACCTCCACCCCCAAACCCTCGTGGGTTCTCTATCCCAGCTTCTCCCACAAGACATGAACATCTCAGGGCTGGAGAGCAGAGCCAGACCTCCACCCGCAAACCATCAAGGGTTCTCTATCCCTGCTTTTCCCTCCAGCCCCAAACCTTTGTGGGGTCTCTATCCCAGCTTTTCCCATAAAATATGAACATCTCAGGGCTGGGAATCAGAGCCAGACCTCCAGCCCCAAACCCTCGTGGGTTCTCTATCCCGGCTTTTCCCTCCAGCCCCAAACCTTCGTGGGGTCTCTATCCCAGCTTTTCCCATAAGACACGAACATCTCAGGGCTGGGGAGCACAGAGCCAGACGTCCAGCCCCAAACCCTCCAAACCCTCGTGGGTTCTCTATCCCGGCTTTCCCCTCCAGTTCCAAACCCTGGTGTGGTCTCTATCCCGGCTTTTCCCTCCAGCCCCAAACCTTCGTGGGTTCTCTATCCCGGCTTTTCCCACAAGACACGAACACCTTGGGGCTGGGCAGCAGAGCCAGACCTCCAGCCCCAAACCCTCGTGGGTTCTCTGTTCCAACTTTTCACACAAGACACGAACAGCTCAGGGCTGGGGGAGCACAGAGCCAGACCTCCAGCCCCAAACCCTCGTGGGGTTCCCTGCACGACGCCTCGCCCTGTCCCTCCCCGGTGTGCCCAGCGCGATGTCCCCGCTCCCCGGAGCGCTCACCTGGCCCCGCTGCGTCCCCGTGGGCAGCCCGGGACAGCGGCGGACCCGGGACAGCGGCGGACCCGGGACAGCCCGGGACAGCGGCGGACCCGGGACAGCGCCGAGCCCCGAACAGCGGCAGCGCTCGAAAGCGAAAGCGTTGGCCCTGCCGGGAAAGCACGTGGGGCTGCGGAGCCGCGCTGGGGAGGGAGGCGGCCCCCGGATGGCGCTGAGGCAGCTCGGGATCCCCCGGCAGGCAGCGGAGGCTTCGCTGCTCCCTCCTGCAATAACTTAGTTTGGATCTCTAAAAGAAAAGCTCTCTCGCATCAGCGAGTTCAGTGACTGAGCGCTGCTGTGCTCAGCACCAGCCGGGTACCCACCCAGGGGTACAGCGCTGGGGATGAGGATCTCACCGCTACCCTGCGCAGGCGGACCCTGCTTTCGATTGAGAGGAATAGCGGATTTGTCTTCACAAACAAGCTGTGGGGCTGCTGGTAGATAAAACTGGCACTGGGAGATAAAAGAAACGATGGGAAGGATTCCGCAGATTGACGAATGGAAAAAGATATTTGCTTTTACAAATAAACTTCAGGTTTGCTGATAAATGAAATTAGACATTGAAAGATGAAAGAAACAATGGGGGAGAAAAACCCCTAAATTTCTTAAGAATTAAAAATGAAAAGGGAGGGTTATACATTAGAGGGAAAACTTTGGTATCGGGCGTATTTGGAGGTCTGTACCTCTCAAAGACCTCAGCCAAGGGGGAAAGAGAGAAGGGAAATGTGGCCAGGAAATTGGGGTAAAAAGGAAGGCTGTGTCCTCCAAAAATTCGAGAGATCCCAGGGGAATGCCCCATGGCCTCTCCCTTTATTCTAATAAAGTCAAAAAGACCCCACTCTCTCCTTTTTGGACCGAAACCTATGGTGTTTGTGGATCAATTTTCCCAACATGATGAAGGCTTTTTCCCTAATAACCCACCTAAATGTCACCTGCTGTAACTTGAGGGAGCTTGCTCTTGTTCTGTCACTTGCCACCTGGGGGAAAAGACAGAGCCCCAGCTTGCTCCACCCTCCTTTCAGGGATTTGTAGAGTGCCAAGGTCCTCCCTGAGCTTTTTCTCCAGGCTGAATCCTCCCAATTCCATCAGCTGCTCCTCATCAAACTTCTGCTTCAGGTCCTTCCCCAGCTCCCCTGTCCTCCTCTGTCCCCAGGGAAGGGCAGCCCAGCCCAGTCCCCACTGAGCAGCCCCAGTGGGACCGGGCACCTGCATGGCAGAAAAAGGGTGCTTTTCTCCTCCCATTTCCTTTTTATTAATGAGCATTAATGAAATGACATCCCTCTCCTGTGGCATGTCATTTAAGGGCTGTGGCTTGATGGAAGCCAGCTCCCCATGGTCCTCATTGAGAGGACCTCATTGTCCCACAGCAGACATTGCTGTGTAAGGAGTGAAGACGTCACCTGAGCACTGGTGGCTTTAGAGCAGGAGGGAACATGGATAAGCCCTTGGCTGGCGCTGAAACAGCTGACAGTGATGGGAACAGGGTGAGAAGGGAGGCAGAAAACTGCCCACCACCCCAGGGCTTCTTCCAGGGCACAGTCACAGCACAGCATCACTGCCTTTGTGCCCCTCAGCTCCTGCTGTGTCAGGGACACAGCTGGGTCACACTCCTGAATAAGGGACACAGCTGGGTCACACTCCTGAATAAGGGACACAGCTGGGACACACTCCTGTCTCAGCTCACACCTTCCTTGGCCACCATGGAGCCCCTGAGGCCCCTCCAGCCTCCTCCCCACCAGCCTGGGCACCTCAAGGGATGCCAGCCCAGCAGGCACCAGGAAAAGGAAGGGCCTCTGGTGCTGTGGGTGACAGAGAAGCAGCTCAGAGGGACCTGGTTTATATCCATGGTAATGCAAAGGGAGCAACCACCATGCCCAAGGAGCTCAGGAAATGGGGCCCAGCCTCTTCCTGGGACAAAGTTTAAAGTTTTATACTGCTCTGTGGTGGAAGAGAACATCATCTCTACCTTTGGTAATGTGATCACCTTTACAGGTGTTGGATTGATCACACAAGATCTCCTCCAAGTGAAAAGACTTTAAAAAAAAAGCTCATGAACTGGTACAGGAAAATAACTGAGCCACTTGAGATAAATTATTGCACTGTAGTAGGAAGGAAAAGGAACTTGATGTTCAACCAGACACTTAAACTTCCTCTTATAATCTCTTTTGTTTTCTTATAATTTTCAGTGCTTTTTTCATCTTTGCTGTCACTGTCTTAACAACATGGCCATTATCAGATTGGAGCTCTCCACTGAACCATCAGGGTCTGTAAGAAATTACCCTGGGCACGAGATCTCTGTTCTTGTACTGCACTGCAAATTCACATCCCATTGACTCTTTTCAGCCATGTCCAGGTCTTTTAGCATTACTGGTTCTAAGCTTGATGGGAGTTTGTTAATATCAGTTGACTTGCTGGATTCTGCCAAAATCAGGAGGCTCTTGGTGGAAGTAAAACCCAGGATGAGAATGAAAGGTGCTGTATTTCCAAAATGTAACAACAGAGATGCCAAAAGATGGCAAAACCCATTTCTGCTGCCTCCTGAGACTGCTGACCCAAAGCCTGTGCTCTTCAAGAGCCCAGCCCTGACTCCCAAGAACACAAACCCTTTAAAGATCCTGTAAAAATGTGTGGATTGAGGTGCAGACTTCAAAATCTTTGCAGAAGAAAGGCTCCATGGAAGCACAGTTGCAAAGAGCCTAGAGCATTTCTCAGGAAAAGGAAATAAAATTCAACCAAAACTGATTTAAAGCAGCTCATCTTTTAATTGGTGCAGACACAATTTTTCTGGTTGTACACAAGTTCCTGTGCTCCTCGGTGAAGGGATGAGCTCTACAAACTTTTCTCAAGAAAATTAAGAAGCAAATGACTCGGGAAGCCAAAGTCAAGCTGCACAATTACATATCCCTAAAAAGTGGGGAGAGAACAGAAAATATTATTTTAGTTCTTGCCACAATCCCAAAAGGGCTTTGAGAGCTGGGTAGGTCTGAGCTCTGCTTACCTCTCGGGTAATGATCTCAGGGTTTATGATGTCAAAGAGATCAAGCCTTTTGCTGTTCAGCAGGGAGGTCAGAGCTGATCCAATACCTGTGGAAGCAAACCCATCCACTTACAGGGATGTCCATCCTGGATTGCTGCTGCTAATTGTGCCCCAATGTCCCACGGCCTTCAGCCTGACAGAAAACTCACTTTTCCTTTCTCCCAGCCACTTACATGGGGTGCCTCATTCCCCCAGTGCATCCAGCAGAATTTTCAAACAGCTTTCAACAGAAATTCAAACCACAAACATGGTTCCATCCCTTCCCAGTTATATTATTAATGTGGTTTTTTCAGGGCTCAGGTTTAGGAGATCTGATGTTAGACAATTTGTGGAGCAGGCTGGCACTTCCCCAAAGGAAAACTCACTTGAAGTTACTTCTGGAATGCCAGCAGCCAAGATCATATTCTGCAGGAAGCTTTGTATGGATGGGTCCTCCTGAAAACCAGAAAATTCATACAAAAATGCTTTAAAAGACATTGTTTAGCCTCAAATGGCTTAGAGAATGCTTTTTTTAGGACTTACCCCACTTGGATCAGCTGTGCATTTAAACACTTTAATCACTACACTGAAGGGAAGGGGAAAAAAGGGGAAGAAAAGTCACTTTGTGCTGCTTTTAAACATGGGCCAAAAGAGGCAACTCCCAAGAGAGCACAGGACCAACCTGGAGTCCACAGGCTGCAAAATGAGTTTCTTGTCTGCATAGGTAGCCTGGATGGTGGCTGTGATTTCCTGCAGAGAGAAGAACAACAGGTTCAGGCATAGCTTTATAGCAAGGAGCTGCATTTGGACATTTTGGGTTGTTTTCTAGGGTTTAACATCCTTTTGGCCTTGCCTCCAGGTGTTGCTAGAGAAGGGCAGCACTTTCCTTCTCCCCTTGCATGCATTAAACTCCCCCCTCATGCCCTCAGCCTCGGGAGCTGCAGGCTGGCTCATCCACTGCACTTTGGCAATTTTGGAATCCTGCACGAGGATGGAAATGGCTTTGTAGGGTGTTCTTTCCCAGTGAAATCCATCTCAACATCTCACTGGATGTAGAGAGAACAGCCTCAGGGCTGTTCTGTACAGGTAATCAGTGCAATGCAAACCAAATTAAAAAAAAGAAAGCAGTCTCTGAATTCTGGCCACTTGGGCTCATTGTCTTGCTGTTGTCTGCATGTAAACACTCATTTAAGAGGAACATTTTGTGATGCAGTTGCAGACCACAACCAGGGTTTTGGCAGTCCAGGAGCAGATCTCATCCTGGGAGTCACAATTTTGGGGATCACTTCTAGTCCAGTGTTTCTGCAATCTTTGAAATGCATTCAAGATTCCATTTGGGGCATAAGAAACAGCCATACATATTTCCTCTAACACCTTGCTAACATGGGATACTTGCTGAGGGAATTATTCTCAGCTGTGGTTAAACCTTTAAAATTGAGTGTGCCCAACCCACGGGCAGGGATTTGGGCTGGTTTTGTGTCTGTCTCAGCCCACAGCTACAAGACTGGACAAACACACTGCTTTCCTGTGATGTTAACCTGACAGGGAAGCTGTTGGCATTTCTTTCTTCTGCTTCTTTAGATTCACTGTAAAGCAGTTTGGGGTGAAACACAGTGTAGTCAGGACCCTTCACACAGGCTCACATAGAGAAAAAGTTCTGTTTTGAGCTCCACATTCTTCAGAGCTTCTTGTCCATTTCTGACACAGCTGTACTCTTAGTGTGGAGCTAGAATTTGGGTACAAGGAGAATTCAAAATAATTACATTCCATGGTGTCTTCACTTTCTCCTAAAACATCTCAGTGGCATTACCCCGTGTCAGAGAAATGTTAATGGGGCTCCTCAGAGCTTTCTGCTGCTTTGGGCACCTTGCACACTGACAGTGGGTCACTGTCACCATTTCCAGCCTCAAAGGCCACAGGAACACATGGGAGTGTCAAAATAAACTGATTTACCTTCTCCGCCTGCCCTGGGTTACCCACCCACCCTTGCCAAAGGGCTCCCTGCACACCAGGGATGGTGCTGGCCTGGACAGAGCCTGTCCCAACTCTTCAGAGCCAGGAGGTGCCAGAACTGACCTTCTCCATGTACAGGGCCACCAGGGGCTCCTCTCCTGCCAGCAGGATTCTGATCTCCACTGCTACCAGGGACCTCACAATGGTCCCTTCGGGCTGGAAGGAAATCTGGGGCTGGCTGAGGCTCCACACCTTGGCCACAGAGTCATTGTAGGAGGTGCCTTGGAAAATCTGAATGAGGAGCAGAAGTTGAGTCAGGCTTTTTCCACACCAATTTCATGCCAGCTTGTCACACAGCTGCATTCCTTTTGCTGTCCCCAGGTCCTCCTTCTGTTCACCCAAGCCCAGTTACTCTGCCAGGTTTCAGGGAAACTGGAAACCAGCATGGAAGATGGAGAAATCCCCTTTGCAAAGCACAACTGCTTCTCCACCAGCCCCTCTTTTCCTCCTCTGGCCCACCCAAGACTCAGATTGCCAAGGGAAGGACCCAAGTTGTTACAATGCAACAGAATTAATCTCTAATTCCCTCATTTGGCATGCAATGCTCTGAATAGGACAAAAAGTTACCATCTGCACTGCCTTCCTCTGCACTTCTGAGTCTTCCATCTCAAACAGCTCCTTCAGAAACGAACCAGAAAGAGATTGTGAAGAAGCAAAAGGTTATGGTTGCTCCTGGGGGCTGTGCCCAGGGCAGGACAGGGCTGAGCTCCCCCAGCTCCCTCCCTGTTCCCATCCCAGTGATCCCCCAGAAAATCACATCCCTCTACAATTCAGCAGACAAGTTTCCTATCAGCTGCTGTTATCCCTCCAAGGAATAACTCTGCCCTCTTGATAAGAGGGCACCAATTCCAGGACCACATGAAGCGACTGACTGGAGATTTCCACCTTCTACAGAAACCAGCTCTCACCAGAACACAGCATTTAGTGAATTGTTCACTTTCTCCCCAAAATGTGATGTATGGGGCAAGGAGGGCACCCCTGTGGGACTGACCTGGAGTTTCTCCCCTCTGAGGCTCAGCACCAGCTGCCCCTCCAGGAAGGCTGCAGCAGCCAGGGAGCTGAGGCTGTGCTCGGACAGCCAGAAGTAAAGCATCCTGGACTCAGTCAGCAGGGATGGGGAGAAAACAGAGTCACTGAGCCTGCTGGAGCTGTTCCTGTACAGCACAATGCCCTGGGAAGGAAAACAGTGGGGTTGGCCACAGCCAGCAGCAGGGGGACAGGAGAAAAGCCACCACCTGCGTGACAGTGTTCACAGGGGTCCCAGGAAGAGGGGAGAGATGAGGATCTGACTCCATGTTTCAGAAGGCCGATTTATTATTTTATGACATATATTACATTAAAACTATACTAAAAGAATAGAAGAAAGGATTTCATCAGAAGGCTAGCTAAGAACAGAATAGGAAAGAATGATAACAAAAGCTTCTGTCTCAGACAGAGAGTCCAAGCCAGCTGACTGTGGTTGGCCATTAATTAGAAACAACTCTATGAGACCAATCACAGATGCACCTGTTGCATTCCACAGCAGCAGATAACCACTGTTTACATTTTGTTCCTGAGGCCTCTCAGCTTCTCAGGAGGAAAAATCCTAAGGAAAGGATTTTCATAAAAGATGTCTGTGACAGTCCTGCATTGCCATGGCAGGGCAAGGCCTGGCTGGATGCAGCAGGGAGCATCAGCCCAGCTGCAGCACAGCCCCACAAAACCAGCCCCTCCAAGCCCTGCAGAGCACAGCATGGCCAGAAAACCTTTGGTGTCTGAGCAGCCTGGGGTATTTTAGGGTTCCTTTACCTTGTGGTAGGACTCTATGTATGTTGCTTTTATGACAGGATCTGATGCAAGGGAGATATCGACAGCGATGTCCCCGTCCCGGACAAAATTGGCTGCAGGAAAAACACAAAAACCTCACAGAAACAGGACCTTAAACAGGGCTTGGGACAGTCAAAAGAGGGCTTGTGACAGTCACTTTTAGGGCTGGGTGCAGGGGGTGACAGGGGTGTTATGAGGAACACAGGGTGGGACAAGGGTTCCCACTCCTTTGGATGCTAGCACTGATCCTGCTACAGCTCCCTGACTCTCTTTCTTCCCTGGGAAATTTGGATAATTATGCTCGGTTTTACATTGCACTCCTTTCCCCTGATATTTGGGAGTGGGAAATCTCCAGATGGTGTACAGCCTCATGCCTAATCCTGCAGTACCTGCTCCTGTTCTAGCTAACGTTGGTCCTGCAGCATCCTGCACAGCTGATCAGTACATACTGAAGAGAAATTCTTTATCAATTGAAATGTCTTTGAATCTATGCAATCATCCTAAAAGGTCAACCTGATGCAGAAAAATCCAAACATAACTTTATTAAGGTTTATTTTGCTGCTGTCTGAGGGCTTGGGATCCCATACACATTTTTGATGGATGCGGCTACCACTCAAACATTAAAAGCTGCACATAAAAAAAGAAAGCAGAAAAACCAAGAATATTTACCTGCTAAATCAAGTATGTAATTTGTCAGTGTCTGAGCAACAGTATTTATTTCCTTGCACACCTACAGGAGGAAAAAAGGGGGGAAAATTAGGATTTTGCATGATAGAGCAGAGCTGAGCCTCATTGAGGTCTAGGGGCTGTTGGTCAGAATCCCTTGACAGCCTCAGGGTCAGCAACAGCTCTCACTTTGCCCAAGCTGCTTTTTTATTGTGGATTCCATTTATTTGTCTTATTTTTCTTGAGCACTAACATGTCACTGCTGCTGTCTTGTGGGCAAGAAATTGTGTGGCGTGCACAGAGGGCTTCCCTCAGTCCTCAGGCTGATCTTATCTTACCTCCCTCTTGAGGACAAGCTTCAGAGTGAAGGAGATGAAATCTGTGAAGAGCTGCTTCAGCCAGCCAGGTCTGTGCAAGACAGGGAGCACAGTGAGGTCTGCACGTTTGGGTGGGTGGCATTTGGGGACAATGAATCTCAGTGTTGAAAGGGGTCAGACTCACTGCTTGTCTCCTTGGAGGTGGAGTGTGAGTTTGTGGAAAGTCAAGTAGCAGTCTGAAGCGTCAGGAGCCACTTGGTCCTTTTGGCACACTGCATGGGACAAAAGGAAAAAGGAAAAAAACCAAAAATTAGCTGATTTGTTACTGAGAGGAGAAGGCAGAGTACACTTTGCAGAGACTGCAGTGTGACAGTGTTCACGGGGGTCTTAGGATGAGGGAAGAGACAAGGATCTGACTCCATGTTACAGAAGGCTTGATTTATTATTTTATTATATATATTACATTAAAACTATACTAAAAATATAGAAGAAAAGGTTCTCAGAAGGCCAGCTAAGAATAGAAAAGAATGAATAACAAAGGCAGCTGTCCCAGACTCTCTGTCCGAGCCAGCTGGGCTATTTGCCATTAATTATAAACATCCACATGAGACCAATCCCAGATGCACCTGTTGCATTCCACAGCAGCAGATAACCATTGTTTACATTTTGTCCCTGAGGCCTCTCAGCTTCTCAGGAAGAAAAAAATCCCAAAGAAAGGATTTTCATAAAAAGATGTCTGTGACACTGCAGGAGCTGGAGCAGGGCACCACTGCAGAGGGCTCCCCACATCCCAGGGATGCTTCCAAAAGATTCCAGACCCTGCCAGGTTGGGGCAGGTGGGGCTGCCCTGCACCTGGATGGTTTCTGCTCACAGCTCCAGCTGAGCTGCTCTGCCAGGCACCTTCTTCATCTGTACACCTGCCAGCTGCCCTGGCTCCTGCCAGCAGGGATCAGCTGTCCCCTGACATGACAGTGCATGCAACCCACAAACCAGAGTGGGGAGGGAATTTATTCCTATTGCAAAATGTTTGGGTGTTGCAGCATACTTACTCAGATTGATATTTAGCTGGAGGTCAATGGAAGACTCAATTTCAAAATCAACTGAATGGAAAAGCTGCAAGCTGTAATGGCAGAAGAGGGGACATTGAGGAACCACCTGGGCCAGGAGCAGCTTCTCCCTGAGAGATGTGGATTTTATAACACCTCTCACAGCTGTCCTGGCACTGCAATGGGCCAACCCCCAGCACACCCCAGCCCATCCCAGACACTCTGGCTTTAAATCATTGCAAGCTCCTGCCTTAGTGGCACTTTGGAGCATTAACCCCCCCTTTTTTTTACCCACTCAGAGTTTACAGAGCAACAAAGCAGAGAGACTCAGTCAGCTCCTGTGCTTTGGCCGCCTGGTCTTGTCATGCAAGGAGAGGACAGAAAGGCAGAAAGCAAGAAGGGGCTGAGAAGCATTGCTGGAGTATAAAATCCTGTCTCAGGCAGTCATCAGTGGCCAGAGAGACTGAGGAGAGCAGCCCCACTTGGGCTTTGCCACAGTGCCAGGGGCAGCAGCAGGGCTGGGAGGGGAGATGGGCAGCAGGGTTGGGAGTGGAGCAGAGCAGCAGAGCTGGGACTGGAGCAGAGCAGCAGGGTTGGGAGGGGAGCAGAGCAGCAGGGCTGGAAATGGAGCTCAGCAGCAGAGCTGGGAGTGGAAATCAGCAGCAGGGCTGGGAGTAGAGCACAGCAGCAGGGCTGGGAGAGGAACTGAGCAGCTCCAGCCCCATGCGCCAGTGCCAGGGGCAGCAGCAGAGCTGGAAATGAAGCTCAGCAGCAGATCTGAGAATGGAGCTCAGCAGCTCCAGCCCCATACTCACAACCAGGCGCCGGCGTAGCCGTAGGTCAGAGTCCCTTTGAACAAGGCTGTCACGTTCCTGATGGAGATGTGGATGGCATTGTCCTCCCTGAGCTCCACCTGGCTCCTCTCGATGGACAAGTCATTGACCTGGATGCTGGAAACAGCAGAGACAGAGCTTGTCCCAGCCCAGAGCTGTGTGCTGGGATTGTTTTGGGTTTGTTCCTGAGGGATGGGGTCTCTGAGGGACTCCAGGGCCAGACTCTGGAGCTTTTGCAAATCCCAGGGCCAGGGACAAGGACAGTGACTGTGATGCTTGTGCTCAGCCTTGGTGCACTGTGCAATGTTTGGATGCAAGGTTTTGGGATGATTTAAACAGGAAACAGGGAACAATGCAACCCTGTTTTGTTGCAGTGCTCTGTGCAGCCGTGGTCATGGCAGGAAGTCTGTTCTGTGAGTGCAGAATTTGTTCTGTGAGTACACCCCTGGGTTTGTGCTCCCCAAATAAAAGTGAATAACACAGCAACATTCAGCCTGGTTTGTCACAAACACAGCCGAGTGACATCCTGCTGACAGGGCTGGCTCTGGCACCCTGATGGCTCCCCTCTGCCTCTCCATGTGCCTTGGGCACCATCTGCTATCGGTGGCCACAGGGACATTACTCCCCATCCCCATTGTCAGAAATGAGCTCTACACGCTGCCTTCCCACTCAGCTGGAAAAATAAATAACTCTAAAATAACACATTAGCAGCCTAAACCTTAACATGCAAATTGTCTGTGAGGCTTAGATCCAAACCAGTGTGTGCCCCAGTGCAGAGCTTTGCTTTCCCCAGGAGCTGCTGGATCAGAGCTCCCTCCAAGGGCAGTTCCTGGTCCCCTGTGTGCCCCATCCCTCCCCTGGCACAGACACAGGGACATACTCACCCACTGAGCCCATAGGCCACCCTGCCCAGCAGCCTCATGGACCTTTCCCCGGTGATGTTTGGGAACTGGGCGTTCCTGAAGGCTGCCTGGATCACCTGGGCTGTTTCCCTGTTCACTGGAAGAAATGGCAGAGAAGAAGAAATGGCAGAGATGTCCAACTGCAATCTGTCCTGGCTACAAAGCCAGAGCTGCTCTCTGGATTAAAGCACTGCAGAAGGCTTTTATCCAAGGCATTTCTGTTGGATTCAGGAGGCACTACAAGTAATTTCATATTAAATGTAAAAAATTAAAATCCCTAACTGTGACAGCTGATGGCAGCAAGGGACAGCAGCGTGTGTGGCTGGACAGCCACCAGTGGGAGCTGTCCCAGGGAGTCGTGGCCAGCTTTCACACACATCAGGAGCAGATTTTGGAAAGGCAAGGCTGTGCTCATCCTTACCCCACACAAGCTGCTGACTTTACCCCAGAGCTTTGCGCTTTGTTTCTGCTTACTTGTATTGCAGTCAGCTCTGGGGTCTACAAAGAAAAAATTCTGAAAAAGTTTCTGTGCCCATTTCCCTAATGTTACACAGCCCATTCCAGCCACAGCCTCAAGCACATCCTTGTACAGGATTTTCCCTTCCTGTACAAAAAAAAACCAGAAATACCCTCTGTTAGTTCAGCCCAGCATGAATACACCTTTCTCTGCATCTACCTCTGTCAGATGGGCCAGGACAAGATGTTCCCACCCTCACAGAAGAATTAACTTCTTCCCCCACAAAGCTCCCAAATCCTTGCAGATAACCCCACAGCAGGTGAGAACCTGTTTCACCCACCCCAAGAGATGAGATTGCAATGAGGAGAGAAATCAAGCACACATTTGTTCAAGCTCTTTCATCATGCCAAGCCCAAAGGAACAGCACTAAATCCTGTGGCTGAGGAGAGGAGATGTGAACGATTTTCAAGCTCCTTTGCCTGCTCATGCTTTTACCTGTGCTGCAGGCAGGTGCTCACACAAGAGGCAGGGAAGCAAGAACCCCCTCCCTGGGCTGATGTGTCCCAGAATTCTGGCGGAGCTGGGGCAAAGGCAGCCCCAGGGAGCAGCACTTACACAGCAATGCCGCGGGCTTGGTCATCCTGCAGACGATCCCGGTGCTTCTGTAGGGAAAGGGCCCAAACTCGCAGGCTGCTGCTGCCTGGACAAGACCCAGCAGGATGCTGAGGGTGCCCAGCACCATCCTGCCAGCCCAGCACATCCTCAGCCAGAGCAGAGAGAGCACCAAGTGATTCTGGACGGAGGCAGAGCTGCTTTCATACCCCCAGAAGAGCCCACTCGCAGCAGGACATGACCTGCTTCCTCCACTTATCAAAACCCATCACACATTTCCTAATCTTCCTATAGTTTCCTTCACACCAGCAGTGCTGCACGCTGCCTTCCTCCCTCAGCAGGAGTTTGGGCTGCAGGGCTTGGTGCTGCTGCCAAGACTGCTTTAGCTCAGGACGTGGACACACCAGGGTGGGTGGGAAAGGTGGAGGGGGATGGAGAGTGGAGGAGGATAAATCAAGGGAGCAGCCTCACATGCTGCCTCAAGCCACTTCAGCATTTTTAATTCATGCAGAAATATCCTTTATTTTGTATTCCTGCAGTAATTCTCCAGCAAAGCCCTGTTTGAAAGGTGCCTACATCATTCACTGATTTTACGCACACTGGGGGGAAACTGAGGCACACTCCTGGGGCAGGGGTGTTTCCTGCTCCCACTGGGTGAACCCACATCTCCTGGAAAGCTCCATGGCTTGGAATGTTTTTTGCCTCTTATCTGGGTTTGTGAACAGTTTGATTTGCACCATCCCACTGAGGCAGAGCTTTCCCTGCACCCAGACTCTGAGCTGCTCTTTGGGGAACATCAGAGACCCAAGTTCACATCCAGTCCTTGTGCCACTGTCCTCCTGCACCTCTGCTGTGCTGCTGGGGCCCTCCCAACCCCAAAACAACCCCAATCACAGAACAGAGCGGGGTGATTTCACAAAGGAGGCTCTCAACAGCTCCCCTGAACCTTTTTGCCAGAACAGGCTGAGGGAGAAGCGCAGGTGAGAACCTGGCAGCGTTGCAGGAGCAGCGCCCTGAGCGAGGCGAGGTGCCAGGCTCCTCCTCATCCTCCCTGGGCAGGCTGAGCACGTTTCCTGTGGGGTCCCCGCTGTCCAGCAGCCCCCACCCTGCCGGGCTGTTTTCTTCCTGAGTTGAGAAAGTGAACGGCCTCGGGTACCCCTCGGGAGGCACTGCCGGTCACTGACCCCAGGGAAGCCGAGCATCTGCGGCTTCCTCCGGGCTCCTGCAGCAGAGCAGTGTGGTGGCCATGCACAGACTGCCTGCTGCCAGCCCAAAGTGCTTCACAAATGAGCAGATAATTGTTGGAAACACACCGTACAAAGGCAGCAGGTGCTGGAGCAGCACATGGCACCATCTCAGCTGCCACAGCATCCCCCTGCCTGGCCAGGAGAGCTCTGCCCAGGGCAGCTGCACAGAGCCTGGCCATGCTACAAAAGGAGTGGAATTCAAGAGATTTAACCATCTAACAGCTCTATTTTCTGTCCTCTCAGTTTAAGAGGTGTGGGCACAGTGGCCAGTGCCTGGCATAAAGGGAATCCTGCAGGCCCCAGGAGGCCACAAGCACTCCTTAGCCCAGGGCAGCAATCCACGTCAGCGTGGAGAAAAGGGAAAACTTTGACACAGGGATATTTGCCACCAGAGTAGATAAAGGCACAAAACCCAAGACCCCCAGCCCCACTGTGCTGTTCCTGGTAGATGCAGTGCATCCCCAGCCCCCCTGCCCCAGCACACTGCAGCGTCTCTGTCAGCAGAGCGCAGAGAAAAGGTGAACAGGGAACTGCTGGGCATTGACCTCCAGTGGGAACAGGAAGGCTGGAGCCTTTCTGCCTACAATAGCAAAAGCATGTGGAACACAGAGATGCTGTGAGCATCCTTGTCCTGGAGTAACCAGGCAGAGGCCAGGGCAGCAGGGACAGCAGAGCCCACTCCCCTCCCAGTGCAAGGTCAGGCTGGGACAAGTCAGGTCAGATTTAAAAGCCTAAGGAAAAGTTAATTTTGGCTAGCAGGAGGCAGGGCAGCCTTCAAACCCCAAAGAAAAGTTAAACATCCAAGCTCAAAGGGGATGCTGGAAGATGTTTTGATAAATACTTGCTGTGTAAGGCTTTATCTGGAGGCCGTGCACGCACACATGCACTCACCACCTTGCTGTGCACTGTCCTGTAACTGGGGTTGTTTTTCCCCACGTTGTCCAGGGCAGAGGTACATCACAGTACTATTAATCTTTGTGCTGCATTGACCAAAACATTTGGTGTAACCCTGCAGATGCTTCCTGAGAGCTTTCCAGGTACACTGGCTGCAACCATCAGCAGGATGGGCCCAGAGCACTGCCAGGGTCCAACTGCAGCTCAGCCCTGCCATGGCAGCAGGGCCAGCCCAAAGACCACTGCTCCCATCTGTCCTAGATGTTTGTAAAATTGAGACAAATAACATTCAAACAAGATTTGTTTTATGAACTCGTTAAATCAGTTAGAGCTATACAATGTTTGAAGAGAGATTTGTGATGCCAAATGAAATTGGCATTACCTGAGTTACTCTCAAAATTTTAGAAAGCAGGAGTAACCTGGAATCCACCATCACACGATAAAGTGAGGGCTCTCAACCTCAAGGAGTCTCCGTGGGTGATGTCCTGACCCCAGGGGAGGGTTCCCCCACTGCAACTCCAGATTCTCCTGAAGCCAACTCAATTCCTCCTCTTCTGTACCAGTATAATCCATAACAACCTCTAAAAAGAAAAAACAAGCTGGCTCTCACAGGTGGCTCTAGGTCAGCCAGGTTTTTCACAGCTCAGGGTGCCCAGGGCAGCTGGGTTGGAGCTGGAAGTGCAGCCAGCTGCATTTCTGTGGCACTGGCAAATCCAGGCTGAAAGAGCAGCAAATACAACTCTCAGTGCTACTGTGAGAAACTGGGGAAGTTCTTCTGCAGCCCAGGCCACTGAGCAGACACAAGACACGGACCCAACATTTCCCAGGCTTTGTCCAACCCTCCCAGGCAGGCAGCTGAACATGAACTCACTGCAGGTTTGTGAGGGGCTCTCACATGAGGACTGGTTCACCCCCATGATATCACTCCATTGGAAATTCACAGCACATTGAACACTAGCAGGCATTTCAAGAGCTATTCTTGTGCAGCAGAAAGGCTGGAGGGAGGTGGTGAAGATGCAGCTGGCACGTTTGGTAACACTGAGGAGACTCAGTTTGTGTGCACTGCTTTGCAAATGCCACCAGCCCCACAGATAGAAATGGATCACAGGACAAAGAGCAGAGGGAGGCTGTGACACTCAGCTGGGCACTGACTTCAATGCATAAATGAAACAGCTCTTCAGAGAAAAGGGGAAACCACACACAAACAAACACAGCACCAGCTTATCTGCTCAGCAGCGGCCTCATTCTCATGAGCTTTGTGTCCCCAGAGCTGAGGACAGGACCAGATCCATAGTGACAAACAGGACTCGAGTGGCTCCCCAAGCAAGCAGCCTGTTAGGAATGAGGTTCCACAACAAGAACAAAGGTGTTTGAGAACAACAGGTTGTACATTTTTCTCTGACTTGTTTCTCAGTGGGGACAGACAACTGCTCTCAGCTAGGGGCAGCTGCCAGAGAGTGTCAGGGGACACACAGCAGAGGAACTGGCTGTGTCCTGCTGCTCACTTTGCCACCCTGTGGACCTTCAGAGGACTTTCACTGCCTCAACCTGCCTGCTCTGCTCTCGGGAGCCCCACACAACGGTGCTGCAGCTCACAGGCAGAGCTAAACCAGCAACAGAATCAGAGCTGGAAGTGTGAGCCAAGGCAAAGCCAGCCTCCTAAACCCACATGCCCCAAGGCCCCTTCTGCTCTCTCAGCTTCTGGCCCAGCAGAGGGGACAGCCTTGCTCTGGAAGATTCAAGGTTTGTTTGCCTTGTGTCTAACGTGCATTGCCTCATTTTCAGGGCCATGCCCAGTGTCATTCAGCCTCTATCCCCTTCCTTGCCATCCCTCACTGCTTACACTGCCAGCTCTCCAGACTGAGCTGCCTCAGCTCCTTTCATGCCTCAGTTGTCACTGCTTGCTCCCAGAGGCAGCCACTGCTCAGTGACAGGGTCAGGGCCACCCCAAACCCCCAACTCCCCAGAACAGCAGGCTGGCTCAGTCAGAAGGGCTTGGAACCCTCAGCCAGGCACTGTTCCCTCACAGCCCAGTGCTCCAGTTTGGGTGCACACCCCTGGCAGCTGCCTCTGCAGGATTACACAGGATTTACTGCCACATTTTGTGTCCCCTGCTGCAGTCACAGCCCCCCTCCACCCCAGTGCATTCACAGAACCATTAAGGAAATCTCCTCTAAGGTCCAGGACTCTCACTGCATCTCTGCAGCAGCATTAGCTACACTTCATTAGTTTTTCAACTAGGTTTAAATCCATCTGGCCTGCTCCTGGGAACAGCAAATGCTGAAAGACAACAGATGTTTTGCTGTCTCAAATAAATTTTCAGACTAGAGATTTCACAAGTAATCCAGCATTATGTGCTCATTGTCTGAACCATATCAAACCAGTTTATTTCTGGCTGCCAGGAATTGCTCTGTACTGCTCCAACTGAGCACAGCCTCAGTTGATTTAGGCACTGAGTGAGGGTTTGCTACACCCTGAGAGAGAAAAACCCACAAGCCACAAAGCACCCTTCATGTGGAGCACACCCAGTGCAGCAGCTCAGGTGAGAGCAGCAGCTGTGTCTAGGGTGGGGAATGGCTGTCACCCACCCTGTGCCAACCACAGGGACAGGGACACAGACTGTGAGGGTGCAGAAGCCTGGGGATGCCTCTTTTTGGGGAAGTGCAGCACCAAACCATTATCCAGGCAAGAAAGAGTGGGCAGCTCCTCCAGGAACATCCTCAAAGGCTTATGCAGGATATCTGGGGCAACAAAACTGATCTCCTCTCAAATGATTTCATTTTAAATATTTTACCACTGTTCTACCCATCCTCCAAGTCTCCAGCAAACTGAAGATATGGCAGAAAAACAAGCCTGGGAAAGAATTGGTTCAAATCAAAATTTGATTTGAACCAGGATTAAGCACCAGGATTAAGTGGATTCCACAGGTAACACCAACAAACCAAGTCCAGCATCAGTCTGATGTGCCAGGGCAAGATCAAGCATTACCTGCTACAACTGCTGGTCCCAAGGGATGTGTGCTGGCCCTGCCCACACTCCTCACAGTGTCCTGCCAGGTGCAGGCAGCAGAGGACAAGAGTGACAAGTTCCAGAGTGGCAGCTGCTCCTAGAGAGCACATTTCAAGCCAAGTTAAACCTGAGCCAAGACTGGGCAGCAGCTCCACCATGAGTCTCAGGCAGGGTTCAAGGAGCCCAACTTCCCAGATATCTACAGAATTCCCCATTTCAAGACGAAATATCTACAGAATTCCCCATTTCAAGATGTCCATGGCCTTTTTGTTACCAGCTTTTCAAAAGCAAACAAACTCCAAACTATTCAAGGCACTTTACCTGCTGAAGAACACAGCTGGGCAAGGAAGTGAGTTCAGCACCTTTTCCCCTCACATCCCAATACCCTCATCACTTTTCAGTAAAAAATAGGCAAGAACACACCCTGTGCTTTAGAGAATATATACAAATGTAGATATAAATGCCTCCAAGTTTTATTGCAATATCAGCCCTTACCCATATCAGAAATTAAAGGGAACACAATGAAATAATACAAGAGGAGTTGCACTGGAGTGAGAATGCAAAGCTGAATACAGGAATTAAACTGATTTAACTTTGCATCCAAAAGCAGTAAAGAAGTTTACATTTTGCATAAGTTTTTGCTAAATATATTTATACCTGAACACACTCTTCCCCCATGATCTGGCAGCAGGGCAGAGGGGAAGGAGAAATTAAATCTTGAATTTAAATCATCTGAATTCAGCATCATGAAATTTAGTCTGCAACTCCACTGAGGTAATTGCTCATCCACATCATCTTACAGTCCTCCACTTTGTCCACCAAGGAGACTGCACAATATATTCTTCATAGGGAAATATTTACAAAGAAAAGTTAAAATATTGAAGCAAATTTAACAATAGATCTTTGCTAAAAATCTGCTAATGCATATCTAGCAATTTTTGAGATCCTACACTCAGTGTAATTAAAACAGCATTTGAAACATTCCAACAGGAATCACATTGCACAGAAGAAGCAATTTGCTTCCCTAACATTTTTGCACACCCGCTCAGAGCCTGTGCCTTTAGTGCACAAGTCCACAACACCAAGCCTCTACATAGGTACCTAATAATGCTATGGAACAGAGTTCTTTGGAATGAGGACAAGCATCCCAGTCCCTGGGCTGTAATGATGTAAGGCTCCCTGCAGCTTTATTTGCTCGCTCAGTGAAAGCCAGAGGAAGTGCCATTGCTTTCCATGCCTGCTCTGGAGTTGGTGTCTGCTTCTCCCAGGTGTCCACTGCAGTTTCAGACAAGCAGATTTTGGTGACAAATCAGTTACGGGTCAGCCCAGGCCCTTCTGGAAGGAGGGAGGCAAAGAAAGTCTTGAAGAAAACCCACACGGTGCCCACGAGTGAAGGGCTGGCCTGCTGCAGCTCTTGGAAAGCCTGTCCCTCATCAGGAGGTGCCTCAGACTCATTTGTTCTGCCCCCATTCTCCCCCTGTCAAAAAAAAAAAGGATATTTAGTAAAGAAGAATTTCAGAAATACATTAGAAAAATCTGGCATCAAACTGTGGTTTTGTTGCCAAAAACACCACTGTTTAAATATAAAAGTTTTCAAGTTTTCAAGATACAAAGTCAAAAGCCCAAGCTGCACATGGCCACTACAGATTACCTCACACTGGTGTCCAGGACAACCATCAAGCACCAGATCAGGTGAATTATGTATTTACAGCTAATTAACTTTAATTGACATCAGAACTGTCAGCTTGAAATGAAAGACTCAAGCTGCTTATAGACAAAAATCCTACAGAGGTGTAGCCTGAGCCCTGCCCTCAGTTACAACCTGTAACAGACCACTTCCCACTACAACCTCCTAAAGGACAGAAGCAGCTAAAAGATCACCAAAATATTTCAGGTTAACTAATGAATTTACTACAGGAGGACTCAGGTGACAATTATTCTCCATACTGGCTTACAGAAGTTTCAAGAAAAGATTTTTTCTACTACAAATTTTTCCACTACAATTATTAAACCGAAAGCAAAAACTTCCCAGGGTTTCATGGTTAAAAATTCAGCAAGACAATACCTGAAAATTATTGTTCTGGTCCTGGTTTAGAGCAGCTTGAGGAGGAACATTGCCTGGGAAGGGCTGAACTGGTCTTCGTCTAAATGGGAACCGTCCAGCATGGTGCCTGGGAAAAGTAACAAATTAATTAATTAATTAATGCTGTTTCAACATTACTCATCCTGTTACTCAACAGCTGCACATCTGACTGCTCAGTGCTGCTGGCAACCACCAACAGTAAAATTTAAGGACTTTCAGTGGAACAATGAACCTTCAACTCTTCAAGTCAACATAGATGTTGGAAAAGCTGCTCCACTTTTAACTCCTAGACCTACAATTCAGACACCTCCATCATTTGTTCCACAGGTAATCCAAGAATTTAAGAGGCCAGATTCTTTTTCTCAGATAAGACATCCCAAGCACAGCAGCTGAGGGTGCATTATGTCTGTGTTTTTATCCTAATTATACTCCCCCACACAGAGAGCATCAAAGGCAGTTGAAGACACTCCACTCAGTTCAGCTTGGTCTGTTCTCCAGAGGGACAACCAGCAGAAGAACTGCATGGATGCATGACTGAACAGCAAGTGTGACACCCCTTCCCAGACTTCAACCACTAATTCCCCAACAAGAAATTGTAATTTCCCACACTGAACCTAGAGGTTTGCCTGCTCCATGCTGCTGAGTTGCTGGAGCTTAACAACAGGGGCTACTTTGGTTTCAAGTAGCTTTCTGAAATAGAAAGACAGTTGCACCAGAAACTGCAAAACCCCAGTGAGATCAGCCACATTCTTAATTTAATCCAGATATAAGCTTAATTATCATTTTTCTAAATACTGAGTTATACCAGGATACAGAGGAGCAGTTTGCCCTTTCCAGGTCCCAGAGTCCTATGAAGCTCAACCACCAGAAAGCTCCCTGGGCACAGAACTCAGTACTTCAGTGAAACCCTTCTGAACAGCAAACATTAACACATCCACTTACAGATACATCAGAACAGTGCCACCCATGACGAGGAGGAGTCTGCTGATGCTGGAGTAGAAATAGACCATGTTGACAAAAACATATAACAGTGTTGCTGAGTAGAGCCAGTCCAACCAGTCTCGATTGCCACCCTCCTCATCTTCCTCCATGAGGGGCCCCCCTTGGGCATTCATCCTCAAGTTCTGGTCGGCCACTGCATTAACCTGAGCAGCAACATTCTGGTTTCCAGGCTGGTTTTGGGCAGGAAACGGGTCTGGGAGAGGAGCTGGAGGTGTCACTGGTATCTCCTGAGAATGCCGTGCATGGGATGGGTCAGCAGATGCAGCAGTGGAAGCCAAGCTGGAAGCAGAGAACAAAGTACAGAATGAGGCTCAGTCAAACCCTCTCACTCCACACAGGGCCTGTGTGTGAAAGTCTGTCCATCTTTAGCAATAGAGTCAGACCACATGCAAGTAGAAAGCATTTAGAGGCTAGAGAAGCATTATAAACAAGTTTTAGTTCTACCCATAACAATTGTATAGTGACTTCAACAAATCAAACCAGGCACCCTCCCCTTTATCAACAGTAATGTCAATACTTCACAAAAACAATTTAGAGCAATCTGCAGGTAGTCTAAAAGCCTTCAGCTTGACCTATCACTGATGTCCAGTCAATGCTGTAGGCACTTTGAGCAGTCAAAAAAAAAAGAACAAAGGCTCCTCGGCAGGATCAGATTTACTCCAGAGCCACCTGCCCTCCCAGTGAAGAGTCAGGCAATGGACAAGATTCAGAACCACTGGCCTGAAGAGCAGCAGAGTCAGGGGTGCAACCCCACAACATTCAGCACAAGTTACGGTGAAAAAGTCTCCAAGCACCATCAAAAGAGGAAGAATTGCCAGGAGCTCTCAAATTTCTTGTGTTACAGTTTCTGCTTCCTACTGGCAGCTTAGAATAGAGCACTTACTATTGCATGTAGTACTGTCTTGCATAAATCTGCTGGAGCCAGGACATCTGAAGCATGCTGTAGGTTGTGTAAGCAGAGAAGCCAGGAGCTACACTCTGGAAGGGATGCTGAGTTGTTTCCAGCCTTGATCAAAATTTGAACACATTCATTAGCAAACACAGGGCTAACAGCAAAAGCAATTTATTACAGAACAATGTAAATAGTTTCTGCCATTTTCTGCACCCAAATACAAAATTAATTCTTCCTTCTAGACATGTCTTTACCCACATGGACAAAGGAAAGACTTGTCTTCCTAATTAACAGAGCAGTGCACTTTCCTTTAGAGGCCACATCCTTGGAAGTGTTCCAGGCCAGGTTGGACAGAGCAACCTGATCCAGTGGAAGGTGTCACTCATGGCAGAGGGTTGGATTAGATGGCCTTTAAAGGTTCCTTCCAATCCAAATTATTGTATGTCTACTAAAGCTTTTATATAAAGCCTCATCATGTGGCCCATGTTCTATGGACTCATGACAGTATATGTGGCCTCCAACACAAACACAACATCTTAAAAATGTACATAAATTTATATTTACCCATTACTGGCTTCTGCTGATGACTGGACACCTGAAGAGCTCCTCGACCTTGCACCATTTGAGGAAGACACATTTGATTCCTGCCTGGATTCTGATGGTGACTTGGGCTGATCAGCTTTAACCTACAGACAGCAGGGCAGCCAGTGAGGTTTTCTCAGGACACCACACACACTTTGTGCAAAAAGGCTGCACCCCACAAAGTGTGCCCTCATTTTAACACCTGTTCCTGCACAGCACCTGTCAGTGCTGCCCCTGCCCTTGGGCACCACACCACAAGCACCTCTATCAGTATTTTAAACCTCCTGGAACCAAATTACTGGGATGCAAAACTGATTTGATGCTACTCCTCCCTTTCACAAGATCTACACTGTATTTGTTACTTCTTATACATGCATTGTGTCCAACTGGTTATAAAAATATACAATACAAAAGACACTTTGGCTTTTTCCTATGGCAAATTTGTACTGCTTGCACAAACTGCTGCACACAGTTTGGGAGCTGTCCTGTGGTGATATATCTGACACCCAGCCAAAGCTGGCTGACATCCAGCAACCAGCAGGCATGGGTAGGGTTAGCTCACAGTGCCCTTAATGGGCAACAGGAACACAGCTCTAGAAACCTTTGCCCAGCCACTTTAAAGGAAAAAAATGGGTTTTGGCCATTTGTACTTGAGAGCAGTCCGGACTGAGCTCAAGCAGTGAGGCTGAGCCCGCAGAGAGGAAGCCAGAGATGAGTCACTAATGGGAGTTGAAGTGTCTGCAGTTCTCAGCCTTCTTCCCTCCCCACACACATCACAACCACTTCCTTCTACTTCTGACCACAAGCTCAGTCTGTCCAAGCATGCCTGGGACACAGCAAATCATAAACTATTTAATAGAACTGAATCTGCCAGAAGGCATTTCTGCCCTGAGCAGCACATCACAACAACTAGATCTTTCTTAACAGACACCACAAGAATCTTTACTGATGAACTGCAGAGGCAATATGTTTCCTCAGCTTAATCCAAATACATTCTCACATTCCCAAACAAATTAGCACAAACTAATATTGCTGTTGCACTAATAGGGAAAAGGCAACTGCAGTAAAAGGGAACTTAAAAATGGTCAACCAACACTTCTTGTTTTCAGTTACAAGCCCAAGATTCAGAGTTAAGTTTAATTACCTCTGATTTGGTTCCTTGCATATTTGCAGGAGTCCTGAAGTTGTATACCAAATGAAGAGCATGCAGCTCCCCATGCTGAAATATAAGAGAAGATCCATTAAAAAAATAAATCCCTTCTCTGGAAATATTTCAGCACATCATAAAAGATACTTTTTTATACCTTTGGCAACAATTCTCCCAGACAGTGGTGATCAAGCAGCAGCTTCCCAGAATAAATCAGCTTTTGGTCCTCTTCAGGCTTTGAAGAAAGAAAACAAGGAATAGGATTACTCGCTCGGCCAAGCATTAACCAACACAGCTTAGAGCTGGTGGAGAAAGGCACAGAGCTTGGAGCATCCCCACATACCAAGGTGCACATCTAAATTCAGCTGAAATTATGAACACAACTGAATGCCCAAGTGGGATATTATCGAGGTGCAAACCTGCATAAGAACCCAAAGTCCCTTGGGCAAAGAATTTGGTTATGCGTTATATCTTTCACAATTCTAACAAAAACATTTATATTTCTTAAAAACAGAAGTTTGGAGTTCCATCTAATCTGATCAGCACCAGAGGTGCTGTCAAGTCAATCTATTACACCCCATCCAACGGGACCCAGCTGCTCTTTATCAGGAGCTTTATCAGTGGAACTCATGGAGCCTGTTCCTGGCTAATCACCACACTGCCAGGGAAAGCATGGCAAAGCACAGGAATCAGACCAGGCACCAAGCAACTAGTGACAGGACAAGGGGAAACAGTATTAAGTTTGCAGGGCAGACTCCAGTTGGATATTAAGGAAAATTTCTTTACTGAAGGAATGGCTAAACATCGAAATGGGCTACCTTGGGAAATGGAGTCACTATCCCTGGAACTCTTGAAAAAATTAGTATAGACATGTCATATATCTAGATATAGATATAGCCACACTATATCTAAGTGTGGCTTAGATAGCGTGACATTTGCTCAAGGTTGAACTTGGAGATCTCTCCCAAGTTTATCGGCTCTGCGAAGGCCACGCACCGTTCCGTGGGAGCAGCGGGGCTGGGAGAGCAGCTGCTGCTGCAGCAGGCAGGGGGGCAGGCACACACCGGCACCCCAGCCCCTCACAGCTCCCGTGTCCCGGGGGCAGGCACACACCGGGATCCCAGCCCCTCACGGCTCCCGTGTCCCGGCACACACCGGCATCCCAGCCCCTCACAGCCCCGTGCCCCAGGTAGGGCTCTGCCCGCCCAGCTGGGTGCGGTACCCGGGCGCGGCTGCGGTGCCGCGGGCTCTGCCGTCCCCGCACACCTGCGGGCCGCGCCGTGCCGGGAGGCCCGTTGGTTAATCATTAACCGCGACCGGCCACAAACCTGTCCCGAAATAGCCCAAGCGCGCCCCAAGCGCGGCTGACGCAACCGGGACCAGGACACCCCGGGAGGGGGATGGGGGGAGGGAAGCAGGTACCGGTCCCGGAGCCCCGCGGCAGCTGCCGCCGCTGCCCCGCGGGGAGCAGCCAGCCAGCCCGCACTACCCACCCACCCAGCCGGGCTGCGCGCAGGGACCCCCGACGGGGCTGCGGCAAGAGCGGACTGCGCACTCACCGGCGCGTCGGGCAGGAGGCGGCGCAGCTCGGTCTTGAGGCGGCGCACGGTCCAGACAGGCTGGGCGCTGAGGCGGAGGTCGCGGTGCCGCTGCGCGGGGCTCCGGACCAGCAGCGACAGCGGCTCCTCCATGGCGGGCGCGGGGCGGGCGGTGATTGCAAAATCTCCCCGGCCAGATCTTTATAGGGGCCCGCCCCGCCGCAGGGCCGCGGTGGCTGCGGCTGATTGGCCGTGATGCGGGCGGGGGCGGGGGCTGCCACGTGGGCCAATGGGACGGAGCCTCGCGTGCAGCGCCGTGAGGATACGGAGGCGCTGATTGGGTGGTGCCGGGTTAGGGGCGGGGCTATGCCGTCACCACAACGACCGTGAGCCGCCCCGCCCTGCTCGGGCCCTGAGGGGCGGAGGCCATGGCTGGGCCGGTGCCGCTCTCCTCCGGCCCTCCGCCACATCAACCCCGGCACTAACGCCGCTCTTAGCGATCCCTTGCTTCGCCTTCCCTCTCCCCTCGCCCGCTGGAGCAGCACAGCTCTGTGGAGCCCCGCATGTGCTGCATCCACAGCCTGATCCGGGTGAAACATCCCCTTTTTCCCTATGGTTATTTTACCCGATCTGTGTAGCTACCTCAGCTGGAGGAACAACCTCCTGAGGCACCTGAGTGCTGAACCTCAGCACCCCCTCCACGTCTGGGAGTGCTGGACCCACCAGAGAGCCAGGCCCTCGCTGCCCTCACCCACAGCAGCCAAGAACTGGTGGAGCTGGAGTCAGGGACACATCTGGACATCAGGTAGCACATGCTCCAGTTCCAGAGGCTGATTCAGAGCTCCTGGGACTGAGGCAAAACAAACACTTGCCCTGATAGTGTCTGCTTAGCTTAGCTCACTCTGTGGCAGCAGATAAGGGGCCACAGCACAAACCAGAAGGTGTGACCAGCACATCACCCCACTGTCCTGCTGAACAATTAACTCCAATTTACCAAAATTGGAGATGAAGGGCTGCAAGCTGCTTTTGTCACCTGCGTAAATATTAACCACGGAGTAAATCAGGATTATCTCTCTGAACTTAACACAATTACTCTGTTAAAAAAAAAAAAAAAAAAAACACAAACAAAACAACAAAGGAAACTGGGGGGGGCTGAGTGGGTATTGCTGATGAGTTTACAGCTCTGTTTGTGGTCAGGCTGGTTTTCATAGCATGGCAATCTCCTGGCACAGCAGGAACAGCCGGAGGAGAATTTGCCAGCACATGAGGAGATGCCCCATGGTCTCACAGCCTGGTGTGCTCCTTTGCTCACCCAGGCACAGTGACATAAGGGACAAGCCTGAGAGCAGCTGGGCCTGGTGCTGTAGGGATGCCGGGGTGTGATGCAATTTTGTCCTGACCAGGAGTTGCTCCCTGGGCCAGGACAGGGCAAGGATCAAAGGGCAGCAGAATCCAGACAAGCCAAGCTGATTGTCTGGGCTTGGTTCAATATGCTTATTCTGTCAGAAGCACTGTGCTCGTTGGGTGTCTGGCTTTAAAAACTGTTTCATGGCGTTATGGCCCCTTTGGGTCCAAAATTCCTCAGAGTCCATGAGCAAGAGTCTGTTTTTGTTCAGGCTCTGGGGCTGGTGACCCTGGTGCTGGCAGGAGGGAGCTCACAGTGTGCTCTGGCATCGCTGGCAGAGCTGCACTGCAGTGGGGTCTGTAGGGAGGGGGTTCTGTGGCTGTCCCTGAGCATTTCTGTGCCCGAGCAGAGCCAGTTCTGCCAGAGACATCCCACGGGCATCACCTGTGGGCACAGCCTGGCAGCACCGAGGAGATGTGCTGTGCCTGCACATCCTGGCAGCCTGGTGTGGGACAGGCACGGCGAGGCTTTGCAGCACACCCCGTGAACTCCGTCAGGGTCCCTCCCCTCGCTCAGCTCTTCCACTGCTCACTAAGGCAAATCATCCCCAAAACAATGAACGTTCCCTGGCCCACGCTGCTCTGGAGCAGCATGAAACTTCCCTGTCAGACAAGGGAGAAAAGCCAGAACGAACCAGGAGGTGGGGAATGAGGGACACAGCTGGAAAACATCCCCTGCTACCAGGGTTGCCTGTGCCAAAGGCCACCAAACCTGTGGCACGGGAAGCCCCTGCCAGCCTGGAGGAATGCAGGGATATTCCCGGGCGGGGCCGAGGCTTCCACCGGTGACACTCGCGGGATTCCGTGCGGATGCTGGCCGCCTGCCGGAGCTCGGTGTCCCCAGAGAGAGGCCGCTGTTGCGCTTAATGTGTCGCTAATGATGTTCCTGACTGCCCGAGGTTAGCGGCGCGGTGCCGGTGCCGTCCCGGCGCGGCGGCGGCCGGACGGGGAGCGGAGCCGTGCCCGGGTAGACGGGCCCGGAGGGGATGGGGATGGAGCCGGGCTTGGGAACGGGGATGAGGATGGGGGTCCTGCCGGCCCCGTCCCCACCCCCGTTTCCACGGCGACGTTGTCAGCAGCCGTCCGGCCCCGCCCCCCGCCCCGCCTGGGCCAATGGCGCGGCGGCGCCGGGCCTGCCCGCCGGTGACGTCATGGCCGGTGAAAATCCCCCGTGGCCGCGGGAGCGGCGGTGGCGGCGCGGCCCCGCGGCCCGGCCCGGCCCGCACCATGGCCAAGCACCACCGCACGCCGGCGCGCTCCGCCGAGCCCGTCATCGAGGTCAAGAGCAAGGTAAGCGCCCGCCGGGGACGGCGCCGGGGATGCCGATGCCGATGCCCGCGCCGGTTCCGCCGGGTCACGACCGAGCGCGTCGCCCCCGCGTCGGGCGGCACACGTGGGGTGGCACCGCGCACCGGGGAGCGGCGCTGGAGCCGGGCCGGCCGGGCTCTCCGCTCCTCGCGCTGCGGCGGCGCTGCCCGGAGCCTCCCCGAGCGCAGCCCGGCCCGGCGGCCGCGGCGTCCCGCCACCGTGGGCTCTGCCGGGCCGCGAGCTCGCTCGGTGCGGCCGTGGGAACGGCGCGGAGGAGCGTTCGCCAGATGCGCAGGGCGCCGGTGCGCCGTTCCGGCGGCCCCGGTGTGCGGGGTGGCCCCGGCGGTGCGGGGGTGCGGGGTGCGCGGTCACCCCCGCGACACACCTCGCCCAGATGTGCACTCATCCAGATGTGCGTGCTCGGCAAGGCAGGCTCATCCCCGGCTGTGCCATCACCCAGATGTGCGCCCCCAGCAAGGGACGAGCCCCTGTCGCGCATCCAGATGTGCACACCTGCATCGCTGTGCGCTCGCCCGGCTGTGGTCTCCCGCAGACGTGTCTGCTCACCCAGATATGCGCTCACCTGGCACACCCTTGCCCAGATGTGTGCGGTCACCCAGACACGCACCATGGTCCACCTGTGCCCATCCACCCATCCCTGTGCTCACCCAGCTGCGTGCACTCCCTTTCTGCACCCTTATCCAGCTGTGCACCCTTATCCAGCTGTGCACTGCCTGCTCGGGACCCCCGGCAGGGTGCAGGGTGCCCTCCCTCCCAGGACGTGGTGGCACCGCCTGCCCCGCCAGCTGGGGTGTGACCCCCGCGGGCAGCGCGATCCTCGCAGCGCTCCTCAGCCTGTTCTTAATTGGCTTCCCGTTCGTCGTGACGGAAGGAGGCATTAATTAGCGCTGTTGCTCACCAGGTGCTACGGCAGCGCCCGTGTCGCAGGGAAGGGCTCCCGGCAGCGCGGGGTCTGCCGCGGCTGGTGGTACGGCCAGAGGGTCCTTCCTCCACCGCGGGGCCATCTCTGCCCCATCGCTTCAGCGTTTGGGCACAAAATCTGCTTCCCTCCTCTTACTTTGTTCTTGGGACGGGCTCCTCCTGACCGGCTCTGCCTGCCCCGGGGCAGCTCTGTGCGGTGCCCTGCCTGCATCAGGGCCAGCCCTGCCCAAAGTCATCCTCTTCCTCCTCTTCCTCGTCCTCCCCTGCAGTTCGACGCTGAATTTCGCCGCTTTGCCATGAAGCGCTCCAGCGCCGGCAGCTTCCAGGACTTCTACCAGCTGCTGCAGACAGTGCACCAGATCCCACGGGTGGATGTGCTCCTGGGCTACACCGACATCCACGGGGACCTCCTGCCCATCAACAACGACGACAACTACCACAAAGCCCTGTCCTCTGCCAACCCCCTCCTCAGGGTCATCATCCAGAAGAAGGGTAAGCAGGGCACTGGATGTGTCCTCCTACCAAGAGAGATGAGCCACAACCTGCAGTACTGCTGGTTCCACCTTTGGGCTGTGCCAGCAGGGCCTGGCTGGTCACACACCCTCCAGCCACTGCTTTGGTGGATGGATGTGGAGATGGTGGCACTGAGAGGCTGCCAGAACCCTGCCAGGGCTCTCCCTGGCAGCCCAGGGCACCTGCCTCAGCCCAGCCCCGTGCGACCTGGTGAGCAAAGGCAGATCCTTGCAATTCACCCCTTTGAAGTTGTGTTTTCCAGCCAAGCCAGCGTGGGCTCCCAGATAACACCTGTATAGCTCCTGTGAGTGCTGTGCCAGCAGCCCCATCCAGCTTCCTGCCCTGAGGAGGCAGCAGCCATCATTTTGGCAGAGCTCTCAGGGTGCCAGGTGCTGCTGGATTTCTGGTGTTGGGAAGAGGCTTGGTGCCTCTCTGGCAGACCACAGGCTTGCCCTAACCTTAGTGGCACATTCCCAAAGAATCACTTCCTTGCACAGGTACACCTGATAGCATCCTGATAGCAGAGTCCTGGTGAGGATGAAAGCCTCCAAGTGATAAATACTCCAAGTATTTCTCCTGTTTTCAGGGAAAACAAGCCCGTCCCCTTCCACTCAGTTTAGCAGCACCGAGGTTTTCTCTTTCACAGCACCCTCAGTCAGCAGTTCACAGAGCCAGAGCCTGACCCAGAGCCACAGGGTCAGCACAGCATCCAGAGTGAGTCTGTGTTTCCAGCTCAGGTTAGCGGTATGAATCTCTGGGTGAGAGGTGATGCTGGTGGCCAGCCCTGGCTGCTCTGTCAGTTTTCCTGGGCTTTTGCATCAGGGTGATGTGGGATGCCCTGGACATGTGTTTCCCCTGTGGCTGCATGGTGTGGGGGCTGGCAGCAGTGATCCAGGCTGCTGGAGCTCATGGTGCACTCAGGGCTGTCACTGCCAGCACTGAACCATCCCCTGCTCCTGGCCCAATGCTGGGACCCAGGCTGTGACATGGAGAGCCCGTGCAGGGGTGGGTGTGCAAGGCTGCAGTGGGACCATCACTCCTGCTCCCAAGAGCCGTCCCATGAGCTGCTGGAGAAGCCTGTGAGGACCCAGCTGACTGTGCCAAGACACACAGTGTGCAAAGGGAGCAGGCAGAGCCTGGCTCCATGGGCAGCATGATAAGGAAGGCAGGCAGGCAGCACCAGGGAGCCCCAGCACCCAGCTGTGCCCGCAGGAAAGGGGCCTTGGGGCTGCCAGCACCACAGGGAGGTGAGCAGAGAGGCCAGGAGCAAGTCCTGGGTGAATCACAGCTAATTTAAAATGGATCCAGGTCATCCCGAGGCTGGGCTGTCGTTGAACCGGTCTGGGTCGCTGAGGAATGTGGCTGCAGAGCCTCTCACCCCGCCGGGTGCAGGGAGCTGTGCACACACACACACCACACACAGGTGTGCTCCTGGCAGTGGGCTCTGCAGCAGCCAGTCCTGCCACAGCAGGGCAAAAGCAGAGGCTGTACCTGGGCTCCCCTCAGTGCCATCACCCCGTTGGGTGAGGGCATCCCTGCAGGGCAGCCTGGCTGGGACAGTGGTGCTGCCCATCCTTGCCTGGGCCAAGGCTCGTGGGAAGGGCAGGGGAAAGTGTGGGACATTGCCAGGGCCACCATGGGGCTCATCCTTGGCGTGCTGGACCTGCCTGGCCCCGCCACTCTGCGCCCCTTGGAGAGGAGCTGAGTGCTGAAATAGCTGTGGGAAAGCCTCCGCCACCCTTCCCCGAGCTAAAAATATGCCAAGGCTGTGTGTGCAGGGAGATATTTATAAACCAGGAGCCCTGGCAGGCTGGCTTGGCTAGGGAGAAATCCCATGTCCCCTGGGCTTGGGGACATCCCTGGCAGCCCTGCAGCTGCAGCAGTGTCCAGGTGCTGGTTGGGGACACTGTGTGGAATGTGCTGACCATGGAGCATCCGGATGTGGGCTCCCCCATGGAAAGAGATGGGGAGAAAGCAGAGAGGAACCAGGGGCTACTCCCCAGCACCTGGTGGAGGAGGCCAAGAGGGATGGGTTGGAGCTGGGCCCCACAGAGCAGCCCCAGGCCACGGTCCAGAAGGACAGAGTCTAACCCTGTATGAAGGTGCCTGATGGTGGAGTAAGGGACATGGGCACAAATCACAGTCTGGGATATCCAGGGGCTCTCAGGATGCTGCAGCCCTGGGATGAATTTCCCAGAGATGGGGAGTCTCTGTCCTTGGGAATGGCAGAGTTCTGCAGGACACAGTGGTGGCTATCACCAACTCATGCCAGCAATAGCCCTGCTCTGGTGGGGCTGAGGACTCTGGTGCTGTCTCCTGGGCTTGGACTCACCCTAAGGGAGTTGGTTGCCACCACAGCACACTTATGTGGGGGAATCCTCTCTCCCCAAACCCAAACTGGGGCATGGCTGCAGCTCCCAGGCCATCAGAGCTGGCAGCTCTAGTGTTAAACTGCAGAGTTTGGCTTAAAGTGTGATTAAGGCTGAATCACTGCCTCGATCCCACTAATCCTGGCCTGTGTGCCTGTGTACGCTGGGTAATCCCAGGAGATGGGCCCCAGCGGAGACAGGCTGCAGGGAGAGCCAGGCTGGTGATGCAGGGAGGAAAAGGCAGTGAGAGCTGTGAGCAGGGCCCTTGTGCTGAGCGCTGCCCCAGCACCTGGGGCCAAGGGCAGGCGCTCACACCCCCGGCAGCCACAGCAGCGCCTGACCCGTGTCCTCCCTCCCTGGCTCCCCACAGCAGAGTCTGACGCCAGCGTCTTCGCCTCCAACTCCCTGCAGCGGAAGAAGAAGGGGCTGCTGCGGCCGGCGCACTACCGGGCCAAGCCTCACCTGCTGATCGGGATGCCCCAGGACTTCCGCCAGATCTCCTCCATCATCGACGTGGACATCCTGCCCGAGACGCACCGGCGCGTGCGGCTGCACAAGCACGGCTCCGACAAACCGCTGGGCTTCTACATCCGCGACGGCGTCAGCGTGCGCGTGGCCCCGCAGGGCGTCGAGAAGGTGCCCGGCATCTTCATCTCCCGCCTGGTGAAGGGCGGCCTGGCCGAGAGCACGGGGCTGCTGGCGGTCAGCGACGAGATCCTGGAGGTGAACGGCATCGACGTGGCCGGCAAGTCGCTGGACCAGGTGACGGACATGATGGTGGCCAACAGCCACAACCTGATCATCACCGTCAAGCCGGCCAACCAGCGCAACAACGTCATCCGCAGCAGCAAGGCCTCGGGCAGCTCCGGCGTGTCCACGGACAGCACCCCCAGCCAGCAGACCCCCAGCCCGGCCTCGCAGTACCTGAGCAACTACAGCACGGCCGAGAGCGACGAGGAGGGAGACCTGGTCATCGAGAGCGACAGCGCCTCGCACTACATCCCCGGGGGCTGCCCCAACGGGGGCCCTGCCGACGGAGCCCTGCGGAGGAGCCTGTCCCCACACAGCTCACGGGGCTCCCTGCAGTCCCTGGGCAGCCACGACGGCAGCCCTGGCAGGGGCAGCGCACGGGAGGATGGCACCCTCCTCACCCTATAGCCACAGGGGCCCGTGATGGGTTTCTGCTGATCTGGATGTGGACACCAGGGTGATGATGTGGCCAGCGGGCAGGGGTGGAGAGGGGCTGCCCTCTGCCTGCTCCCACCCCCTGTGACCCCAGGAGCCCCACTGTGGGACCCACTCGAGCTGGGCACTGCCCCTCTGAGCGCCCTTGCCTCCTCTTCCAAGCAAGCAGGGGTTTTTAATTGTTTTATTGAAATATGCATCATTAATATATTGCAATGGACAGTAAAACTTTTTCTAGAAAGCACCGTGCTTGTCCCTGGTTGATGTCACTGCAGGGAGGAGGGGGACAGTGGGTGGGTTCCCCAGCTCTGTGCATGGAAGGCAGTGTCTGGGGCTGTGGCCTTGACCTTTGCTGCTGTGCTGGGTGACCCCACTGAGACTCATTGTGCCTGTTCCAGGACACATGTCCAGGCTGTTTTGGGCAGCTGATGGCCTGATGCAGACAGCCTTGTTTGGTCTCCCCATTCCCACCTTGTCCCTGCTGCAGGGCCCTCATAATGCAGGGGACACCTGGTCTGGCAGCAGCAGCTTGGCTGTCACTCGGCCCTGCTAAGGCTGCTGGGGACAGTGCAGCCCCATCCTCCTCCTTCAGCCCCAAGCTCAGGGCAAGGGGGGTCCACACCTGCCCCTGCTGCTCTGCTGGAGCTCCCAGCACCCTCAGTCCCTCTCCCAAAAGTGCCAAGCTGATGGTGGCACTCACTGCTGCCAAGGGCTTGTGGTGGGACTGGCAAGGAGGAAGCCCTGCAGCTCTCGGGGTCTGAAAAGCCAGCACCAACTCTGTTCAGAGCCTGAGGCCAGGGCAGGCTGGGAGTGCAGCAGGGGCTGAGGACACTCATGGCACACAGCCAGGGCCCAGCCAGAGCAGAGGCAGATCTGGCAGCAGGGCTGGTTGGCCCAGGCTGGTTTGGGGCAGGGAGGTGCCCGGGGCTGTGCCCATGGCCCCCAGCCACTCTCACCCAGCCGGCTCAGCCTGGCTGGGGTTTGCCCTGAGGTGGCCCCAGGGGCACATGAGGTGATTTTCCAGTTGGCATCTCACCTCCTCCAGCCCTCGAGTGCCAAAATATTCCCCACCTCTTGGCAGCAGCGTCAGCCCTGACATCCCAAGGCACTGCAGTGTGCCAGGTGGCACAGGCATAGGATACTCCACAATATCCCCACCCCACAAAATCCTGCCTAGGATGGAGCAACCCCTGCAAAAAGGCTTGGAAAATCCACACGCTGCTTGGAAAATCCACACACAGTAGCAAATCCACCCTGTGTAGCAAATGGAGATGGAGCAACAGCACAAGCTGCAAGAAGGAAAAACCTGATGGGATTTCAGGGGAAAAAGTGTTCCCCCTGAGGGCAGCACTGTCTGCAGACAGAGCCCCAGCAAGGTGAAGGGGGCAAGCCCCCCTTGGACGTTCTCCAAATTCAGCTGGATGTGGCTCCAAGCTGTGGCACCGTGCCTCTGCTGAGCAGGAGATGCACCAAGTCCTCCTGCCATCCCTCACAGCTTCTTTGCTTCATGCAGCAAAAAATCCCTGCAAAGGTCTGCAAGGCTCCTGCATGGCATCTGAGGGTAAGGCAGCAGAGAGCTTACCTGTGTGATGGCACCTTCCAGCCCTGTCCTGCCAGCCTGGATGGAGATCCAGTATGATTTTGCACATTCTCCAGTCCATGTCCCAGCATCCAGCCCTGTGAGCCCACAGCTCATCCCCTGCCTGCACTGATGGTTTTGCTGCCCACAGCATTCCTCAGGCCCTGCTGGGCCCACTGGGAGCTGCACACACACTGCAAGATGGAAATGATGGTTTATTGGAGTATCTCCTGCCCCACAGACAACAAAGGCTTCTCCAGACATCCAACCAGACCCTCCTGACAGCTCAGCCCTTCCCTGGGCAGAGAACACTGAAGCTCTGTGCCTCCTTCTTGTCCCCAGGCTGTCCCCTGAGCTCTCAGGTGCTCAGGATGAGCCATGACCACGGTCCAGCTCAGGAGAAAGAGAATGACAAGGAATACCACAGGCAGCAGCACAAGAGACCTCCTACCAGTTTCTAGAAGTAGGAAAAAAAGGGAAAGTAGAAGTGATGCCACAGACCCAGAGCAGAGAGCTGATCTGAGAGAAGCCAAGCAGCAGAGACAGCTGCTCCCCAGACCACTGAGCAGGGCCTTTATTAGGGCATCTTCCTCCCTTTTCTGTGGACAAGACACAGCACTGAAAGGTGAGCAGGAGATGCCAGCTGTGTACTGGACACTGTTATGGGCACCTGCATGGGCCCAGGGTCTGGAAATTGGCTTCCTCTCCTTTCCTCACAAAAAGAGATGTCCATTCCTGCCCAGCAACAAAGGATGGTCAGGCAGAGCAGCACAGCACACCTGGCCCCAGCAGCTCAGGAGTCCAACTTGATGAAGACTTTTGGCCTTGAGAAAATTTTGATTGCCTCGTCTATCTGGGAGAGCTTCCTCTCGAGCTCCACCCGCCTCTTCTGCATCCTGAGGCTGTCCCCACGCATGGGCAGCAGAACCAGGTCCTTCACCAGCTGCTCCTGGCCTGTAAAAAGAGGAAAACAAAAGTTGTGTAAGTTGAAAAGTAAAGAAATCCACCCTTTTTCTATAGCTATGAACACAATGGCAGCACTGGAACAAGGACCCTTTTTCTATAGCTGTGAACACAATGGCAGCACTGGAACAAGGACCTAGAATCCTTCTATTTAAACCTCAGCTGGATGAAGACCTGAGGGACCTGCTCCAGCTTTGAGAACCAAGGATTGGACTAGACACCTCTGAAGGTCCCTTCCAGCCAAAATCTTTATAAGATTTTAGGAGCAATAGCAACCCTGACATCAAGTCCAGTGGACAAGTGTGCTCCAGAGCCAGTCCTGTAACCTGCAGGACACGGATTCCTCTTTCCATGCATCCAGCTCACATCCTGCCTATATATGCCCTAATCCAGGCAACTCTCCAAGTGGCAGGAATGTGTCCCTGTGTCTCTTCTCCCTTATCCTGCCTGGGACTGTTTGTTTTTCTGAGCTGGACTCACTGTTTTTTCCCTCTTACTCTGTTTCAGGTTGCTGAGGGTCTCGAGGCGCTGTCCCTCGGGCATCAGGGTGTGCCCCGGGGGGGTGTCGGGGTCGGGCAGGTTCCGCAGCCGCTCCTCCGCCTGCCTGCGCCACAGCTCCTTCCTCTCCAGCAGGCTGGGGGCAAAGGAGAGAGGTGTCAGCACATCTGGCACAGGCAGATGTGGCCAGGAATGTGCCCTTCAAACCCCACCAGGTTCCGTGTCACTGGCTGAGGAGCCCAGGGAGCCACACACCCTCATGGTGGGGGATACACCGTGTTTAAAGCACATGTGTGGAACAGCAAATGTGTGGTCCACATATGTGGACCTGAGTGCATCTCTCCCAGCAGCCCTTTGTGGATGTGGAGGCACATCTACAAAGGGCTGCTGGCAGTGATGCACTCAGGCCAACAGTGCTCCTTGGAGACAAGGGCTGCTGCTCCTCCTTTCTGACTCACTGAGTCCTCGCCAAACCATCTGCGGGTCAATGGCAGAATGAAGTCAGACAGCAGCTCACGGCCAGGGATGCTGGCAGAGGACAGCACAGCCAAAGGCACCACAGTCAGACCTAGGACAGAGTCTGTTTGCCATGCAGAGCCCCAAAATGCACAGCACTAGCTAGATGTTCCTCAGAACCCAGGCCCAAGGCAGGGTGAACACCTGTAAAGCAGAGCAAGCTCTTTGCCTCTCCAAACCCAGACCTCTCCATGCCAAAGGTACATCACATGGAACAAAGCCTACAAAGAGGCAGGAGCACATATCTCAAAGCACACAGAGCTTCCCCATATCAGCATCATTGCACAACAGCAAGCAAGGGAGGAGGAGACAAAACTCTCACTGAGCCCTGTCACACTGGGATGCTGGTTAATCCAAGAAAGCAGCAGGGGCAGCGTTTACTCCCCAGTCCCAGAAAAAGGCACTGCTGCACATTGCAAGAGCCCCTCTATGCCCAGCCCATCTCTCCAGGCACACCCAGGGGGTGCACTGAGGCTGTCCCAGTCCCATGGGGCAGAGAGGGGCACACTTACTACTGGGGGACGTGTCCCTTTTGCGTGGCATTGTACTGCTCCTGCTCCTGCTGCCGGTGCTGCAGCAGCTGCGCCAGCGCCTGCAGGGACTGCGAGCGGCGCAGCGGCGCCCGCTTGGCGCTGCACGCGTTGTGCCGGATGAAGTCAACGCTCCTGCCCTCCACCTGCAGCTGCAGAAACAGAGAGCCAGGCATCAGGGGCAGGCTGGGCACAGGCACACAGACAGCTGACACTGGCCACATGAGGGAAAAGCAGAAATGCAGCACACAAGGGAGTGGATTGTGTGATGGCAGGACAGGCGGACCCTCGGCACAGCCTGTCTCGGGCAGGAGCTGTGGTCACGCTTTGGGAAGGCAGGCACCTAAAGCCAAGCCTAATCCTGGCCTCTTTAAGGTCCCCAAGATGACCACATGCCTTAAAAGCCAGAAAGACCAAAAAAACCTCAGGTTTGATGTAGTCCCCATGAAGCATTTTGAGGGCAGAGGAAAAACAGGTTGGGAGCTCACCAAGAAATGCAACAGAACCCCTGGCAGAGCAGGAACTTTGCTGCTTGGGCACTTCCCCAGAAACAGCACCTCCACCACAGCTCCTCTGCTGGACAAAACAGTGGAGAAGGTGGCTGTGTTTGCATTTAAGATTTTCCTGGTCTTCTCCTTTGTAAATCATGTCCTGTTTAATTAAGTCATTCATGGCATTTAGGAACCAACAAACTGACAATCTCACAATTGCCAAGGGAAAAGGACATGAGTCATGGAGCTGTTTAGGACCTCCCAAACAGACTACTTGAAAGATTTAACTACTAATGCTGATTTAACTCTCCTTACTAAAACACACACTCATTTCCCAAATTTTTATCTAACATCCAGAAGCCACAGTTCCTTTGATTACAATGGGAACAGCCTCCAAAACCCCAAAACCTCCTGCAAAGCCCTTGGAAGGGCAGATTTGAGATTGCTGGCATGAGGAGGTAGAATTTTCACAGGGAACTTCATGAGCTCCTGAACTACGAGTGAGGATGAAGCTAGAATTGAGTCCCTGAATATCCATCTCACCACCCCAGTGACCAAGACCCTGCTCCTTCCCTTCAGCCAGGAACAGCATTTACACATCTCCCAACTCATGCAGCACATCTGCCCCAACACTCTAGAAGAATGGATTTTCCATGCCAGAAATGCCTGGGATGGATGGATGGATGCAGCCAGTGTGTAACTCACCTTGGTTTCAGCACCCTGTGCCTCTGGAGCCTCTGTGTCTGCTCCTGCTTTTGCCCTGGCAGGCCTTGGGGACAGGGGTCTGCATGGCTTGATCCCAGAGCCACAGCGGGAATACGCCCTCAGGAAATTCACAGCCTCGGGATTGGCAGGTGGAGAGGTCTCCTGGGAAAGGCAAGGAAAGATCCAACAGTGGAGAGAGGCTGGGGCAAAGAAAAACCCTCTCAGCCACGTTTGGGTGGTGAAGCAGGAGCTCAGCACAGGTTTGCAGCAGGCACACGACAGCACACACCTTCTGCCACGGCCTGCAGGAATTCTTGGGGGAAGAGAATCTGTAATCAGCCAGCAAAGGCCAAGAAATAGCAACAGATCAGACCTGGCCACTGAATGAATGGCTAAGAAATGGGGGGAACTCTGCAGAAGCAAATTTGGATCAAGCAGGGAGGCACAAGGCTGCCTGCTGAGGTGCTGTTCTCTGCTCAGCACCTCAAATCTGTGCTTGTATCACTCCAGAAAGAAAAAGGAGCAGAGAGTGAAGGAGTCTGGTGCAATTGCATCTGAGGGGCATCTTCAAAGGCTGAGGCACAGGGTGACAGTATTTGATGTCCAGCAGGTGGTCTGGGACTATCTCAGTCAGTCTTGTTTGCAAACAAACCCTGAAAACCAAAAGTTGACACTGTGGCAAGTGGGTGACCCTATGAAAAACACAGCTGGGGCTCTGCTCTGCCCTTGGAGTGATGGGAACTGCACAGGGCCACCCCAGATCTTCACAAATACCCAAGGTCTGAACTGCAGCTCCCTGGGCAAGATTTCCTCTTGCCTGGCCCATTCAGCTGGGCAGAGCTGCAGACAGGGTGGGACTGGGCAGCCACACTGGTGGGTTTGGTGTGAGGAGCAGGGTATGGGATGCCCTCAGCACTGCTCAGACTGCTCATGCTCCAAAGATGATCAGTCTTGTTTCAACAAATCTGGATCTCTCTGATAAGTTAGTGAGAATTGCTTTTACCTAGCACAGCTGGCTCAAAGATGAGTCTGTGGCCTCAGGAGCACAGAGCACAGCTTGCCCCATCTCCCTCCACAGGGCACTGGGACTGCCAGAACCCTGCCCAAGACAACTGCTACAGCTAACAGCCTCAGGGGCAGGAGACAGAGAAAAAACTCTGCATGAATCATCCAGACCCAGCAGAATCAACTGAAACTCTGAGCAGCAGCAGCAGCAGCAGCTCCACAGAAGATGGAGATCCTTCCCAGGGAACACCTCAGCTCCAGGAGAGCCCCAGCAACAGTTAAAGCATCATGAGTCAGTGCCAGGGCCTCTGGAGGAGCACACGGAGCACAGGGAACGCACCACGCAGAACTGCCTGCGCAGAGACCACCCCCCTTCCCCACAACAAAGGCAGAAATGAGCTCAATCTGCCTCTAACCCAGAGGATTTGTCAAACAGGAGCGTGGGCTTGTGCTCTTGAAGCACTCGTGGGTTTGCTCCCATGTGTGGAAGGGTCACAGATACCAAACAGGTTGGTGACACACCTGGAAAAGGGACAGAGTAGCTGGAACCTCTGGCTTGGGAATCATCTTGCCAATTTTGACAGTTGTTATCAATACATGTCACTTTAGCATTGAAAGCTGGCTACAGATGAAAGGGAAGCAATGCAGAGATGAGGAGGAACTTAAAGGCTCCAACTCAGCACCCTCAGAGGCTGTGCTGATCTCTGAGGCCTCAACCCTGACTGCCTGGAGATGTCTGTGTGCCCCCCAGAGCAGTGGTCATTTGTGGGATTCACTTTCTCTGAACCTGAGAGAGAAAATTGTCTCTCTCTGTTCAGAGAATGTGAATCCCACAGTTATTCACCAGGACAATCATTTGGGAAAGATGCTCACACATGGAACACACTGCCCACTGTGTATCCACAGGGTGGGAATAGTAGGACTGAGGCTCAATGCACCCTGCTGATCTCACCTCTGGGTAAAACACCACAGCCTGTTGGCACAAACCCCAAAAAAATGCTGCCCCAAATATGGCGAAGCTGAAAAGCCAGATGGGAGCATCCCCTGGCAGGAAATAGAGCTATGAGGGGGAAGCAGGACAGGGATTATGGCAGCAGTCACTGTCTGGACCCAAACCACACACACTCACTCACTGCCCCACTGCCACACCTGCCCACTGTGCCTCAGCACCGAGATGCCCCCAGATCCTGCAGGCTTCAGGACCCCCCTGTCTCCATCATCCCACTGTTCCCCAAGCCTGGAGAGTTCAAGAGCTCCTCCACAGATACCAACCTGCAGTTTGGCCTTCACTTTTGACTCCACATTTTCATATTTCTGGGATTTCCAGAGAGCTTTCACAGGCTTGGGCTGGCTGCGCTCCTGGGCTCGCTCCTTCTCCTTGCACTTCCTCTGAATCTCCTTTATCCTCCTCACATTTTCCTTCTCGTAGTCCTTGGCCTCTTTCCCTGCTCAGCAAGGGGAGACACACCTTCACCTCCCAGACACTGCCACAGATCCCTCCCAAAGCTGCTCCAAGAGCCAAGAGACCCAGCAAGCCCTTCCCTCTCCTGCAGAGCAGACCTTTATGTCTGCTCCTGCCCCTGTAGATGCACACTCTCAGATTGATTCCTCTGCCAGGGGATCCCACCGAGCCCAGGTGAGCACAGAACACGTCTGTGCTCACTGCTGGTGTCCACAGACTCCCCTGTTCTCCTCTTGTCCCAGTATGGACCATGCCAGCCCCTCTCAAGAGCAAGGCCCATTCCCAGCTCAGCTCACAAGGTGTTTCTGAAGTCGAGAGGGCTGCACAGCCTTGAGCTTGCCCTGTGCCTGGTTGTAGGGTCAGCCATTGTCCCACACTGACACAATGAAGATTATGGATTAGGACTCTGTTTTGTTTTGTTTTTGAATAAAAAATTATCCTTTCTTGGGCTCCCCAAGGCAGGGAACATCTCAGCTGACATAGCCAGATGCTCATCTGTTCCCCCCCCTGCTTGGGCACAGCACTTGTGGCATCTACCACACTGGCACCAGCTCAGGGCAATGCCAGCACATGAAATAAATTAAAATGACACACAGGGCTCAACCTTATCTCCTTCCTGGACCTCTGAATGTATTCTGGGTGACATCCCTGCCCTGGAGAAGGGGACATCTTCTACAAAGCTGTTCTCACATCCACATCCACAGACACCCTTCCCAAATCCTTCCTGGCTTCTCCAACTAGGAACTCACCATGTTAAACATCCTCAATACATCAAGGTTTTGTTTGATTCATATAGAAGTTTTACTACAAAGAAGTCCAAATTTTTGCATCTTTTTTCAGGTCCCTCTTCCCATTTTAAACTTGAAACTGGAGCCAAAACATCACTGGCTCCAGCAGAGGTGACTCCACTGCCAGGCCCAAAGCTGCAGAGGGGGTGACCAGCCCTGTGGAGCTCCAGCTCTCCTCAGGCAGCAGATCCTGGGAATCCACCCCAAATGCTTCATGCCTGGCCCCCAAGGCAGCTGAAGGCAGCAGTGGATTGGCTGTACTTACTCTTGGCTGGCACTGCCCCATCAAGGGAGATGCCCTGGAGCTGCAGCAGGAGGCTGAGGGTCCCCTTCTGTCCCCTCTCCAGGAACTCCTTCCCGCTGGGGCGGACACGAGGGGCTGGCTGGGCACTGCCCAGAGCCAGGCAGGGGCTGGGGACGGGGTCCAGGGGGCTGGAGGTCAAAAACAGCCTCTGAGCATTCCCCTCCAGCCGCCCTCGAGCTGCAGGGAAAGGAAAAGGAGAACATTGGCAGGAAATTATCTTACCTCAGTTTTCTGCACACACAGCCCACTGACAACGTGATGACCCCCTCTTCACCTCTGCCTTATGCTTTCCCATCTTTCAACCAGCTGTACAAAATACTTTAGGATCACCACCAGAAGCACCTTCACCAGTGTGAACAGAGACTGTTGAGGACACCAGGCTGTGTCACACCAAAGCACAAAGCCCCAAACCTGTACCAAGCACCAAGGACTCACCTGAGAGGGGGCGTTTGTAATACTCTGGGAAGAGCCCTGGGTCTGGAGGAATGGGTCCAGAAATCCTGGATGGCCCTTCACACATCCTGCCACACAGTGCTCTGCCCCTGCCACAGAAAACAACCACCAGAACAGAACAGTAATGAGCAGGGCTCACTGAGCCACTGGAGAGCTACATTTTATATATATAAATATATATTTTTTATATATATATATATATACATATATATATATATATATATAGGGGAATTTCTGACTCTCATTTGACACCTCACCCCCAGCTCCAGAGATGTCCTGCAGGTACAAACCACCCCAAATTGGACTCTGTGCAGGTGAAGGATCCAGCAGCCTTGTCCCTGCTGTGGGTCAGTGTTTTAACCAGTGCTGAAAATGCCCACAGTTGGTGTAATATTGGTACCTTCAGTACAAAAAAAAATCCTTTGTGGCTTTTTTCTCCCATTTGGAAACGCTGAATACAGATACAGAAGGAGTGAACAGGAAACATGAGGTAACTGGCCATCATCTGACAGCTTTTAGCCTGAGATTTGAATTATCCTGTACCTGGGCTTCCTCTAAATGGCTCCTGTGCTTCAAACACAATTTGTCCAGAGGAAGCTGAAGCTCCTGCCCCACATGGCCATGTCCTCCCTGAGAACACACCTGTGCTGTCACAGCCCTGAGCAGGCTGGGGCTGACCCTCAGAAGGACAAACACTTCACAAAAAGACAACACATTTCCCTCCAGAACCATGCAGGGCAGAGACTGGATTTCTGGGGAAGAGCCCAGATGGTTTCTCAGGTCTTGGGGAGAACAGAGAAGAACATTTTTCATTTCTGAAGTACTTTTCAAAGTAGCATAGAGCCACAAGTCCCTGCCCTGGCCCACAGGGTCCCTGTTGCTTCTCTTCTCTCCATGACAGAAGCACAGACCCTGCCACCAGGAGCAGCCAGCATCAATTTCCCTGCACTGCTCACCAACATCTCCTGGACAGCATTTTTACACCTACAACAAACGCAGAGCTCAGAGCACGAGCCTGCAGGGTGCCACCCAGCAGGCACACACTGCTGATGAGCTCTCAGCAGGTGCCACAAGAGCCTCACCACAGCCACACCACAACTGTGACAGGCGCCAGGGCAGCCTGGCTGGAGTCACTGCTGTGAGAGCTGGGGCTACAACCTGCCCTCCCTGACTCCTGAGGCAGTCATTTAAACATTGCTGAGACAAGTCCACGGGAAGAAACCCCTTCAGGATCCTCAGCATGCCAGCACTGACGGGACGCAGCATCTGCAGTTTAATTTATAAACCAATAAAGGATCAGTGCAAGGCTGAGCGAATCTGACTCATAGCAACTAATGCACTGCAGTCTTCCCTGCTAAATCACCCCTGTTGACATGAGACCCATTAGCAAAATGCTGTTATTCATCTCCTGGACACAAGGGCAGAGGCAATGCAAGCAGTGCTGATGCTGCACACCAGCATGCATGTGCAGCCTCTAGCCAGCTGCTCTGCTCTGGAAAAGCTGTTTCTGAAAAGCAGGCACAGACTCTCAGCCAGAGATAAAAGGATGCTGGCTTGGTATTATTTAATCTCCTCGATAATGGATCGACTAAGCCAGAACAGCCTCTCTTATTCTAGAGGAAAAGAAAAAAAAGCAAGCGTTCACCATGAGATCACGCCAGAACAGCTACTGGCTTTGAAATGCACATCTGATCTTGGTCTGAACTCAGGTCCCACCCCAGTGATTTACACGTAAAATGACAGGCTGAAATCAAGCCCTGTGCCAGCAGACAATGATTGCGGGGGACTGAGGGGGAAAGGCAGGCTGGGGGGAGGCGGGGGATGGAAGGCTCATTTTATACCTCACATCCCAGCTGCACCCTGCCCTGCTGCAGGCAACTTGCAAATGACACCCACTCCCTGATTTGCAAGTCACATCACCTCTGGCATGGGATCCTGCAAGATCAGAGAGCCTCATTACAACAGGGAGCATCTTGTCCATGCAGGGACAGCAGGGACACGAGATCCCAGCAGCAGTGGCCCAGCCAGACTTCCAGGAATGCACTTCCCCAGCTGCTGCTCTGCTCCTGCTGGCCACAAACCCAGCTAGGGGACAGACTGGGAGACCCTCATGGCTCACTCCTGAAACAGGGACTGCATGGCCTCTGCTGCCATTCCCACCTGCTTTGTTTCTTGGGACAGCTCTGCAGCACCAACAATCCTGTGCTGAGGCAATTTCCCTTGCACCAAACAAGTCACTTCTTTCACTGAGTTTGTTTTCTGCCCGTGTAACCTTTTGTCCAAAAGGAACGTGACTTTTATATCCACAGGGGGATCAGAGAAGCACTGGAGCAAGCACCAGGGAAACACAGCAGGAGTTATGAACACAGAGGAGAGGGATGAGGGGACAGGGTCAGCCCTCTTGGGGGATTTCCTGCACCCAGGAGAGCATCTGCTTTACCACATCAGCAACCTAAACATCAGCAGTGCAGCACCCGACCTGCTGCCACCACACACACCATTTATGCACTCACAGGCTGTGAGATCCAGGCACACTCTGCAGAAGCAGGCTGAGTAAGTCCAGGCAAACAGATGCATGTGTGCACTCCTCTCTGCTCCTGTCCCCAGCCAGCCTGCAGGCTCCCTAGGGAACAGTCCCAGCTCCCAGCCACCCTGCACAGCTCCAGGAGGCACAGAGCAGTTGCTGGAGTAACCCAATAATTTCAACACTGCTCAGCGTGCTGCTCCCTTCTCCACCAGAACATGGCTTTATGCTGGCCTAGGAGCCAAGCAATGCAGGCTCCAGTTCTCTGGTTTAATGGTTTAATAACCATTAACTCAACACTGTGCCCTTTGCTGCAGCTGACCAAGTGGTAAAAATGCTACTTATCCCCGTGGTAAACTGAGCCTGTAAGAACCACAGCTTCCTTCTGTGGCTTGTTTTTAGCATAGTAGTTAAGGTAACTGCAAAACACTGGAACAGACAAGCCTCAGGCAGGTGCATTCACAGCCTTGAACCCTCGGCATCTGACTTTGAAGCATTCCCTCTTTTCCACAGATGACATTTTCACTGTGCCTGGGTCCCTGGCCAGGAAGCTGCTACCACACACAGAGCTGATGCCAGCCCAACTTCTTGCCTTCATGAGCCAATCTCTGCAAAAAGCATGGGAAAAAACATCCCACGGTTGTGATAAGCTGTGATAAGCAGAGCAAGTCATCTGCAGCAAATCAAAGGGCTAATCTCCGTGCAGCTGGTCCTGCATGTTTGATTCCTTCCTCAACAGTTTTAGCTGAAATGGAAAGTCACATCAGGATAATTTCCACAACCAAGGGCTGCACCAAAACAGCACCAATGGATCTGAGACCATTCCTCCCAAAATATCGGGAGTCAGGAGCAGAGGTCAACGTGCTGTGAACCTACCAGTGGTTTTTGTCCCTGCCTAAGCCTTCCCCTTGCTGACTGCTATGGGAGAGATTAATATTCTCCTTTTAACATCATTCCCCACATGAGTTTCCCCGGGTCTCACCAGCTCCTCCCCATCTTCCAGTCTCAAAACCCATTTTTCCTTTTGTCTCTCTGAAAACAGAGGGACAGGTACAGCCAGGTGTGACACTGGCATTTGCATTTCTGGGAGCTGGTGCTTACCAACAGGTTTTTAGGAATAAAGCCAGCTTGGACAGTCTGCCCAGGGAGTCAGAGGAATTTCCTGCTGGGGCAGGAGCGGAACGAGGGCCGTGGTCGGCGCTGGAAGGTGGGCAGGGATTGCTGTGGGGATCACAAAGCTGCAGCCCAGTCCTCTCCGGAGGGCAAGCACAGATGAGGGCACGGAGCCTCACCTCAAGGCGCGCGATTCCTCCGGGATGCACGGACGGGCCCCGTGCTGAGGCTGCAGCTTGTGTGGCAGCCCCAGCTCCTTCGGCCGGGCTGGCACGGGAGATCAACACCGGCCCCGAGATCAACACGTGCTGAGACCGGGCACCGCTGAGCGACAGCGGGCACCGCCGGGGAAAGGACACCGCTGGGACCCCCCTGGCTCCCTTCGCCGGGGCTCGGGGACGCCGCCAGCAGCGCAGTCCCGCGGTGCCGGGGACCCGCGGCCTTCCCCTGCCCCGGGCCCGGCGCTCCCCGGCCCGGCTCCCGCCGTCCCCGGCCCGCGCCGCTCCCGAGCCCCGGCGGGCGGCCCCGGGCCGGGCAGGGCCCTGCGCGGCCGCCCCGAGAGGACTCACCGCGGGAGGCCGCGGAGAAGCGCTCCCCGCCGGGCCGGGCTGGGCTGGGCTGGGCCCGCCGGCAGCCGAGGGCCCGGCCCGGCCCCGCCGCTCCCCGGCAACCGCCGCTTCCGCCGGGATGGGCGGGCCCGGCCCCGAGGGCGCCGGAGCTGCTCCCTCGGCACCGCCGGTTGTGCCCGACACCGAGCCCCCGGTCCGTAATGCACAATATCTGCATTAAACACACCGGGACTGCACGGGGCGATCCCGGCTGGAACCCGCTCCGCCCAAACGGGCGCGCCTGCGGTCACCGTCCCGCTGTGCCCGAGCAGGGCAGCCCCGGGCTGCAGCCAGCCCACAGAGGCCCCTCTCACCTCTCCGCTCAATTCTGCCGTCATGTCTTTTTATCACCCAGCAGTCTCGGCACCGTCCTTGCTTCACTGGGATCATCCGGAGATGTTTTGTGCTTCTTTCTTCTCAGAGGAGAAGCTGTGCTTAGTGTGCAAACTTAGTGACAAAGGCACATAGGAATGTTCTCAGTTCCAGGACAGCTTCAAAACAGACCCCAAACTGGCATGAAAACAGTCACGGCTCTTCTATCTGAATGAAGGTGGTGAGTGCCAGGTGAGCTCAGGACATGTTATCTCATCCATTTTACATGGCACACAGACTCCACAGGCAGTAGATGCTCACACCTGTGGCAGGATCATTGAGCACAACTCCTGGCCCTGCACAGGACAGCCCCAAGAATCCCACCCTGTGCCTCCCAGAGCATTGTCCAAACTGTTCCTGAACTCTGGCAACCTTGAGCCAAGACCACGTCCCTAGGGAGACTACTCCAGTGCCCAACCACCTTGTGGGTAAGGAACCTTGTCCCAATATCCAATCTAACCATGCACTTCCTTCACACAGCTCACAGTAGAGATGAGAATGTGCAGAGCACAAGAGCAGCCATGTTTTAAAATAGCACAGCAGTAGACTTGTTTCTGTCAGTCTGGAAAGTAAATATCCAAGGTAAATACCTAATTTACACACCAAGAAAAGAAAGTGGTCCCATCAATACTGCAGGGATTTTGCTTCTTACCTGGGGTCTTCTGGCAACTTCTACAATAAGTAGGGAAGGACTCACCAGATACTGAGTCCCAGCTCTGACTCTCCTGTTCACTTTTATTAAGATGGTTTTAGCTTGACCAAATCAAACACAAGCATACAGCTGCATAGAGAATTCCCTCAACAAACACAACTTTTTATTTTCTGTAGAAAACATGATACTTTTCAGGAAGGTCCAGCTTATGGAACAGCAGCGTGCATGTTAATATACATAAATACACAGGGTTACAATTTAGTGGGAAATACATTTTAAAAAAAGCTTTCAAGTACACAAAACAAATGTAGTAAAATTAGACTATCCTTTCCACATACCTGCCTCAGAGAGAAACATTTCTCAAAAGGAATGAACTTCCACCCCATCATCTGCCAACAAATCTCTCCACTGGACACCAGCTGCAGGAGGGAGGGAAGATGTTCTGGCCCAGAGGGTTAACAGCCAGTGTTTGAGATCCAGAGCACATTTACCCATGGCAGTTCAGTCCCTGTTCTCTCAACCATCAGCATGTGTGTAGTGTGACAGTTACCCAGCCAGCACATGAAGAGAGCTGCAAGAGGTAGGAAATACCTCCTTCCTTCCACTTTCAGGTCCCTGAAAGGTTCATGCTGTACAACTTTGTTACCAGGACACTGTGGCAGTCCCATGACCCAGGGAGGCATTTATTTAGTAACAGTCACAGCAATGAGAACGTGGCCCCACAGGCACGGCACTGGTGCTGCCAGGCAGTAAACACAACTGACATAAGCACTGAGCTTATGGAAAAACAGCTGCTGGATGCAGGCAGCCTCTTGAGTAGAAGGAATAATGTCTACAGATATGGAAGAATAGCTCAAATGCATCACAGACTTCCTGAATATTTTCCTGCCAAGACACCAACAACAAAGAATTATAGTATCATTTAAATAAAACATCAGTTTGAATGAATTTGAAAGACATTCACCACATACAGGAAGCCAAAAGGCTGATCTGTATGTTGCTAACTTTAATCCATTGCTTCTACTTTTTGTCCTATAGGAGTTCAGAGACTTGTTACATCACTGAACTCTTTTCTAAAATTTTACAAACTGAGGATTAAAACATAAATCAGTCTCCAAGAGAGAGGAAAAAGGCATCTGAACAACAGATACTCCCTGATCTTGCTCTGCGTGCTCTCATGGTTAAATCAGCAACCTGTGCAACAGGGGTTGTGTCCCATTTCCAAGCCATGCAATGGCAGAGATCCCACAATTCACTTCAGCTACTGCAAGTGCAAAGGGCAATTCAAGTTTTCCTACCAGTCTCCAAGACAAAAATTAAATGTTTGCAAAAAACAGAAACATTTAAAACTCTTCAAACAATTTAAACCAGAACTGTTCCTATGAGAACATATTTTACATGTTTAAAAAAAACCAAGAAACTCAGGCTATTAAATAAGAATCTACATATCTTAAAAACCATGTTTTTTTACATTACAGCCAGAAGTAGTATTTTCCAAGGTAGGAATGTTCATAAGTTATTTCTTTGAAGCGCCTCACAGAGGTTTTGGTTGGCATCTGGTTCCTCAGTCATCACCTCCACAGTCTCCCACTCACCTGACCTACTGGATTTCTTGATGGCCTCTACCACACTCTGCATGTACAGGCCATCTTCAAAAGAGGCTGCCATAGCCACAGGTTTATGATCCCACGTCCGACGGTCTTCCTGCTCTTGGAAAGACTGCCTCAGGGCTTGCACCATGTACACCATTCCTTTCAGGTAGAGCAGCGGGATGTCCTTGAAGCCCTTCTCCAGAAGGCCCTTGTTGACAGGCAGGGAGTCTGTGAAGAGCAGCTCCTCCTGGAGAGCAGAGTTCTTCTGCCCGTACAGGTCTGTGCCACGCGCTATGAGGCGGCCGGCAGAGCCCACGACCATGACCTCGTGGGTGAAGGAGCCGGGCATGTTGAAGTTGAGAGTCACGGTGCAGCACACGCCGTCGCTCATGAGCATCTGGAAAACGCAGAAGTCGTCGCTGGTGACGTGGCGGATGCCGCTGATGGCCGTGTTCTGCTTCACAAACGTCTTGAGCAATCCGTGCACCTTCTCAGCCCTCCTGCTGGTCAGGTGGCTCAGCAGGTCGATGATGTAGGTGCCCATGGTGTGCAGGCCGCCCCCTCCCATGAGCTCGTCGCAGATCCAGCTGTACTGGGGGCTGAGCAGGCTGCCCCCGTAGACCCGCACGTCGCAGACGATGACGTTGCCCACGTAGTGCTCCTCTATCAGCTGCTTCATCTTCACGAAGGCGGGCAGGAACCGCAGCACGTTGCCAACGATGCTCATCAGCTTAGGGTAGTACCTGGCAGCTGTCACCATCCTGAAGGCATCCACAGAGGTAGCAGCTTTCTCACACAGCACGTTCTTCCCTATTCCTGCAGCACAAATGAACAAAAAATTTCAATATTTAGCACGCTTGAGCAAAACGTGCTCAGATGTCCCAAAGGTTGTCAAGAAGTGGTGGTTTTAAGAGTTGGGCTTTCCTGCTAAAATTTCTCAGATAAAGACTTGGGAATTAAGTAGGAATGCCAAGTCTAGCAAGTCTCAATGGTCTTTCCAAGACGCTCCAGTTGCAGACCTGACAAACTCTCACAGAGGGAGGCTCCAAATATGGAGAGGATTTTTACATCATGAAAGATAAATGTCCACATAGCATCACATGGCATCTAAACAAGACACAACATAAGTGCTATATTAAAAAAAAATATTTGAATACCTGTATAGCCAGAAGAGAAAAAAAAAAAGCTATGTACCCTGCAGGGAAGAGGGGGGGAAAGGAGAGTTGATTTTCACTTTGTATTTCACTATCTCTCTACAATTTTTTTTACTACTATCATTAATTAATATAAATGGGACATGCAATTAACTTATATATAAAAATGTACATATATAAAAGACATACAGATTCTGTGTACAGAACACAAGAATTAGAAATAATGTTTTGGTAAGTGGACTGTTTTAAAACAAACCTTTCTAATTAGAAAGCAAATAATTTTGGTCTGCACATACAGCCTGTTTATACAATCAGACAAAAGGTGACTGAGTTACACAGACAAGAGCTGCACCCCCAAGCTGACCCACTGCACTGTTATTGCTCCTGATGCACTTTACATTGAGCTCAGCCTAAATCAATGGGGCAGTCAATAATCCTCTTTCTTCCCCTAACTGGAAAGAAGAAATTAAGTAATACAAAAGAGCATGACAGTACAAGTTTTAACCAGTTCTTACATTTCTGGTATCCCCCTTCTCGTGGCAGGGCATTACTTTTACTGGCTTTTTCCTGTTTTACATCTGTTCTGATCAAATACTTATCTACACATTTTTCAGTGTAATAACCATATTATTCCTAACATGGTTATTGCAGACACTAACTGCCAGACCTGAAGGTCAGTCATGGCACACCATATTTCCTGCCCAAGAATTGCAGGAATCCCTGCACAGGGTGCTGGGCACCTCTGGCACCTGTCTGGAAGCTCCTCCTCAGCCAGGAGCAGGCTGTGCTCCCTGCCTGGCACAGCCACTTGGGTCGCTCTCTGGCACATCCCCACCGCGGCTCCTGCTCTCCGTGCTCCCCCTCCCGGCTGCACCCGGCCAGCCCTCCAGGAACCCTGGGCCAGGGGCCAGCGCACACCGTGACACAGCTCAGCCAGGGGACAGCGACGGGAGACTCACAACCTCTGCTTCTAATAGACACGAGTGAAACCCAGCCAGAAAATGGGAAGATACAAGTGAGAAATCCCCTGTACTGATACGAGTCCATAGCAGCTTTAATGAACAAAGAGTCAGGTCAAACTCGCAGTGGACACCCTGGCTGTCCATTGGTAACCCCCATTTCAGGGACCATTTCTGACTCCCCTGATCCCAGTCCTGGTGACAGGGCAAGGCACAACCCTCAGTTCAGTACTTTTTAGGGCTAGCTGAAGCACCTGGACAAGCATCTAGAGCTGCTTCAGTCCAGTTTATCTGCCTTGTTTAAACGGTGCTTGTCTGCAGGCAGGTCACAGCAAAGCACCACCAGGGAAAGCAAAGGGATGCTCAGTGTCCCAAGCAGATCTGCACCCTCAAAACTTGCAGAACACCCAAAGCTTGCAGAAAACCCAAAGCCTGCAGAACACCACAGTGACTCTGGCTCCATGGGACAGCTCTGTGCTGGTGCTGCCCAGCCCAGGCTCCCTGCAGCAGGGACTGAGAGCAGAGCCAGCAGAGCCTGGGGACAGCCCTGTCACCCCGGGCTCTCCCTGCTCTGCTGAGCAGCCTCACCCTCGCTCAGTGCTGTGCCTGTTGTGGCAGCCCAGGCTGAGCCACCTGAGGAGCTCAAAGTGGCTGCTGCCTTTTTTTGGGATGGCAGGACAGTGACAGCTCAGCACAGCCCACTGTGCACTGCCAGGGTGACACTGGGAACACAGAACAGCTCTGGGATAATCCTGCTGTTGCCTTCAGTGGGACATCCCTCCAGCTGTCCCCAAGCTCACAGACATGGCCATGAAGCAAGGACAGGGGCCAAGTCAGAGATTACCAAGGTCCCTGACCAAGGTAATGGCCATGCCTTTTGTTTTTCAAGGCAGTGCAGCTTACATCCCTGGGACTGTTACTATTGTTTTGGTAATGAATAACCCGAACTTTGTACCATATTGTTTTCCTAAACCACAGCTGCAAAATTTTCAGTTGAGGCCCTCACCAGCCAGGAGACATGACAGCATGGATGGGTGCATTTAACTGTGGGACATGAACCACAACACTGACATTAGGTGAAATTGATTTAGTTCCTCTGAGATCAAAAGAAGCACAGATTTAAAGAGAGCTTCTTGCTTTGCCTGCTGTGGAGATAAACCATAAGATTACACTGATTTTAATATGAACTATCCCCTGGGCTTTGATCTGTGCTGTCTGGTTCATGAACTCAAACCAGTGTCACTGCTTTGTCCCCAGGCTTGTTCATGGATACCTGTCAGCAAGAAACTGAGGCAAGGAAATTGCACCACCTAGAAAAACTGGGGTCTTTCCTCCTCTTTACCAAATGGAAGCACAGGTTTTTTTAAAAAAGTAGAAAAAGGTAAAAAATTAATGATAAAAGTGTCACCACTTTAAAACAAACAAACCAAGCCCAACAAAACACAACACACAAGACCATTATTACTGCACCACTTCTGACATTTCCTAAAGCCCAGTCTCTTGGCAAGTAAACACCAATCTGTTGTAAACAATCCACAGCAAATAATTCTCTGATTATAATCATCACTGTATCAATCTCAACTTCCAAAACAATATGTTGCTGCCATCTTTGGCCCTCCCCTGGTTCTGTGTTCCTTCAGAACATTCAGGCACAGGAAACCACCCAAGACTGGCTTTAAATAAGTCACGATATACTGGGCAGCAGACCTGCAAATGGCACTGCAATGAACCTGGAGAGCTGAAAGGCAAGGTCAGCACCACACTGGCCTGAGATCTCTGCATCAGTTTACAGACCAGAACATCTCAGGACACAGGAAGGGGTTGTTACCCTTTCCTGCTTCCTCCATGCATCTCCCTGGCTTTTTCAGCCTTCCACTTCCTAAACTTGCATTCAAGCAAACATCCAACCTCTGTAGTTCTGCACCAGCTTTACCTCCCTTTCCTCCTCTGGATAATGTCATTTTATGGGTTCCCAGCCTTCAATGAAGGAATCCCAATCCCTTTTAGTTAATAATCCATCAGAGAATGGTGAACCCTCTCCTTTTTAGCCCATTTGATCATCAAGAGCCACAAGACCGAGTGAAATGCATATTACCTAACAGGTGCTTTAAAGAGCTTTTAGCATATTTGAAGAGATAAATTCTAACTTATAGTTCAAATATTTAAAAATCAGAACACCCTAAAATTCAAAGGACAGTACTCTAACAAGGTAAACAAACAAATCTAACAGTATAAAAATGAAAAGGGAAAAAAGCCTGAAATCTCACTCTGCATATCTAAGTGGCATTGCAAATGTTTGTCCAGGAACTTGTTTACTTGCAAAAGAAATTACTGTAGAGAAAAGAGGCACAACAAACCACCCTGGCTCACATGGTCTGAGATTACCTGTCCTAAAATTAACTCGTGTATCTCCTGTAAACACAGTAAAAATATCACCCTTGTTATTTACAGAATTGCACGCAAACTGACACCCACGCTGCACTGCAGGAGAGGACATTAACACTACAAAGTCCCACACTGGGCAATTAGAAATGTCAGGCTGCCTGGGCAGCTGGCTCCCATCTCCCTGCCCAACCAGTCTGGGGTGTCATCCCTTCTTTCTCATCTAGCTGGATTCCTCCTGCTGTCCCCAGCATCTGTCCTCCTGAGTCAGGCAGGATTCCTCCACCTGGGACCACATCAGCCTGCTATGGACATGGATGTGCCAAGAGTGCTCCAGGCAGTGGCCAGGCTCACAGCCAAACCAGCATCTCTTAGCTCCTAATTCACACGATTCTACTGAGTGCACACAAATATATTTTCAAAGGCTTTCAACTTCCAAGTTTGATTTTACTCGTGGAGAAAGCATAAAGCAGAGCTGAACAACCTTCCCCTTCCTGGCAAATCTCAATTTCCTAGTACATGCAAAAATTTAAAATGAATTAAACAATTTGGTTTGGTTTTTTTGTTTGGTTTTTGTTTGTTTTTTTTTTTGTTGTTGCTCTGGGTTTTTTTAATGAGCATAAAGCCACTTACCCTTTCATTATTGTCTCTGATACAGCTGATTTTTATTACAAACTCCCTACCATAACTTCAGTCTGACCAAAGCGAAGTGTTTTAGTATTTTAGTATTTTAGTATTTTAGTATTTTAGTATTTTAGTATTTTAGTATTTATTTATTGGTTCAAGCAGATCTATAAGCAATTATTAACAGTATTTTTACAAAAAACAACCCAAGTAAAGCTTCTCACAAATGCCACACAAAATTTTTAGCACTGCATTTGCCTGTTGGTGCAACCAGAACTGTGCTGGGGTAATGGTTTCCAATCTCAATCTGCCAACAAGCTACAGATTTTTGGTGCAACTCCAAGATAAAGAGGTACCTAGAGCCTTGACAGCAATCTGCCGAGTCAGGGGTGGAGGGATGTTGATGCAGACCAAATCCACGTCCTGGTGCAGCAGGACGTCGTCGGTGCGGCTCGTGTAGAAGGAGATGTTCATTTCCTCTGCCAGCTGCTTGGCCTCCTCCTCAGTCTTGCCCCAAAGAGCTTCAATGGAGAAGCCTTCTGCCCTCAGCAGGGGCACCAGGACCCGGGCAGCACTACCAGTTCCAAACACACCCACTCCAGGGAGCATTTTCATTCTTCATTCATTCATTCATTCAAGCATCAGGGTCTACACACAGGCCTTCAGTAAAAGGTTTGGCTCCTCAGCTCGGTGCTCCATCCACAGCTCCTAAAATGGGAAAAGTTACAAGTGATTATCAGGAAAAGGCACATTGTGGGATCAAACAACCCTGTATGCCACCTTCTGTCCTTTGTATGGCTTTCAACATTCTCAAACATCCTAATGACCAAAACCTCCAAAAGGTGCCATCTATAGAGATACAGTATTAAGGGACAAACCTAACAAACCTATTGCAGAAGAATGGTAAGAAAGCAGCTTGAGAGTCATATCCTCACCTTCAAAACTCAGCACATGGGGACAGAAACACACCCAAGAGTGCAGGATAAACCAGACACAGAGAGGCACAAACTGGGAGTGACAGGAAGCACCAAGAGGACAGGACATGGAGTCTGTCACACCAGCAGTAAAAGCAGTGCTGCTCTATTTGTGATGATGTAAGCCCCTGAATGAGATAAAGGTTTGTGAGATGAGGTAATATCTTTTATTAGACCAATTGAAATTGCTGGAAATAATAGACATGCTTTGGGACACATAAATCTTTCTTCTAAATTAAATATACAAACTGAAAACAACTACTTGGACCTTAACAATTTTATGGCAAATAGATAAGTCAGTCTGGAGAAGATTTATAAAATATGTCCTGTGGGGAAAGCCTGCATTCAGTGAGCTTGTTTTGCCTGGGGAGGAGAAGCCTACAAGGAGAGGGAATGCCAGTGTTTAAATACACAGAAATGTGCTTGCTGAAAGGAGAAGGGTGCTCCTCTGTGTCCACTGTGGGAAGTTAAAAGCTTCACTCAGGACAGTTAAAAATATCTCCTGCCAATGCCACTTAACCTCCAGGAATGCAGGGTTGCACAGAATTATTGCACTCCCTACACACAAATTATTGGTCAAGTCACACTCCTTTTATTCTTCCAAATATTTCCTGGTAAATCAATTCCTTCAATCCCTACCTGCCAGTCTGCCTTAGCCCCACTGCTGTGCACACCTGGCCAAACTGCCTGCAGCACCAGCTGCAAGGAGAGATGGCAGCAATCTCCTCAATCTCTGACACCACAGAAACCCACAAAACACAGCTTTTGTTCTGTGCCTTTCTGAAGTCTCATCTACTACACCCACTTGACCTTCTTTGAATTGTTGTTTTTTTTTTTATTTTTAGAGAAAAACATGATTTCAGTTTTCATTAGAAGCTTACAATGAAAAAGCAAGGACCATATTTAAAAAGAGAACTGGTACCAGCACCAGATCAACACCTCTGGAAAAGACACAAGAATCATGGTCTGTTTGAGGAACAGTGCTGCTCATCTCCCCATCCCAAGGTACTGACATGAATTACAAGACATGAAGCAAACCCTGACACAGCACTGGGCAGCAGCAGCACAGAAGTGGAACTGCTCCCAGTGCAAGGGCTTTGTTTGCAATCAGCTTCTCACCAGTCTGGGGGTGCCTGCACTGCCCAGCTTGTGTTATAAAACTGAACCCTGACTGAAATCCCAGGTATTTCTGTAGTACAGACACTAAACTAGAAAACAGAAATGCTTGAGAATATTTATCTTGCAAAATGCACAAATGTTTACAGATGCTATAAAACAGCTTATTAAATATTTGCTTAATTAATTCAGTATGTTTTTCCTTATTCTGTGTGATGCAGCATTTGCAGTGATACTGTCACTGTCATTCTTTATAAAGATGAACAATATTCATTGGCATAAACTCCTTTTTATCCAACATTCAGCAGAACACTCAAACAAGGCAGTGACAAAGATCAAAAGGATCTTGAAAATATTTACTACATAAAAGGGTGGGACCCTGGGATACTGGCAAGGAGGATGGCTTCTAGCCAGGCTTGCTTTATATAAATCACACAAAAAAACAAACCCTTGCAACTGGATGGACAGCAGGCATAACTACTGAAGTCCCCACAAATCTGTTTAGCAGTTTATGGTCTGGAAGAGTTAAAAATTCTTACAGCAGCAAGAACATCTTTGTTTGAAGGGACACAAAGTGAGGTGGAACACAGAGCAGGTGAGTGTGTCCCTGCTTGCACAGATCACAGATGGGTCTAACTCACACAACACCAAAACAGTTTAGAAAAGGCTGAATTAATTGAAAATACTCCAGGAGAACACCACAGTATGTGCTACAGGAGGCTCCTGCTACTCAGATAAGCTGATTTCTGTAACAAGCACTCAGTTTAAATGTTACTCTTCCCTGTTTTCTATCTAACTGCCTCTTTAAAATAATCTCAGTCAAGTGGAATGAATCTTAAACTCACTTATCCCAAAAGATAGCATGTTCTACATTGGTATCACTAGGAGTTATTGGCAAAAATCTACAAAATCCAGTGATGAGCACCATGCACCAGTTCCTGATGCTGCAAGATCTTCAGGTCACCAGCACCACCACAAAGCAACAAGTGGCCAGCCCAGCCTCAGCAGTGACTTCCAGCAGGGCAGCCTGAGCTCTCTGGGAATGGAGACCCAGCCTGCATGGTCCAAGGGCCCACAGGGCTGGAGATCCCAAACACTGCAGCCACCAGGCCCTGAGCACAGGACAAGCTTCTCTTCCCTCCCCTGAGAGCCTCCTGCAGCCTCCTCTTCCCCCAGCAGACTTTCAGCAGTGCTGGTTTGGCAGGGCAGGCACAGCAGGGTGGATGTGGGTGCTGAAGGGCAGCAAAAAGCCAATCCTTACCCAGGGAAATCCCAGAGCAGCAGCAGAGCTGAGCTGGGAAAGCTTTCAGAAAGGGGTACCCGAGGGTACTGCAGCCTTCACACACACACACACACTGCAGACACACTCCAGGGCTGGCAGCAGAGGGATTCCAGCCCAGGCCACCCTGAGGAGACAGCCCAAACCCCCCATGTCAGAAAAAGGCCAGTGCTGAGGAGAGGCAGCTGTAATTAGCAGTTTGGGGAGAAGGACAGGGATCTCAGGAGAACAGCACTGTGCTGCCACACAAGTCCCCAGAGCACCATCATCTGGAGCTCTGTGTGCACATCTGGTGCTTTTCCTCTAAGCAGGGGGGAGCAGAACTGGAAGGGCTGCAGAGGTGATCAAAAGCACCAAAATCTCCTGAAAATGAAGACCTAAGCAAGGAAAGATTCCTCAGTATGGAAGAGATGTCACAAGTAATAAAGTCAAGAGTGGCTTAGGATGGAGAAAACTGAAATTTTCACTGTCCTTCACCATACAGGAGCAGATCAAATGGAGCTCAGAGAGGGCTGGATCAAAACAAGCTGAAGGAGGTGGCTCCCTGCAGCAGACTCTTCTAAGTTGTGAACTGCCCTTGCCATGAGACAGTGCAGACATTTGTCATCTACAGGGACTCTTGTCTATCCACTGAGGCTCACTGAATGCACAGAAGTCACATCTAGCACTGAACTGAAAACTAGAGAAAACTGCTTTTGGCAGAGCATGGGAACAGCTCTGAGAAAGAAATGCCTGAAACTGCTACCAACACCAGCTTAGAATTAGGTACAATTTCTACATATTTACTTTAGAACTCACCAAGCCTCAAACCTTTACACAAACCTCAGCAAATTAGTTATAAAAATTAAAATCCTAGTGCATCAACCTCTCCAGCAGTCAAGCATTGGAATGAACACTCCTATGAGAACCCTCCCCCAGACAACAAAGGCAGAGCTTTCATGGGCAACTGAAACCAGATTGCAACAGGTATCTTACATGTCAGGAGATAAAAATCAACCTCTTTTCAACAGAGATTAAATAATCAATCCTGCAACATCATTCTGACTTAAATTTTCCAACAGAAGCACTTAAGAGCTCTGCCATTCTTTTTTTTTTTTTTTTTTTTTTTTTTTTTTTGTGGCCACAAAACACCTTCATTTTTGCTGAATTTCACAGTCAGTTTGAAGTCCCATCCTGGTCATAGAAAGGAACTTTTTGACTCTTTTGGTACACATAGCAACAACAAGTTTGTGACCCACTGCAATGAAAAACCTGATGGTTCCTACAGCATCCCATTCAATTCCATGTTGAAGAAGTCAGGGAGCTCCAAAGGTAGAAGTCTCAAAAATTTGATAATACAGTCAAGGATCACAGGGTCCAGAAACTGTTGTGGGCCAAAAGTAGTGAAAATAACAGCCCATGTTCAGAAAGGTGCTGGCCAGGGTAGCACTGACTCTGCATAAAGAGAAAGCTTTTCACATGTCTCCAACTTATCCTGAAAAGTTCCTTTTGGGTTCCAGGAAAGATGAAGCACGTGGTGGAGGAGCACACCAGCAAACACTTCTGCCCTCTGGCACAAACATACTTGAGGCTGTGTATGGAATGGTTCACGTGTCCATGTCAAAACTTACGTGCTTTCTTTACTAAACGTGCTTTTGATTCAGTGCCAGCGGGTTGTGCGATAACCCACGAGGGCACAGCCCGAAGGAGCTCCCAGCACACCTGGAGACAAGCCCGGCACAGCGCTCTGTCCTTCCTGCTCCGCAGCACGGCAGCCACGGCCCCGCTCCAGGCACGGCTCTTCCCACAGGTGCCGCCCGAGGCCGAAGGTGGCAGCGAGGACCGTGCGGGGACAGCAGCAGCGGGAACACCCTGGGAACCAAACCGGCCTTGATGCAGAGCTGGCGGCACGGCCATGGCAGCCCCGGAGCCGCTGGCACGGCCCGCGGTGCTCGCTCTGTGCGCCCGGGGCACCGGGGCTCGGGCAGCTGCTCCCCGTGTGCGGCTCCGCACGGGGCTGGACGGGACAGAGCTCACCTGACCTCGCCTCACCTCTGGAACGGGGCAGGGCTCACCTCGCCTCACCTCACCAGGCCTCCCCCGTCAGGGGTCTGGGCGGGACGGGCCCCCTCTCCTCACCGGCCCACACGGACTTGGTACCCCCGGCCCCTCCCCGGCTGCTCCCGGCCCCGCGTCCTCTGGCAGGAGCGCGCCCCCTCTCGCCGCCCAGCGGCCCCGGGACAGCGGAGGAGCCCGGGGCGCTCGAGGGGTCCGAGCCGCCCTCACCTGTGCCCGGCCGGGCCACCGGGGTTGTCCCGCCGGGCGCATCCTCGGGCCGGGCGCGCTCCCGAGGCGGCCGCGCGCTCCCGGGGCGGCGGCCCTGCCCGGCCCGCGCATGCGCGACAGCCCCGCGCCGCACCGCCCCTCCTCCGGGCAGCGGCCTCAACATGGCGGCGCCCTGGGGGGGCTTCAGGCTCTGCATAAAGGACGGCCAATCCTGAGGCCGGAGATTTGCGGGAAGGCGGGACTTATAGTGACGGACAGAGACAACAGCCAATGGGAGAGCAGCGCGATAGGCTGTGGTGAGGCGCTCTGAGCTCTCGGGCTGTGCCCGGAGCTGCTCTAGGGGGCGGCCGCTGCCTCCCGACGGTGCTGTGCCTCCGGGAGCGCGGGACACCGGCGGTGTTTGCAGCGCCTCCTGCTCGGTGGCACCAGCTGCTCTGACGGTGGCTCTTCCGTGCCCAGCTCCGTGAGGGCTCAGGGGCTCGATGTGCCCCCGTCAGCCCCACAGTGCTGTGAGATTCGGGCCGAGGGCAGGATCGCTTTTGGCGGCCACCACGGGCCGACTGCAAACAGCGCTTGTCACAGCGCTCCTCATCCTCCCCAGCCTGGCACGGCTGCTCACCGGCTCCCAGCAGCTGGGAGAGGAAGATCTTGGTGGCACCTTCTGTATGTCCCTCGTGCCCTTCAAGGGCGTGGGGAGCTCCTGAGGAACTCCGCAGCCTCCTGTTGCTGTGGACATTGTGTAGTACCCGGTGTAGCTGCTGCTGACACGGGCACCGTGTTATTGACAGCATTGTCATTTCCTCCTCTCTTATCTCCTTGGCAGAGAGCACCATGGAATGTGGCTGTGGAGCTGGAAGGGGCTCTGGTAGGAGAGCACCTCTGTGGAGTCAGCAGAAAGCAAGACATTAACCTTCAGTTCCACCGGCACCACAGCTGGGGACAAGGGGAAAGCACGTCCTGCTGGAGAAGGTCTTGGCTTCATCAGTGCCAGGAAACGTGAGAACCAGAATAGAAATGAAAAGGAAGGAAGCAAACATGTACACATCGTTATGCAGTTGTGAAATGAGAGAAGATAAAGATTCAAATGCAGAGAGGAACTGAACATCAGAAAGAGCATGGGAAGAGATGCAGAGGTCCAGAGGGCAGAGCAGGAGGGATACAGAACCTCTCACTTGTCATTCTTGTGGATCTTGTACCATCTTATCAGCAATTATCATGCTGGTGTTGCTGTTTCCTCATGTGGGTTGCTTTACAGATGAGACCTCAGCTTCAGCCAGGAAGTTCCACAGGCTGGTGGAGCAGAGCTCCAGTGAACAGCCTTCCTTCTGGAGACACGTGGGGCTGGGCTGTGTGTTCCCAGCGTGGTGTGGAGGGTGTTCCTGTGGATGCTGATAGGAACTAAAGGGGAGGAAATGGCAGATGGGAGGAGGTTTTGCTCTGAGTATAAAAAGGAGGAGTGGTGGCAGGCAGTGGGGAGCAGCAGAGATGCACCCACAGAGGCTGGGAGGACAGAGGGAGGGCCCTGCACCTGCTAACTGCTGCCCTTGTCCCTTTGGTGGCAAGGGTGACACAAGCTGTGTCTGGTCTGGTGGATGCTCGTGTCCCTTGTGCCAGAGGTGGCAGAGAAATACAGGGCAGTGGCAATGAAGTGACAGGAGCTGGCATCTGGGTCCTCATGGCCAGAGAGGGAGCAGGGCTCTGCAGGGCCACGTACATCCCACAGGCAGAGCACTCTGGCCAAGCCCATCCCTGTGTCAAACCACAGGTCCCTGGGGCTGTCAGGGTGTGTGTGGGGGTGACAGAGTGTGTGTGTGTCCCCACCTGGCCTCAGCAGGAGCACACCCCGTCACCACATGGGTGTGGACATCAACCCCCATGTCAGCTCTGCTTCCTCCAGGGCTCCATTCCCTGGGGTAAAACACAACAGGCTGGGGTGGCCTGGGGAGGTGGTGCTGCAGGGAGCTGGGGAAGGGGCAGGGAGCTGGGCTGGCCCTAGCAGAGTGGGGAATGGCTCTCAGCAGCTCCAGTGGCATTACTTGGGTCTCAGGGCACAGAGTGTGTGGTCAGGATGAAACCAGAGGAGGAATCAGAGAACAGAGGAGATAAGAACTGGGCTGAGGCAAGAGAAGGGGAAGAGAGGGGAAGCTTGTGAGCACAGAGGAAACTGCCTGGGGTGAGGTCCCAGCAAGGCTTCAGCTGCCCTTGGCTGAGCAGTGACCACTGCAGGGAGAGAGGGAGGCTCCAGGCTGGTCCCACCAGGCACCCAGCACCTTGAGCCTCTTGGGGAGCATGGAGCCCTGGCTGGCCAACACCTTCCTGCCCCTGCTGCTCCTCACCTGGCTGCCACTTGGTGAGTCCCCAGTGCCCTTGCCTCTGCTCTGAACTCTTCCCTCTTTGCTTATGCCTGCAGAAGGTGTGCAAAGTGCCTGCTGCTGCTGCTGCTGCTTTTACCTCCCCTCTTGCATCATTCAGCCCCTCTTCTGCAGCAGCCCCTTGCCATGTGCCTTGCAAGGGGGTCCCCCTTGCAGCTGTGCTTGCACAGGCTGTGAGCTCCAGGGGCTTTGCCTTCAGCAGCAGGGAGAGAAAACAGTTGGGGGGAAGGAAACAGAAATGCTTATCAGCCTGATAACTGCAGAGTGGGGTCAGCCTCACAGGGCAGATGTGGATATTCTTTAAGACAAAACCAGCTCTCCTATAGGGCTGTTTTTCCCAGCAGGACTTGCTCACCAGATTTCAGCCACAGCTGAGTTGTTGGTAGGGTTAGGTCTCATCTTGCAGTGTCTGCCCCAGGCAGGTTTGAGCAGCACTGCCAGGGAGGTGAAGTGGTTTAATGTCACCTGAAATGATGGAAAACAGCAGAATGGAGGGGGTGTGGAGAAGGAAAATGATCTGGCCCAGCTCATCTTTGCCAATGTGAACAAAGCAAATGCAGGAATGTACACATGCAGGGTGGAGAACATGTCCAAGAGCAGATGTTCTGAACTGAGCAAGGGTGTGAGGGACACAAGTCCACCAACACCCCTTGGAGTGGAAAGAAAGGACTGAAGAGAAGTGACAGAGGAAGGACTGAGCTGAGAACGTGTGAAGTGACATCAGCTCAGTGATTCTGAAATTCTCCAGAGTGAGCACTATGGGGTGGGATGAAGCCAGAGAGGCTGCAGGCAATCTGTTTTCTGTATTTTCTTTGCTTCTCCAGGGCTGACCATTCCCCACTGCCAATCCCCCAGTCCCACCTCATGCTCCATGAAATGGTGGAGCCTGAGGCACTTCCTGCTTGGGTGCCTGTGTCACTGGTGGAGGAGGTGCCTTCTCCCTGATCCTCACATTTTCAATCCTTCCCGAGGCACAGAGGAGTTTGTGCACTGCACAGCACCCAGTGGCACAAGTCAACATGCAGCATTTCAGTGTTGAGTGCTTAGCATGGTTAGAATGCTTAGAATCATCAGCAGCCAGATTTGGAAGAGATCATCAGCTGCTGCAGAAAGGAATGGTCACTTGACTGTGTCTTTCATGAGTGACACGTGGGACATGACCCTGTAAGATCATCTCTATTTCAGCTCTCACTTTTGGTTTTGTTCCCTCCAGGAACAGCCAGTCAGATGGCAAAGCCAGACATCACTGTGCAGCTCAAGATTGATTTGGAGAATCTCACAGCGCAGGTGAAGTGGCACAATCCTGAATGTCTGGAGGGGAAGAATCAAACCAACACTGAGTGTCTGGGAGAAAAGTGTATGAATTTCACCAGCTCAAACCTGGGTACAGCCCACACAGGAATCTGTGTGTCTGAGGTTGTCATCACAAGACCAAACTCAACAGATGCTGGAAATCAAACCAAGCCTGTGTTTCTGTCTGGAAAGTGTATGAATTTCACCAGCTCAAGCCTGTGTAGCGTCTGCACAGGAATCTGTGTGTGCAGGGCCTTCATCACAAGACCAAACTCGACAGACGCTGGAAACAGCACGCAAGCAGCAAATCTCAGTAAGTGGCAGTGGGGCTGTTTCCATGGGGGAGATGGTGGGCAGAGAGGGATGTTCCCTCCAGCACTCCTCTGGTTCTTCCATGTGTTGTTTCCCCGAAAGCATCCTAAGAACTGGAGGAGCCAGCCCAGCACAGCAGCTTTTGGCAGATTCATCCCACCATGGGATGGGGGGACAGACCATGGAGCTGCTGGGCCATTGGTTCCTTTCTAGGACCTGCCAGATTCTCCAGCTGCAGCACATCAGCCAAATCCTGACATGGCTGGAGCTGTGCTGGCAGGAGAGGGACAGCCAGGACTGTGGGCTCAAGGCTTCTGCTCCAAAGCAGAGCAGGGTGCAGGGTTCTCTGCCTCTGGACAGTCTCTCACTTGTGTTTCTGTCTTTCAGGCTCTGGCTGTGCAGGATCTCAGACTGATGGCACAGTCAAGATCTGGAAAGGTGTGTCCCCACAGTGCCCTGGCTGCAAGAGTGGAGGGTGGGAGGAGTCCTCAGGGAAAAAGAGGGAGGAGCAATAAGGGAGAAAACAGCCAGATGTTTTCCCATGAGTGGGTGGGAGCCAGTGCCAGACTGGGGTAGGCACCAGTGGATCAGAGGCTGTGATGCTGGGAAGGAGCTCTGATGTTCCAAGTACCCCCTGGGTGAGTTTGGAGACCATTCCCCACTGGGTATTGTCAGCACCCTGAAGCTGTAGAGGGTTCAGGGTCTGGGAGGCCAAGTCTGGGAAGAAACTGTGCCATGCCATGAAGGAGGCAATGGCAGCAGTGTCCCTGCAGGGGGGATGGATGGATGGATGGATGGATGGATGGATGGATGGATGGATGGATGGATGGATGGATGGATGGATGGATGGTGGCTCACAAGTGATGTTGTGTGTGCAGGACTCAACCTCCTCCTGTGCATCCTCCTTGGCTTCGCGGCTGGGACGCTCCTTTACATGCCCATAATTGGCTTCCTGCTGTGCCAGTGCAGAAGGAACAGAACAGGTTGGCATTTCTTCCTCTACTGCTGGTCTGGACAAAGTCAGGCTTGGGAGATCTTTGTCCATCTTTGACACCCTACTGCTCTTGCTCGCTCTGTGCTCCCTTCACAAGTCCTCCTGAACCAGCTGTCCCAGTTTGGTGAGAAGGTTCACCCCCCTCCTCTCCTTCTGGCCAGTTGCTGCTGGGAGTCTGGCTATGGCACAGCCTGTTGTGTGATTGAAACAGGTCTTGCATATCCAGAAGAGCCCATCTCAGAGCTCTTCTCCAGCCCATCCAAGGGCTTTTAAGCCCTTGCCAACCCCTGCAGCCCTTTGACCATCTTCAGAACCACAGAGCAGCAGTGCCTCATCCTCTCCCACAACAACAGCAGGACCAATGCAGATGTTTGCTTCATTCTTTCATTATTTTCTTAAATTTAAAATAAAGATCATTGTCACTGTTTTAACTACTATTTAAACAAGGTTTCCTTTTTCAGGAGAGCTCATAAGCGAGGATGTGACAGAGGGGAATCAAGTCAGTACGGTAAGCTGGGAAGGCTTTCCACGTATTGCTTCCTCCTCCCTGTCAAAAAAAGCATTGTTGAATACCCACTTAAAGGATTTCATAGTAAAATCAGCTTTGCTTTCTGAAAACATGGTCCTAAACACTTATTAATTCCTATTAAATAAAGGCTTATGAGTGTTTGAGTAGGTGGCACTTCTGAGCAATCTGGTAATGCCTGGGCAGCACAAAGAGTTGTGCCAGTGGAAATGCATTAGCAGGGGAGACACAGAAAGAAAAGCCAAGGCTCTGCTCATTGCTGTCTCCCTGCAGGCAGCCCCGGTGACAGGAACTGAGGATCTGACCTATGCCAACCTGAAATTTGAAAAGAAGGGGACAGGATCTGCCTCCTCCAATGTCATTTACACTGAGATCAAGCCATTGCAACAGAAGCAGAGTGGTGGGGATGGCAGTGCTGCCTGCACAGAGGTGGATGTCTCCCCCAAGGAAGAGGGCAAGTGAGGGAGGTGAGCAGCTTATTGTCCACCTGTTGGGGTCTTCCTCCTCAAAACTAGGTGTTAGCTCATACAGCAGTGCAGTCTTGGGGACACATATTACCCCTGAGTGGCTGCAGAACCCTGCTTTATGTTCCCCTGGAAGAAGCCATGCGAGGACAGGGCTCTTGAGCCCATTTTCTCCTTGCCTTCTGCAGCTCCAAGCACTGCCAAGCTTCAGCAATTATTTTCACTGTCTCCAGCTGCTGACAGGCTCCTCCTGCTGCTTGTTCCATGTTCAGGAATGTCACTGTACACTGTGTGGCCAGCATGGTGTTCAGGAAGAGCTTGGTCCTGGATGTGCTGGGTGGCACATGCTGGCCATCCAGAGAAGTCCTGGATCAATATTCTGGATTTTCTCCGGAGCAGGCACCTGCTGTGATGTGGGCTGACCTTTGTTTCATTCACTCACTTGAAACACAAGGGGCAAGGATGGAAAAGCATTGCTTGCTTCACAGAGGTGCTGCTGCAGTGATGCACATGGATCTGCTTTGTACTGGGAGTAGCTGGGTGTTTTTGCTGTGGTGAATACCCTTCTCCTGGGTAGAGCACTCTCTTTTGTGCCCTTTTATTGATAATGTTGTGTTTATTGTGAATTTTTCAGTAAAATTATCATCCTACATGTGGTCTCACCTGGTGTTTCCTCTGCTGTTGGAAGAGGAGCAGCTTGAGTGGAGTTAACTTTTGAAACCAGCACACAGCTCTAGTGATTTAGTGTTACACCCACAACAATGCTGGGGTTCAGAGATGACCCCGAAAAGATAGTCCAGATCTTCTGGGTTATTCTCAGAGCATATGATCCAACTTGGGCAGATATCCAACCATTAAACAACCCACCTCATCAGCTTCTCTGCCAGGCATGGCATCATCAGCACCTGCATGACCAGGTTCCATTCAATGCCCCATCAACATCCCTGCCACCAGTGACATAAACACCTGCCCAAGCTTGGCAATGACAGGGTAGCTGTTGCACTCAAACATTTTTTCTGACCTAACAGGATCCCGTGATTCTCTACAGCCAGGCTGGGTGGCCCTCGGGCTGGACCAGCACAGCCCTTCTCTTGTGTCTGTAGCATGAAATTATATTTTTTTAGGAAGAAAAGGGTTTTAAAAAACCTTCAACTAAGAGGGACAGACTGCTCATGAACTCAAGAATAGCTAAGCCAGACACCTGAGACTTGTACTAGCAACCTTGGTAGCCACTTACTATTTGCTCAGGGAAGGGAGGGGAAGTTTCAGAGGAGGCAAATATAGCTGCAGAGTTCTTTAGAATCCCACTGGTCAAAACACAAGGCCATGAGGAAAACCACAAAGGACATGAGCAGAATGACATGCTTGCTAAATTGCAAAGAGGCAAAATTGGAAAGCTGAGGTGCAAATCAAATTAAGCCTAACAAGGGCTGCCAGAGGCTCTGCATTTGCTTAACTGCCTTAAAAAGAAATGGAGAGAAAAACATGGCTCATGGCTTCATCAAGAAAGAGTTATTGATCAATGAAATGGAGGAAGCTGGGACATTGATAGTGCTGCATTTGCATCCTCCTTGATGCCCAAGGTTAGTGGGGAAGCAGATCTGGGATAGCATTTTTAACAGGGAACCAGGCAAGGAGCCATGAAATAGCCTTGGAGCAGCAACAGCAGTGACAAGAGGCTGGGAAAGGCAGCCAGGGTTGCTGGAGGAACTGCTGAGGCAACTTCTCCAGTGCAGGCAGGAAGGGTGGGGGCAGTTTTTGCCCATTGGCTATTTTTAAAAAGGTGAAGCAGAGCTGAACCTCCAAATTTCACTTCTCAGAAAGGTGCTATCGCAAGCAGTTGAGGAACTGTGTGAAGGTAAAACCATGATAAACACAATGTTCTCCTTGTCCCTATGTGCACCCAAGGCAGGTGGGTGGAACATCCACAATGGGTTTTCATGCCAGGAGCACACAGTGTGTCCTTGCTGGCCATGAAAAGGAAGGCTGACTTATGCACAGAAACAAAAGTGCTGCTTCTCCCAGTTTGGGCAAGAGGAAAAGTGGAGTTGAGGGTAGGGGCTGCCTTTATCAGGGACCTCATAAGAGATCTGATCTTCTACTACCAGAGAGGCTGAGAAAAGGCAATATAACCCCCAAAGGCTCTAAGTGTGCAGAACTTTTACCCATTTCCTTCTGGGATCATCATGAGCTACAAGTTGGTTGGATGGGTGGTTTATCACACAAATCCTGTCTCCTGGGAGCTGTTCTCACTGATGACAGAAGCAGGGACTGGGGAGGAGTGAGAAGGGTCTGGGAAAGCTGTGCTCTGGAAGGAAGGAGCTTCAATCCCACCAGTGACAGCCTGGGCAGTGCAATCACTGGGGCAGTGATTCCCAGAGCAGCATCTGAGCAGTCAGAAAGGTGTTTTCTTAAGTTTCCCTAACATCTGGGGTTTCCAGTGCATACCACATATTCAAGTTTTCAGAGGAACAATTTATGGAAAACACAACCTAACATTTGAACAGTTTAAGAAATCACTGAGAGGCTGAGTAGAAGGAGACACACTTAGAATACCACTAATACCAGCCTTAAAACAAAGGCTTTACTATTGGTCACTTTTATTTGAAGAACAGAAGAGCCTTTCATCCCAGCCCACTCCATGAGTTTAGTAACTCAGGTAGCACACAAGAAGTCACATCCTCTAGAGCAAGAGCTCCAAACAAAGCAGTCCCCACTGAGACACTGAATGTGGGCTTTCCTCCTCCCCCTCCCCAGGTGAAAAGCAAGCCCAGCACCAAATGTGAACAGCACCCTGATCCCACACCTGCAGGATGCTTCACTAGAACTACACAAATAAATAGTATCTCATGGAGAGGGAGCAGAGGGCCACCACAGATCATCTAGAAATTAAGTTATTGCTATGTTCTTATGTATTTGACACTGCAGGTAACTCACTTGGGTAACCACCAAGAGAGGTGACAGTCTCAGACTGCCCTTGTGTTATCAGCTTGTGTTGGACTGAAAGCTGTGGGGAGACAAGGCAGATCTTGTTTCATCAGCTCCCTGCCTTAAAGGCACGAGTTCTTGGTGGCACTGAATCTTTGTCATTTTGCTGAAAACAGCTGGGGCAAGGGGCTCCCAATACACCTGGAAATTCACCATGCCTGCCAGTCTTTCCCATGCACGCTGCTGAGTACAGACTGCTGAGGGTACTCCCTGTTCCTGACTTGCCTCAGGAGCTGCTGAACCATCTCCACACAAGAGGCTGCAGGTTGAAATTTCAAAGAGAGCAGGAGCCCATCGCCCCGGGGGCTGAGCCAGAGCTGCTGATTCACCAGGGACAATCAGGACTAATTAGAGCTGTAGAACATGGGCAATGCCATAGGCACACAAGGACACCCTGACACGTGACTGTACTTCCCTCTGCTGGTGGGACACGCTGTGACGGCCAGCGTCCAGGATCGAGTCGGGTCAGCCAAAACAAAGTGTCACATGAAGTCTAATATGTGACTTGTCACCAGAGGATCAGGTAGCCCAAGGCCGGTGACAAGTGGTGAGCTCACAGCAGTGTCAGTGCCCACAGTGTCCCTCCCCACATGGAGTACTGGCTGGAGAGCATGAGTTTGAGAGGATGAGGACTGCAGGAAGAACCTCAGAGTGATGGAAAAGCAGCAGAGTCCGTGGCAGGACATGTCTTTGTTAGGCATCGTGCAGCTGGTTCTCTGGCAGGAGAATCTTCTCGCCAGGCTTGAAGGCAGGCATCCCCAGGTAAGGGCAGCTGGCACAGCGGAATGCATCCCCCAGGTAGCACTGGCAAGGCAAAGAAAAGCACTGTCTGTAATCAGGTGCCACTTTCAGGTCTCTTCCCCTGTGATAAGGTTTCTCCAGGTCAAGAGGTGTCATGTCATCAAGATGCTGCTCAGCATCTATGAGCACAGAAACTGCTTCCCTTCTACCCCTTCCCAACGCACCTGGTTAGTGTGCATGGCAGAGCTGTGCAGGCTCACACAGACATGAGTCTCCACCCCACTTGGTGTGCCCAGGCTGGCAGTCCCTGAGCTCCCACAGGGCAATCCCCCTGGGCAGATCCCTGATTAGGCCATGAGCAGAGAGGGAAAGGGTCACTGCTCACTCTGACTGCCCCAGGGAGTCAGAACAGCATGTGCTGGTACAGAGCACATGGGCACAGGGCAAAGGCTGAAGCTCTGCAGAAGCTGCATAGGCAGGCTGTGGAAGCAGTGATCCAGCTCAGGCTGCAGTGACTAGGGAACAGAATTCTTACACACAGATCACATGCTGCTAACCATAGTATAAAGACAAAAATTACTAATTACATTTCCACAGGCAGATTTAGGCTGCGAGCCCTTCTTCTCCTGTTCCAGTTCTTCAGCCAGGCCACATGTGCTGTAGAAAAACAAAGAAGTCACACCTCCATCTTTCTGCTTAAAGGTCATGAGTCATCAACACTTGTGCCAGCCCTGCTCACATGCAACAGCCTTACTCTGTCACACCACACAACTGACTCTGGACTCACGCTCCTCACTCTGCTCTTCAACACCACAGTTTGTATAACAAGTATTGAAACACTCCTCGAGTTTGAGCTGAGTGGGAAATTACACTACAGCACTTGCTGTATGTGCTGCTTCTCCTTGCAATGTGAGAAACCAGGGTTTTAGGCAAGCTGCACAAGCTATGCAGTCACCTCCAAGATGGCTGTTGATAATATGCACCATTGTAATAATCTGTATCTGTCACAGGTCAATTCTCACTGTATTTGGATTTACATTCCAATAATTAAGATAAGAAAGGACATGAACCAAAAGAGTTAGGCTCTGAGGAACAGCAAATTGCCTACAATCTTTTTTAAATCCCTCCAACTCTTAAGAGTTTAATGCTGCAGTTGAAAGGTTCACCGAGACATGAATTCCAGCACTGACCAGTTCTTGCAGGCTTTCCTTTTGCCCTTTTCATTGCAGGATGGAGCTCTGAGGGATGATGGATCTGGCTTTTTCAAATCCTCTGAATCCAACAGCTCATCAGAGTCCAGAAGATCCTGAAAACACACCATGGGAGACAAAATGCAGGAAATGGACTTTTCAGTAGGGAATGACACTAGTGAGTTACATTCTAAGAAATGGTACTATGGGTACACTGGCATGAAAGTGCTGCAGCTCTGCTCTCTCATCCCTGTCTCCCCTCTGCCCTCACCACACCACTGAGCTCTCCAGACTCCATGAAAAGATGAGTTATTTTGCCCTAGGGAGGTTTTTCTACCTCTAAAGTTTTAAAGCTTCCTAAGAGGCATGACTCAAAGTATTTAGAATAGGAAAGAATGGAGAGAGAGAAGGAACAGCAAAGCCTCACAAAGAAAACAAATCCACTTACCATCTCTTCATCATTCATATCATTGGCAGACAGTGTCCACAGCTTGGCAGCAGCTGGGTCCACACGGGGTTTTGCTGGAGCCAAATCAAAGGAAGAAATAGTAGTTATTCCAGCCTTTGCCCCATCTACTCCAAAAAAATAAGAGTTCAAGCAACTTTGGAAAGGCTCATTTCATAGCTTTTTACTGTAGCACTCCCTACTTGGGAACTGTCTCCCTGTTGTAAGTGATGCCTTGTGAGAGTCACCAAATCCAGGTGTTCAGCATGCACCACTCCTCACCTGAAGGAACAGGTTTCTTGGCAGAGGAAAGTTTGAGCTGACTTGAGGATCCCACTTCGAAATTGGGCTTCCTGCCTTCTATCTGAACAATGAGAAGGCCATTGCCTTGGTAACCCAGATGTTCTCCAACAGACTGGGCCTCCTCTGGGGTCGGTGCTTTCTTGTGCACCTGCCAAGAAAGATGTTAGGTTAACCTTATGCAGAACCCTTTATTTTAACACCAAGCCCAGCATTCCAGTGAACAGACAGCCAGTATTTTCAATCCTAAAGAAAACCACTATGCTGACTATCTAAAATTTGTGCCAGGCAGTGGCCATGCACATTTACAGCAAACCAGGGTAGCTAAAACCCTCATCACCCAGCAAATCCCCAGGTAACTGCCCAAGGGCACTTCTGGAAATGGTAAATACATCCCTACCTCCTTCACTTCCACCAACCCAGAGAGAGTCAGAGTTGTGAGGAGCTTGGATGCTGTCTTGATTTTGGTATTGTTTCCTGCAAGACACAAAAGCAGAGAGTAGGAGAAGGCAAGAACAAGAATAGAGCTCACTGAGACACCTGAAAGAGCAAGAACTTTAGAGGGAAGTACTCGAGCCAAACTTCTGCACCAAAATTGGGCCCTTTGTAGTCAACAGAACAAACCAGAAAAAGCAGCAGCAGCTTGTTCATTAGAGTAACAGTGTGGGATCACAAAGCCATTCTAGCTCAGAATATGTTCTATATGTGCCAAAACATTTCTCAATCCAATCAATACCCATCAAAAAAAGATTTTAACAAATCCCAAAACCCCAAACAAACTCCCTCCCCAACATTTTTACCTGTTAAACTACTCATGAAGTTTTCAAAACATGGACTCCTAAATGAACACGCTACATTAAGAAATCATCTTGTGTTTGCCTTCTCATGGCTCCTCCAGCTGTCCAGCTCTGGCTTTTCTCCTAAAACTCAGTCCAAAGATTTTTAACCTTTCCTGGATAATTATTTCTCAATGGACTTCTGAGGCAATCTCTTCAACATCTGTCACCTGTTTTTAAAACCACTTCAGAAGCTTCTCAGAAACACAACATCTGCAACTACTTAACACTGCACCCTGAGGAGAAAACAGCAGCACTGAAGCTTTTCAATGTAGTTTAGGAACAAGCCCATCCAGCATTTTGGATAGGAGAGTGACTGCATACATCTTTGGTGGATACCAGCATAAGCACAGAATAAAAACCTTGTGATTTGAGTTAGTGTGCCAGGAGAATGAAAATCTCTCCATGTTGATCAGGGTTCCTGTCCTTTCTATTTCAGCCTAGTCCTCGTGAGAAATGCTATGTTGCCATGGAAGCAAGATTCTCTCACCTAACTCTGTAAGCACAGGTTCTTTCAGCAGGACACGGCCCCCTGGCTTAAGTATCCGAGCTACTTCTGCCAGGAGCTCCACACTGTGCTGGGCTGCACTGCCTGGCACCATGCCAGAGAGGATCACATCGAAGCTGGACTTCCTGTGAGCCGCTGGGAAGAAAGAGCAGAATGGTACAACTGAGCATGTACACACAGCTTTAAACACCAGTTCCACCTCCCTCATCCCTCATGCTTGAGTGCAACAGCAGGAACTCATCAAAGACACCAAGCTTAGAAGCACAGCTAGGGTGCATCACTTCCCCTGCTGTACTGCCCAGGTAAGAGGCAGCAGCAGGTGCTGACAATGTTCTGACTGCTGACTCCCACAGTGGGAAGGTGTTGGCTCACACAGCAGCAGAACCCTCTCCCTTTTAAGGAAACAATGAAAAATTAAGGTCATTCTTACACAGAGGCAGCTGGTTAACATTTTCCACGGAGATATGATTATCAGCTCCCACCAGTGACTGGACTTTATCCACCAAATCCTTCAGGGCTTCGACGGGCGAGGAGCTGTCCCAGATGATGGCCACGCGCTGGCCTGGAGCCAACCCGTACTCGCCCATTGCAGCAGCAGCAAACCTGGCAGGGCTGGGGAGAGAGGGCAAGGCTGAGTGCCAAACACAGCACAAACCTCTGAGCACTGTGATTTAATCAGCTGAGTTGTTTTAATAAGTGGGGGTAATTTTCTGGAAATGGGCAACACAAAGTTCCCACAAACTGAGCGTTAGCAGGACATGAAGAAAGAGCTACACTTCAGGGCATGGTTCAGCTTCTCTCCAGTTCATTGATGGGACTCTACAAGCCATGCTTTAAAGAAATCAACAAAATAACAAAAAAACCTCACCTGCTTTCCTTAAAAATCTGAATAAGAAAAACACAGGATTCCTGGATTTCCTGAGCAGTGACAGCTATTTGACATTAAACACTGCCTTGTGTCTCCTACTCCAAACACAACCTAGCAGAGTTTACTTATGCAGTACATGAGAAGAAAAAAGTAACTTTCAGCATTCCCAGCATTCCAGGTTGTGGCTCTTCCACCGTTAGGATTGGTGGCACTGGGTGAGCAAATTACAGGGAGGGAGGAGCAGAACAGAATGTGCAGGGACAGTTTTGAGAAAGCTGTCTCCACTAAACTTTTATATGAGATTGTATTCCTTGTATGGCAATACCATCCCATCATCACCTGTTCTCACAGCAGCACCAGCTACTGAGCCCCATGATCTCCCCTCTTTCCTCTGTCCAACACAAACCTATTTTCTTCCTAATTTAACACAACACAGAGAACAGAGAGCACTGCTGGCCAGAACAGTTGCCCAGTTTATTTTCAGTTACCTGGAAACAACACACCTATTTCTGGAGAGACAGTTATAAACAAGGTCTTTACCAGGAATTGCTACATCACACATCCTGAGCAATGCCTTGCTGCCACCCCATTGCCACTGAAGCACAGCTCATGGATATGCTGTACCAAATTTAACTGCAGTGAGGTGGGAAGTGGATTTTCACCCACAGTTCCTCTGGCTCTGTGTGCTGTGGACTCCCCCTCCCTCCTGCAAACTGCCAACAAGTTCAGAATGGGACAATCTGTGCCTTTTCTGAGCTCCTGTGGTAGGAATTCACACTAAAACAACCACAATACCAATCCAGTAGCGAATATACACCTTGGATGTACACTGCAGGTTGTAACACCTCACAGCTGGTTTTGCATGTGTGACACAAGCTAAGTAGCTACAGCAGACAGTAACATTTGTAACCACACATACAAATCCCATTAAAACGTCACCTTTCCCAAGAAGTAGGCTGAAAATCTCAAAAGACACCTAGGCTGCGAGGCTAAGGTGGGAAAGATAAACCCGAAGTCACAGCTTCCTCTCTGACCAGCAGGTGATGACCTTGCAAGATCAGTCAGAGCCCAAACTGCATCAACAGCAACAGCACCGCCCAGAGAAGCGGCGAGGAGGCCGCGGAGGAGGGGCCCTTATCTCCGTGTCACACACATTTAACAGTCCCCGAGGAACAGGGCAAGGAGAGGGGTTAAACAATAGCGCAGGTTCCGCTTCGGTGGATTAGAAAGCTGCTGTGGTGGAATGGGATGATCCTGACAGTCCTTCCCAACCCAAACCACTCCAGGGCTGTAAACTGCAGCCTCCTGACGCAGCACAGCCACATTCCAGCGGGCCGGGACGCTCCGGCTCCCACCGAGCTGCGAACGCTCCGGCTCCCGGCGGCCTGGAAATGCTCCGGCGGGCCCGGGACGCTCCGGCTCCCGGTGGCTTGGAAATGCTCCGGCTCCCGGCGGGCCCGGGACGCTCCGGCTCCCGGCGGGCCGGCACGCTCCGGCGGCGCAAGGCTGCGGCCCTACAGCGGGTGCGCATTTGAAGCGCAGGCGGAACGGGCGCACTAAACCTCTCGGTCACCGAGCAGGGACGGTTCAGCGGCAGCAAGGACAGGACACGCGAGGAAATTTCGTGAAGGAATTACTTAAACACACACACACACACACACACAAACACGCACACAGCACACCCCACCCACCCCCTCAGTGCTTCAGACAAGGTCTCAGAAAGGATTTTTAAGGGGAGAAAGGGGCAGCGGCAGCCCCGTCCCGCGCCGCTCACCTCCCGTGATCCGGCCCGCTCCGCTCCGCTCGCTCGTCCCGGCCTGACGCCGTCACCGTGACGTCATCGCGCTCTGCCCGCTTCCAAGATGGCGGCGGCGGGCGGGCTGCGGCGCGCGGGCTGGCGGCTGTGGCGGGCACGGCGCGCGGGTGAGGGGCGGGGGGGCGCGCCCGGGACGCGGGGCGGGGAGGGAAGGGAGGGGGAGGGGGGAGCGCGCTCCCGTGCGCGTCCCCGTGCGCGCCCCCGGCGATCGGGGCGGGGCAAGGTGAGGTGAAGGGCACGGGGGGTGTGAGGGAAGCGGGGCGGGCCCCAAGCCGGTGGGTTTGAATGAGGGGTTGGGCCGTGGTGGTTTTCGTTAGGCGCGTGGGCCGTGAAAGCCAATTTATTTAAAATAAACCCCAAATCTAAAAACCAGCAGCTAAATTAAAAGTTCTCCCAGAGTGTCATTGAGTAATCACTTAGTGATTAGCGTGTGGTGTCTGTCAGGGCTCTTCGGCTCCCGAGTCGGACTTGCCTTACATCTCCTGCTCGGAGTTCAGCACCTTCCTCCCAACTCCTTAATCAGGGACCAAAATGGGGAGAGGGCATGTTGGCTGCCTGGTTTCCAGTCCGAGATTGGGAAACAACTTGCAATATCTGCCATTTGCACTGCACTTTCCCTCACAAAACATTTTTGCTGTATTCACATAGACATGAGCTCAGCTGAGAGCGGCGCTTAACAGAAGCGTAAAAATAGACACTCTGAATTTGTGTTCTTTTCAGCTGCATTCACCACAGTTCTCTCCACCTTGATTTTCCCGGTGTGGGAAGGAGATGCTGACTCTTGTTTTTCCTTGCAGTGGTCAGGTGCCAGCAGTACCCGCCCCTCCGGGCTCTCCAGGCCTCCGCCGCGCTCAGAGCAGCCTCCGATGAGCACAAGAAGGAGCCATGGGCATCCTCCTCCCAGCAGCACTTTGATTCACCTCCAGCTGGGCACCAGCCTGAAGAGAAACCTCAGGGCCCTCACCCCAGGTAACTCACAACTCCTTCTAGCACTGTCCCACCAAGAGGGGTCGGAGGGCTTTTGCTTTCCTGAACCTCACATTTGAAAATGGAAGACAAGATCCAGAGTTAAGGAGCACCAGACTGCAGCAGCTGGAGAGCTGGTTTGCTGTGACTGTACAAATTCCACCATAGAAACAGTATGGGGCTTGCAGGTCTTTGTTTCTGGATTTTCGTGTGAATCTAAAAAACCAGGGATCATATATTGTCTATATGCCCGTAGTATAAAGCCCATGTTGGAAAAGGTTATAGTTTAGTTTTCTGTAAAGGAGGGGAATGTGGGGCTGATTGGTCTCCATCTCCACTGAGCCCTCCTTCCCTTATTTCCCTCTTGTCTCTCAGCAAAGATTCGTTAAGAATCATTTTTCTGGACAGGGAAGGATTTTACTGGAGGAGGCCAGATTGATACTAAGCAGGTCCTCAAATGTGCCTGGTGTCAGGGAGTGAGTGGCAGAGCCCAGGTTCTGTGGTTGGTGGTGACACTCCCTCACTGTAACAATACCTTCTCATAGTTACACTGGCCAGGGCGGCCAGCAGTCTGAGGACTATGAGAGCGAGGAGCAGCTGCAGCATCGAATCCTCACAGCGGCGCTGGAGTTTGTGCCTGAGCATGGCTGGACTGCAGAGGCCATTGCAGAGGGAGCCAAGGTATGTGGGGAGAGAAGCAACAACCCAGTTGAAAACTGGATGGAGCTGAAGTGCAGGGACAGCCAGGCCTGCATGCTTCCCCCACATACTCTTGGGCGATGCACCCTAGTCAGCAAACGCTACTGGGCAGGAGTGAAACCCAGCTGCTACAGGATAACCCCTTCAGAGTCAGACTGAGACACAACGTACAGTAGTGAATCCTAAAGAGAGAACATGTCTAGGAAGTACTTTTTAATGAAGTGTTGCTTTGTTTAAATTCACATCATGTCTTTCACAAAATAAATACAACTTTTTTCTAGCTGGATCCTGCTTAGCAGTGTCTGACCTGGTCTGTGCTTCTCTCTTCTTCGCTCCAGACCCTGGGCCTCTCTGTTGCTGCAGCAGGGCTGTTTCACAGCGATGGCAGTGAACTGATCCTGCACTTTGTGTCTGACTGCAACACCAAACTGTCCGAGCTGCTGAAGAAGGAGCAGAAACTAGTGCAGCTGGGTGAAGCAGAGTGAGTACTGGCTGTGAACTAATGTCTTCCTTTGCAGATTTTGGGAGCTGTGTAGACAGAGAGGCCACCTGGAACACAGATACTTGAGATTAAAAGTATAATTTACCCAAATAAAATCATCTTCCCAGATACAGACTAGGACCAAAGGCATGAAGGATGTGTAATACTTTCCTTATCTATTGCTCAGCCAGGTGGAGATTGATCTTTCAAGATCAGAATTGAGTTTAACTTGGATATTCTTTCTAATTTTTTTTTCCTTACTCAGGAAGAAGCCTGTAGATGAATTCCTGAGAGATGCTGTGGAAGCCAGACTGAGGATGCTGATTCCATACATTGAGAAATGGCCCCAGGTATAAAAATAATATCAGCATTGTCTCTTTTGTGTGTGTATACTTTAAACACCCTGTGACTTTCAACACAGTCTCCCCACCAGATTAGTTCAGGGTAGTAAATGAAGCCCTGGCTGCTTTCAGATGATTAGTAGCCTTCAGGAGGAGAGCAGCCTTGAAGGAGGCAGTTAAAGGTGACCTTAGAGCAACTGTTTCTGGCAGTTCTGGAACGACAGAGCTCTCTGTTGTTCCCTCCACCCATCTGGCATCCCCAGGGGATTGATTGCTGTGTCTCTGCTCAGTCCTGCTTGCAGGGTCACTGTGAATCAGGCTCTGTGCAGCATTGCTGTGGCTGCACTGGGATCACCTCACACCTGGGAATGCAGAACTGCTTTGCTGCAGGGAGCTGTCCTTGCAGTGTGTGACTGACAGACCCCTGGCAGCCTGAGGGTACAGCTGAACTGAGAGGGCTCCATGCTTTTAAATTCAGGTTTAACTCCCAAGCCATTCTTCTCACAGACTGAATTGTGGCTACAGTGACAAGCAGAAAGTTCCTAATCTTGGCCTGCAAAGATTGCTGTGAGGTCAGCCTCTGTGCAGAGCCACTGCTGGCCTCTGGGCAGCTGAATCCTGCACCCCATGCACAGAGAGAGAGTACAGGTTTCATGTTCTTCTTTCAGATTAGCATAATCTGCCCTGTGAAGGATGTGGGTGGTTTGTGTCTCTCCTGGCACTGTGTGATTACGTTCAAAGGCTGCAGGATCCCAGCAGGGCCATTATGGCTGGCGCTGCTCTGCCCTTGGTTGCAGCTCTGAGTTCAAAGTCAAATTCAGAGAAATGAGAGATGTGACTCCCTGCCCACAGGGGCACAGCACAGTGTGAGTCAGCTCAGGCTCTGATGTTTCCATGCCACAGAGGCAGCTCAGGAGAGACAGCACAGGGATGTTTGAACTGAGCAGGGAGGGATCTTCTGGGCCAGTACAGGCTGAGGCCTGAACTTACTGTGCCACTTACTGAGCCACACTGTGTGCTCCCTGCACACCCTGCTGAGCCACACTGTGTGCTCCCTGCACATCCTGCTGCTTGGAAAGACTGCAGAGAGCTGGGAGGACTTGTCACTGGGAGCTGGAGTGACAAGTGACAGGCTCAGTCAGCAGCAACAGGGGAAAGATAACAGGGCAGAGAGTGTTGGTCTCCTTTGGTGTTACATCCTTCTCTCTTTGGCTCCCATTTCTTTGTTTCCTTTGCAGGCCCTGAGTGTCCTGCTGCTCCCACGTAACATCCCTTCCAGCCTCAGCCTCCTCACCAGCATGATTGATGATATCTGGCACTATGCTGGGGACCAGTCCACAGATGTGAGTCCTTGTGCTTTGGGACAAGCTGCTTCTACCCCTCAGCACTTTGGCAAAGTCATGGCTTCAGACAGGAGTGGGGCTGAGTCCCTCTGTCCATTGCCCATTTGTTGAGTGAAGAAAGCATTTCAGAGGCACCCAAGGGTCCTTATAAACAACATCTAATTTCTAAAGAGACTTAAGAGCCACTGAGGCTGAATGCAAATTACTGCCAATGGGATTAGTGCAAATTAAAAGGACCTGCTTCCCTAGGCTCTTAAGTGCTCTTATTTTTTCCTTTTTGAAGACACAGACAAAGTTGTTGAGATTTTGAGACTGAGAAGCTGATCCAGTTTTCAGTGAGTGAGCAGTGGGTCTGTCCAACAGCTGTCTTCTACTAGCAATAGCATTTACAGACTTGACTTGAAAACCTTTAAAGAGCCTACCTAAAAATACCAGTAGCTTATTAAAGCTTTCATCTTTCTGGCAGGAAATAAAAGAAAATTATAACCTTAATTATGGCAATTAATAAATTACTTTAATTCTTATAGATGTAGGGTGAGATGGAAAAAGCTAAATGAACCATTTTAACAAACTACTTTAATAAGCTTCTTTTATCTGTGTATAAAAGAGAAGCTACTGAAGCGAAAAATAAATAAGGCAGCAGAAAAATTAAAGGAATAAACCAGAAGGCAACTGAAAGAACACAATTGCTTCAGGAACTGAAAGTCCCTTATGTGTTATGCAAGTCAAATCAACATGTTGGAGCCAGTGTCTGCACTGAGCTGTTCCTAAAGTCTCACTGATGCAGGGATTAGGAGTTTCTAAAGTTGTGTTTTGTTTGCACCTCCTGACTGGCTGCATGAGTTTTCCAGGAAAGCTGAGCCTGCTCCCTCTTCCCAGTAATGGGGTTTAAAGTCACTGACAGCAGATCCCTCTTCCCAACACCAGGAGCTAGGCAGAGAATTCTCATGCCTCAGAGACCCCTTCAGGTGGGATTTTAGGAGCAGGAAGAGAACAGAAAGAGTTTTGTCTGAGGCCCTGAGAGATCCAGCTGCAAATGGCAAATTCCTCTATATGGGGAGGTGTCACTGTCATATTTTCTGGAAAAACCCCCTTGCCCGCGATTTCTCTCCTGGGAAGCTGAGAAGCCTCAGAGAAGAAAAACAATATTATCTCATTCACTTCTCCTGTGTTTTGCTGCTTTGGAAAGTGGTTTGGAGATTGTTTATCCAACAGCTGGGGGTGTCATTGGTTTAATGTGAATTGTTTTGAGTTAATCACCAATCAGGGCCAAGCTATGTTGGACTCTGAAGAGAGAGTCATGAGTTTTCATTAGTTTCCTTTACATACTAATCTAGTATCTTTTAGATACTAATTAGATACAGCCTTCTGTCTGTATCCTTTCTCTATTATTTAGTATAGTATTCTTTAATATAATGCAGGTAATAAAATAATAAATGAGCCTTCTAAGAACATGGAGTCAGATTCATTGTTCCTCCCAATTACGGGGGCTCAGGAAATCCAAGAGGGAGGGACATGCTGTGGGTGTGGGGTGTTCCTGGCAGTTCTGTGACCCTGGGTGTGCACTCAGGTCACAGCTCTGTCTCTCTTGGCAGTTCTGTGACCCTGGATGAGCACTCAGGTCACAGCTCTGTCTCTCTCTCTCCCTCCCATGCCCTGCAGTTTAACTGGTACACCCGGCGGGCAGTGCTCACTGCCATCTACAACACCACGGAGCTGGTCATGATGCAGGACTCGTCCCCTGGCTTCGAGGACACCTGGCGCTTCCTGGAGAACAGAGTGGCTGATGCCATGGCCATGAGCAATACAGCCACCCAGGTAGGCCTGGGGACAGGTGTGCATGCAGCACATCCCTCCTCCACAAGGATACCTGCAGGCACAGCTGGCTTTTCCATCGTGCACATCTGCTGAGACACCCCCTTGTTGCTGTCGGCTCCAAATCAATAAATGATTTTGTGGTTTTTAATAAACTGACATGGAGGTGCCCTCTTTGTCAGACTGTCCCAGTGGTTAGGAGACATCCCAGGAAACCCCTTCCATGTCCCTGTCTGTGGCTGTCACTTGTCTGCAGTGCTGTCAGCACCTTTCTGTGGCAGACACATGCTTGTTGTGCATTCCCTCTGTGTGTGGGGGCCACGGGTGCAACTGCAGGAAGCAAAATGTTGTGTTCTCCTTGTGTCTCCCAGGTACAATCCACTGGAGAAGCTGTTGTCCAGGGCCTGATGGGAGCTGCAGTTACTGTAAGTAATGCTGGAACCTTCAGGGCTGTGAGAGCAGAATTGCTCCTGAATGTCAGCAGGTGTTTTCCTCCCAAATCTAGAGGACAACATGGAAAAACTGTCATCTTTCATAACTTAGATTTATTTAAGGGTGATTTCCTTGGTAGTCTGAGGTTAGCTCACTGTTTTGTGGTGGAAGCACTTGAATAGAGCATAAGGAAATTAAGTCTGAAGCTGCAGGGTGAGCTTTAGGGATGAGAGACAGGTGATCAGAATAAATACAGCTGTTCTCCATTGCTTGTCACAAGGTCTCTCCCTGTGCCAGGCTCTGTGCTGGAAATCTTGACAGAGGCTCAGTGGCCCCAGTCCCTGAGCCACAGCATGGTGACTTCCTCAAGCTCTGTCATTGGACTCCAGTGTCCTTCCAAGAATTCCTCCACTTCTTGGTAGTGTCCTGGACTGCTTTCTGTCAGGGAACTGCACTTCTTCTGGGATACAAAATAACCCTCTGTGTACCCAAGAGTGGCTTCTGAAGGCCTTCAGGGCCTCGCTGTGATTCTATTTTTGGACAACTCCCGTTAGTTAGTAACAAAGTGATTTTCTTGTTATGGGACAAGTAGGCTGGAACATAATTTAGACATTGTAACTGATGAAGCACTTGTCAAGAATTTCTCCCACCTCCTTTCCCCTGCAGTTGTGGTGGGATTTGGTGTCTCTCAGGCTCTCTCCTGTCTCATACCTGCGTGTGCCAAGAGGATCCTCCCCTAGAGAAGCCCCGGGCTCTGTTTTACATCCACACGGTGCCCCCGGGTCTGGGATGTCTCCCTCTGTCCCTGCAGCAGATGCAGTGCCCAGATAAACCTGGCTGCATCCTGAAGGGGGTGGGCTGTGGTCAGGCGGCTTTAGGGCAGAATCATCCCCGTACATTCCGGACAGGGGAGCGCATTCCGGACCTCCCACAGGTGCAGGGGTCCCGAGGAGGTGTACAGGAGTGCTGAGCTCTGCAGCTCTCTGCAAAATGGATGAGCCAAATGAAGCCCCAAAAGCAAAAAATCACTGCCGAGGTCTGTGGGGCCACAGAAATAAACCCAAACCTGCTGACCGGGAGGGCAGGCTCCGGTGCGAGGGGCGGCCGGAGTTTGGTTCTTGTCCATCCCCAAACCACAGAGATCCCTCTCGGCCCCGCATCTCTGCTCGTAGCACACCGGCCTCCCCTCGGCACCCGCCCGGGACAGGAGCGCTAAACCCCGTTCTCCCTGTGCCCACAGATCAAGAACCTGGCGGGGCTGAACCAGCGCCGGTGAGGCGGCGGCGGCGGCGAGCACCGGAGCGGCCGCGCCCGGCCCTTCCCCGGCACTAATAAAGTCGTACTCAGCCTGGCACGGACTCTTATTGCGGGCGCACCGGGGCCGGGGAGCGGGGCGGGGCCGGACCGGGCGGGCGCTGCGGGCGGCGGGAGCGGGGCCGGGAGCGGGGCCGGGAGCGGGGCCGGGAGCGGCGGGAGCGGGGCGGGGCAGCCATGCCGTACGCCAACCAGCCCACCGTGCGCATCACCGAGCTCACGGACGAGAACGTCAAGTTCATCATCGAGAACACGGACCTGGCGTGAGCACCGCCGCGGGGCCGGGGCGGGCGGTCCGGGGGTGAAGCGGCCGCGGGAGGCCCCGGGGCGGCCGGGCAGGGTCTGTGAGGCAAAGCCCCGCCGCAGCCCTCGCCTGCAGCCTCACGCTCCCTCATGCCCAACACGGGTGTTTCCCTCCCTCAGGGTGGCGAATTCCATTCGAAGGGTGTTCATCGCAGAAGTCCCCATCATAGGTGAGGCCTTTCGCTTGCCTGTGGTCGCAGTCCCTTGGGCTGCGTAGCTCCTGTCACTTTCCTTTCATGTCCCCCACTCCTCCTCTCTGCTTTTGGCTCTCCTTACTCGTGTTCAGCCATTGCTGTGCCCTGCAGATGCTGCCCCAGTGTCTCTGGAGTCTCTGGGATGTTTTCTGTGCACTCACAAGCTTGTTTTCCCCACATGAGTATTCCTTAGTTTGTGACTTTCTGTTCCCTGCAGCCATTGACTGGGTCCAGATCGATGCCAACTCCTCCGTGCTCCACGATGAGTTCATTGCACACAGGCTGGGTGAGTACTGGGTGGGGAGGAAGATGAAGGTGTGTTGCAGGCAAAATCAGGGTTAGGGGCTCTTGTGGTCTATCAGACATTCCTCTGATTTCCTGCTTCTCCCAGGTCTCATCCCGCTCACCAGCGACGACATTGTGGATAAGATGCAATATTCCAGAGTGAGTCACAAAAAATGCTGTGGGGAGTCATTTTGAGGGTGGTGGGTGTTTGGTCTGAAGGGAAGCTCTGTCAGTTTGTGCATAAAGAACCCGAGTGTGTGTGTTTGTGTGTGTGTGCCAGGACTGCACATGTGACGAGTTCTGCCCCGAGTGCTCCGTGGAGTTCACGCTGGACGTTCGCTGCAACGAGGACCAGACCCGGCACGTGACATCCCGGGACCTCATCTCCAACAACCCCCGCGTCATCCCGGTCAGTGCCACCTCCTGCACTCACAGACCTCACAGGATTCACAGCATTTACAGAATGACAGGGTTGGAAGAGACCTTCAGGATCACCGAGTCCAACCCAGCCCCAGCCCCTCAACTGAACCCTGGCACCGAGTGAGGTGGAACCATCCAGGGATGGTGACTCCACCACCTGCCCAGGCAGCCCATTCCAGAACTTGATCACACTTTCCATGAAAAACTTTTCCTAATATCCAACCTGTATTTCCCTTGATGCAGTTTGAGACTGCCCTCTCGTTCTGTCAGTGCTGGCTGGAGAAGGAGCCCAACCCCACCTGAGCACAGCCACCTTTCAGGGAGTTTTAGAGAATGATAAGGTCTAGTTCTAGTACACTGTTGAGGTAGATCCAGATGTCACCACAGCCTGGGGTGCTCCTGCTGCCTGGTGACAGTGTATGCCTGGGTAAAGCCCAGCTGGAGCCTGCTGTCTGTTACTTGCCTTTGGCTGAGGTGCTCTGAGTGCTGTGTGTCATCTGTAGCAGCTGTGGGAGTGGCTTTAGGAGCCAAGCAGCTGTGCTGTGCTGGAGCACTCATCCAAGCTGATCTTGCCCCTAATTTGCTTGGTCTTGTTTGGCTGCTGCAGGTGACATCTCGGAGCAGAGACAACGACCCCAATGACTATGTGGAGCAGGATGGTGAGTGCTGGGTCACTGGCAATAGGAACTGTAGCAGGAAATTGTTGTTATCTTGTTGTTGTATTTTATATTTCTAAAGTCTCATACGGTCACAATCATATTTCTAAAGTCTTGTACCTTCTTGGCAATATTTCTCGGGGGCAGTTCCTCACAGCAACAACTTCTTCTGCTTGTTGCTGCTTCTTAGTCAGGGCTCTTTCCAAGCTCTGTATGACTGGCCAAGCCCACCCCCTTTTATCACAGTTATCTTCACTAGCTACAACTGCAGCCCAATTAAGGACATCACAGCTGCAGCCCATCAAGAACATCCGGGACTTATCAGGGCAAGGTCTTTATACAGATATTCAATATACAATACAGATATTTTACTAGGACTCCTACTATAGGAAATTCCCTTTTCTCTGAGGTTCTTTGAGCTCATCCTTCCTTTACTACTGTGCAACTGTAAGGCAGCTGTAAATATGACACTTCTGAGCTGCTGGTGTCACTGCACAAGTAGGGTAGCATTTTGTCTTAATGCCACTCAGATTGTCCCAGAACTGAAGAGGGTGCTTCTGTCTCTCCTTGTGATAGCTCAGAGACAACAAGGAAGTGAAATGCTGTGTTGTTGGCTGTTCCTTGGGGGCCTGTGCAGCTCCTTTTGACTTCACTCTTCTGGGGATGCAGCTGAGCCCTGCTGTCGCAGACATCTTTTATGAAAAATCCTTTCCTTAGGATTTTTTCTCCTGAGAAGCTGAGAAGCCTCAGGAACAAAATGTAAACAATGGTTATCTGCTGCTGTGGAATGCAACAGGGGGGTCTGTGATTGGTCTCATGTTGATTGTTTCTAATTAATGGCTAATCACAGTGAGCTGGCTTGGACAGAGAGTATATACATACATACAAGCCTTTGCTATAATTTCTTCTTTTTCTATTCTTCTGATGAAATCCTTTTTTCTATTCTTTTGGTAAAGTTTTAATATAATATATACCATAAAATAATAAATCAAGCCTTATGAAACATGGAGTCAGATCCTCATCTCTTCCCTCATCCTCGGACCCCTGTGAACACGGTCACACCCCACTAAGAATCCAAGCCAAACCTGGATCCTGGTGACATCTTCCAGCAGCAATCTGCCTTTGCAGGGTGTGCTCACCCACTGCTGTGCCCTCTGTGTGCCCTGCAGACATCCTGATCGTGAAGCTGCGCAAGGGGCAGGAGCTGCGGCTGCGCGCCTACGCCAAGAAGGGCTTTGGCAAGGAGCACGCCAAGTGGAACCCCACGGCCGGAGTGGCCTTCGAGTACGACCCCGACAACGCGCTCAGGCACACCGTGTACCCCAAGCCAGAGGAGTGGTATGTCCTGCTGTCTGTCTGCAGCGCCTGGCAAGGGTTTTCCAGCAGGCTACACCTTACATTTCAGCCCTGTAATTTGGCTCAGTAAGCGACGGGGAGCGTGCCTGCCACGTCCCCTTGTGCAGAGTCTGCTCCTGGGGTTGGCTAGCAAAGTCAGTCGCTTGGCAGCTGCACACAAAGTGGAATGGTTTGTGGTCATCTTTGTCCTCCCTCATGTATCATCACTGCTGGTTTGCCTCACTTTCACGCCCTTTTCATCACTTCTTGTTGATTTTTTTCCTTCCCTGTGCAAATGTTCTGTAGGTCAGAGTAAGGTCTGAGGAAGGAGCAGATCCATGTGAGATGAAAGAAGTTTCTATGAGAGTAAAGAGTGGAAGGTTGGGTTGCAAGACTGATTTTTCAGCCTGGCTTGAGGAAGCCCAGTATGGCTGTGATTTAACCCACACATCTCCTCACTTTTGGAGCCTGAGCTCTTGCAGGGTTTCCCTCTCTGGCCCTTTCCTCTCCTCTGAAATACCATTCTGCACAGGTTGCACACAGCTTCTCATCCCAAAGTGACATGATTTTACTTTTGGAAAGCTGCTGCCCTGCTTTGGCCTGGGTAAGGACTTTATGCAGCATGACTTTTCATGAATGCTGCTCACCTGAGCTGCTCCTGGCTCAGTATCCCAGTGATCACCTAGCAGTGATCACTGTCACTAAGTGACATCCTGTCACTGAGCACTCTGGAGCCAGCAGCATAGTGAGGAGCCAGGTGCTTTAGGCAGGGCAGGCTGAGAGCAGGGACTGGGCAGGGTGGTGGATGTGCTGCTGTAAACATTGGTCAGTGGCAGGCTCACAAACCTGGTGTGGCATACCACAGACAGGGCACCAGGAAACAATTTTTGAGAAGTGCTAGGCAAAATCTATGTAAAAGTTGGAAAAATCCCAAAAGAGGATTGGTATTGGAGCTGCCAGTTCTTGATGATATGTCTGTCTTCTCAAGTCCATCTGACTCCCTGTGAAGACAATACAGAGCCAAAGCCTTCTGCTGTCCAAGGCCAGCTATGATTTTTGGTTTAGTTTTTCATGCTAGTTGCTTTTTGAGGCTGTTGGCAGAGCACTGGCATGCAGCTGGACTCTCCAAACAGCTGCCAGGGTCATGGAAACCTCTGCACTGTTTTGGTCATGGGTGGTGCTGCAAGTGACAAGAAATCCCCCCTTCATTAACACTTCATCTCTCTCAGTGGCTTGTACAGGCAGAGGGTTTGTTTGAGAAATAGTTTTATTTCAGGCAGCTGATTACAGGGTGCTGGGATCAGTGTTCCTGGGCATTGCTGGGGCAGAGGAAGGCCAGCAGGAGACCTTGGTGGGTACAGGATTTTCTGTGCTGGCTTCTCAGACAGCTCAAGGCTTTGGGTTTTCTTACATGGATTAAGTGGTTCCACACAGTCTCTCTGATGTGGTGCTCTATAAACCAAGGGATGCAGCCGGTGGAGAGATGTGTTTGTGTAACTGATGCACAGGAATTGCAGTGGTTTTGGTAGAGGAGGGGAGGTGCAGGACATAGGATGGAGTTTACTGATGCAGGTGGTGTCTGTTGTACAGGAGATTTTTTTCCTGCTGGCTCCAAGCCAACTGTTCCTCACAGACTTGAGTGCTGGAGTACTCCAGTGCTTTCCTGGCCCAGTGGGAAGTAGAAAGAAAAGATAACTCAAGGTCCATTACTCCATAAAAGCATCCAGGCTCCATAAACACAGTCCCTTCAGGAATTAATATCCCTGAACTGTAGGCACCTGCCAGATTGTACCAGTGTTGGTGGATGGAGCCTCAGCTTGCTGAGTGTGGGCAGAGCAGGGCTGATCCCCTTCTTCCAGTGCTGCTCTGGGGCGTTAATGAGGAGCCAGAAAACACAATGTGTGACTGAGCTTTTCTCTGTGACTTGATGTTTGATGACCACCCTGTTGTGTGCTGCACGTGAGCCCCAGTGCTCACTCACTGAGTGCCTGGGCTCTGTGTGTGGGGCCAGGCTGGAGTAGGGCTCTGTGTAACCTCCGTGTAACCTCTGTGTAACCTCTCCTGCTCTCCCTGTCTGTGTGTGGGGCCAGGCTGGAGTAGGGCTCTGTGTAACCTCTGTGTAACCTCTGTGTAACCTCTCCTGCTCTCCCTGTCTGTGTGTGGGGCCAGGCTGGAGCAGGGCTCTGTGTAACCTCTCCTGCTCTCCCTGTCTGTGTGTGGGGCCAGGCTGGAGCAGGGCTCTGTGTAACCTCTGTGTAACCTCTCCTGCTCTCTGATTGCAGGCCCAAGAGTGAGTACTCGGAGATCGATGATGAGGATGCTCAGGCTCCCTACGACCCCAATGGGAAGCCAGAGAGGTGGGAGCTGAATGCAGTGCTGCAGCTGGGAGAGGGGGTGACTGGCTGGGTGCATCTCATGGGCTCTCATTAATAAAGAGTGCCTACACTGTGCTGAAATTGCCAGCCCAGGGAGCTGACATTCCCTGAAAAGCAGGGCAGGAGTTGCTGTTAAGTGGTGATATAGCTGGATGTGGCAGGTTTTCCCCTCTGGGAGATCCTAGACAGTTCTCCTGAGTTCATGTTGCTCAGTGAGGTGTGAGGCCTGTGGGGGAAATACCCTGGCTGAAGGTGTTCATTCACCTGTGTGTGTCTCATGCTCTGATTGCTGGTGTTATTTGCACTGCAAAAGCACCTCAGCCAGCCTCAGTTCCTGGCTGGGGGCTGCTGGCTCACAGGTCTCAGTGCTGAACAGAAATCAGTCTCAGAAGTGCTCTTCCAGCCTCTGAGGTTGTGAGTGTTGGTGTGAGGGTTCTAGAGGGGCAGCACTGGCTGTTGCCTGCTTGGGAGGTGAATGATGATGATGATGGTTGGGATTGCAGGCAGATCTCCCTGCTGTGGGTGTGGATGGGCTGGAATGATGTGCAGTCTGGGTTTGCACCTCCTTGCAGAGGTGGTGGTGACATAACCCCTGCCTTATAACCTCAGGTTCTATTACAACGTGGAGTCCTGCGGCTCCCTGCGCCCCGAGACCATCGTCCTGTCTGCCCTGTCTGGCCTCAAGAAGAAACTGAGTGACCTCCAGACACAGCTGAGCCACGAGATCCAGAGTGATGTCCTCACTATCAACTGAGGTGGCCTTGGCTATAGAGTACTGAGCTGTGAGTGATGCCTGGCTGAGATCTGGGAGAGGCTTTTACCTCCCCAGCATCTCCCTCTGCCATTCCTGACCCAGCACTTGGTTGGTGGCACCTCTTGCCTGGCCCTCCTTCCCAGGAAAAGCCATTGTGATGTGTAGGGTAAAACACGAAGGGAATTAGTGAGCATCTTAGCTGGGACAGGCTTTGTCTCCAAATGATCCTGGAGTTTTGGTTCTGGTGTTGGATTTTGGCCACGTGGTGTTTGGGATTGGGAAGCGTGTACCTTTGTTACACAACCCTACCTTATTTACATGTCCATTCTTTACTGTGCTGAATAAAGCCTTACCCCCAAATTTTTCTGTCATCCCTGGAAGCTCATTCAAAGCTGCTGGAGGAGATGTCACATCATTTACTTCTCTCCAATAGACATTAACTTAATGAGATGTGCTTTGGAGGGAGCATTGCTCGCTGATGCTGATTGCTGCTTGTGACATTATCTCCTGAGGAGAGCAGCACCCTCCTGCAGGCAGCCCGTGGCTCATTGATCCAGGGCTGTGGGTAAAGCACATGTTTGAGGCTGGGGTGGGTGAGAGCTGCAGAAGGCAGCACTGCAGGGGAGCCCAGCTGGGCCAGGCAGGCAGAGCTGTACTTACAGAATCCTCTGGAACAGACTCCACCCCTGTGCTGTAGAACCCTTTTCTGGGAGCTGGGTGGCACATGGGCTGTCAGTAATGGCCCCTGGCTGATACCTTTCTTTGTGCCCACAGCCCCCAGTGTGTGCTGGGCTGGAGTTTTGTGCAGGTCCCATGCCCTGATCCCCCTGGCAGTGGCTGAAAGCAATGGCCTTCGTCACCCCTCCTCTTCCCCTCCATCACTGCCCAGCATGACTTGGGATCAGCATGGTGACACTTTCTGGAGAGAGAGGGGAAGGTCTGTGTGCCCCCGTGCTGATCCTGGTATGGATGGGGATGGTTCAGGGGGTGGTGCTAGGGTCACCCTGAGCTGGGGAGAGCAGCCCATGCCAGCATTGCCTTCCCCTCCAGGCAAAAGCTGCTGCATCCAGGCTGCTGCTTCCATTTCCTTGCCATGGCAGAGCTGGCTGCAGCATGGCTCTATGTCCCCATCCCTGGAAAGATCACTGTGCTGGCTGGCATGGCTGTTTTACCTTGAGGCCAGTGCTGCCAGGCAGTCATGGCATGGATAGCTTACCTGGCACAGCTCTGGGAGAGCTGGGAGATGGTGTGCCTTGAAACTGCTTCACCTGGGGACTTGGAGCCACCACTGGCCTGGCACATCCCCAGAGCCACGGGCAGCTGGAGGTCAGGGTGACAGGGGGATGCTGCATCCTGTCCCACCCAAGGTTGTTTGATGGAGAGTGGTAACTCCCTTTACCCTTCTTCCTATCCCAGTGGTTTTAGGGCTTCACTTGAAATGTCTTGGCCATGGCTGGAGGCAGAACAAAGCCCTGAGCCACACATGCTGCCAGGAACCTCAGGAAATCTCCCCCATCAGCATTTTTCTCTCTGGCAGGCACAACTCCCACTCGCGCTTCCCGAGCGCGCTTGGATGGAACAGACAAACAGGAAGGGTGGATGTGGATAAGGGTTGTTTATTCATTGAGCAACTCCTTAAAAAACAGAATACCCAAACGTTTTTGGTAATAAATGTTAAATCTTTTCCAGATGAGGTGTGTAGCCAGGAAAAGAGGGCAAGTTCCACCTCTCACCCCAGGGAGGACACACTGCTGGGCAGTGCTGGGGTCCAGAGCCCCTCTGTGCACAGCCATGCTGTGAGGAGCAGCCTTTCCCTGTCCCCATGTCCCCTCTGCCACAAGCTACACCACCCTGAAACACAGTATTTACAGACCACAGATTCCCACATCACAACACTCCCTGTGCCCAACACATGGACCTGGAGCTTTAAAGGGCAGAAATAAAAACCACCAAGCATCCAACCCAGACGGAAAGAAGACTCCAAAGAAACACCAAGGTTTGCACGGCAATAAAAAGATAGCCCTTCTAAAGGAGGTCAATAAATAGGAGAACTAGAAAAAATCAATTGCTTTTTAAGTTCAGCACATAAAGCCCAGTTCCACCCCCAGTGGGTGAGGAGGAAGTGAGGGCTGTGGGAATGCACAGAGGAATGTGGCTCTCTCCCCATCAGCATGGGTTTCTCTGCCCTTGGGCTTCTCATATCCACAAAGCTGCCCCTTGAGAGACAGATGCTACTGGCCAAAACCAGTCCCATGGTTGCCCACCAGCAGATAAACCAGGGGCATGGCAGGGGGACACAGCTGTGGGAGGAGTGAGGGGTGTGGGGTGGGAGAAGCCAGGGAGCTTGGCTCTGCCTGGCCGCTCACCCCAACCAACCCCCCTGGAAGGAAAACCAGTTTCTCCTGAGACACATCAATTCTACAGCGAGCATTTAAATAGCTTGAAGAAGTGCAAAAATCAGCTCAGGGATGGCAGGGTGTCCTCAGAAGCACCCTGCTCTTCATGGAGGGGTGGGACCCTGCACCATCAGCCTGGCACGGCTGCATCCTCTGACGCTGCTCCATGGCCATGGCAGAGTGATGCTCCACGCAGAAACTCCAAATTTCTTGACCCCCCTGCCCCACCTCTCTTCACCTCCCAGTTGGATCCCTAAGAGTCAAAAACCTCTGGGCATCTGCCCAAGGGCTCTTCAGCAGCCACCACATTTGCATTCATGTGAGAAGGAAATATCTCTTACAATACAGGTATTCAATATATATTTGAAGTCAGTTGAGGCTGAGCCAGCCATCGCCTCCACTAACGCCAGCCCAGGGCGTGAGCCAGTGCCTGCTTCCCAAGGCCTTGGCACTGAGCTGCCCCAGCTCAGGCTCCTGGGGATTCTGAGGGGTCACTGCCTGCGTCCTCACCACCCCTTGGAGAAGAAAAAGGGGACCCCTGCCACAGTCCCCCCACACCAGCTCATGGGGACGATGTGGGCTCCCTGTCTTCAGGCTTGTCGCTTTTGGAGGACTTTGGCTTCAGCAAGATGAACCTGTTGAGGAGGTCGGTGTCCGAGCTGGCCTGGGCGCCTGCATACGCCTCCCCTGGGGACAAAACAGAGGCTGGGCTCACCTGGTGGGGAAAGCTCTGGGGCTGGAGGAGCAGCATCTCCTCGGTGTGGGGTGGGGACACTCACCAGCATAGCTGGAGGACTCGGCCATGTTCTGGGAGCCGGTGATGTGGTGCCAGTAGGCGCTGCGGGGCAGCATGGTCGTGGGCGTGCAGGGGTAGGAGAAGTGCTCAGTGCCCTTGTTCAGCAGCTGCAGTGGATGAGGGGCAGTAGGGTGACACAGGGCCCCCAGAATCTCCCCCAGCTGTGTCCCCCCTCAGCATGGGCTGGAGCTCACCCTGACATTCTTCTCCATCTCCAGCAGGACCCTCTTGTGCTGCTCAGCGATGGCCAACGTGGCGCTGTGCACGCGCTGGTAGATCTGCTCACCCTCCTGCGTCTGGAAGGTGTAGAGACCTTCTCCTGCATCACACATCCTGTGGGGACGGGGCACAGCATGTCACCAAGGTCTTCAAGCCAAGGCATGATGAACAAAACCCACCCAGGTGACAGCCAGGGCAGCTTCCCACAGTGTTAGAGCTGTGCCAGGTCCCCTTCGTGGTGCCGATCTGGGACCAGAACCAGCTGCAAGCCCTGCCTGCCATGGGCACACTGCACAGCCATGGCCATCACCCCTGCGGTGATGCCAGCAGTGCCACTGCCTGCCCACCCAGCTGGAGGAGGGCACAGAGCTGTGATCCTGTCCTGGCAAGGGTGCCACCTCACCGTCCAGCCTCGAAGGTGAAGCGGGTGGCGTCGCGGCCGTAGCGGCGCAGGGAGCAGAGGGGCCAGGAGAGCAGCTTCACCCGGGGGTTGTGCGTGTCCCAGAGGTAGATGTTTTCGTGGGTGATCTGCAGCTTGCACTCGCCATAGACGTCCAGGTTGGGGCAGGGGAGGAGGAACACGTTGAACCGGTCTGGAAAGGGGAAAAAAAAAAAGAAAAGAAAAGAAAATAAAATAATCAGCGGGGGGTGCAGCAAGGCGGAGCCCCGGGCGAGCACTCCCCGCCGCGCTCACCCGTCTGCTCGCACTGCACACCGGGCGCCAGCAGGTCGGGCTCCCCCAGGCTGATGTCGTTCAGGCGGGCGCCCAGGCACTCCACCGACAGCGTCTTGTACCACTCCTCCGCCTCCAGCTCTGCAAGGCACCACGGCAGCCCCTGGGCGACCCTGGCCACGCCGGGTGCCCCACCCAGCACCCTCGGCCCGGTCCCCCGGGCGCTGCCCCGCACCTGAGTCGCAGGTGAAGGTCCGGGCGGAGTCGTCGCTAAAAACGATGGCCACCGCCTGTCTCTTGGTCTCCTTGGGCAGCCGCGTGATGCACTTGACATTGCTGATCTCGGTGACCTGCAGAGGAGCTGGGGGGTCACCGAGGGCTGCTCCAGACCCCAGGGGCTGCTCCCAGCCCCTGTTCCGACACCTGCAGCACCCGGACCCAGCCGCATCCCCTCCGGAGCATGGGGTGACGGGCACCCAGCGAGCCCAGGCGAGGCAGGAGCTGTTCTGGCACGGCTCCCCGAGCAGCGGCAGCCCCCCATGACCCCTCCAGCGCACCCCCTCACCTTGGGGCACCCCCGCAGGCACGCTGACTTCTCATCCGGGTATTTCTCCAGGCGCTGGGGCCCTTTGCTGGAGGATTTGCGGAAAACCAGCCAGCAGCGCCGGTAGATCTGCCGGACAGAGAGCGGCGGCTGCTCGGTGCCACAGGGGCTCCCTGTCCCCACCACAGCCCCTGTCCCCATCCCCAGGCCCCGCGCCTGCTCCTGCTGACCCTGCTGGCCTGGGGACAGGAGGGGATGCTGGGCATAGGGCTGTGCCGGGGCTGCCATCATCTGCCCCCACCCCCCGCCAGTGCTAATTACAGAGCTTAATTAATGAGCACAGACAAAGCTCCCAAGGGGACCGCTGTTCTGGCATTTCCCCGTCCCCTCTCCTGCATCCCCTGCCTCTGAGGGTGGTGGGGCCACCGTCCCCAGGCATGTCCCCCTCCCCTGGATCCCGCTCCCTCTTTGTTCTCCCTAATTAGCATGAAATTACCCAGCATGCTCGTGGCTGCGGCTCCAAACCACGGAGATGGGCGACCAAACCCCTGACCCCCCCACCTGTGGGTGCTGCACCCCCACACCGCCCGAATTTGCACCCAGTAGCTCCAACCCCTCCCGGCGCGGGGCATCGCCCATGCCAAACTGTGTGTGCAGGGAAACTGAGGCACGGGGGAAGGGAAGGGTCACAGGCATCCCCCAATCCCTGGGTGACCTGGGACAGGTGAACGGGCGTTGCTCGGTGCAGGATTCGGCCGGTGCAGATGCTGGACCCCTGGGGCTGCTGGGTGATTCGGGTACCAACAAGTGGCCCGTCCCTGCCATCCCCCACCACAGCCCCCAAAAGCTGCTCATTCAACCCCAAAACAGGGGCACAGGGAGCCACAAGAGGGACCTGGCCACGTCACCTCATTGGGAAACCAGCACCCCAAATCCATGGGTGTTCCCCCCCACATCTCCCCATTCTCCAAGATCCCCACTCACCCCCAGCTTCTTGCTCTTCATCCTCACATAGCCCTGCTTGATGATGTCGTTAAAATTCGTCGCCATGGCGATGGCTCGATAGGGTAGGGGATATTTTGGGAGGGGGGGGCTGCCTTCACCTTCGCCCCCCCCTCTCCATCCTCTTCCTCCCTACCCCTCCTGTCTCACCACCGGCTCAGCTTGGTGCTAGCAGCGTCCCCCATGCTGGCTGGAAAAGAGAAATGACAGATCGACGGGTGACATCTTCCTCGTCCTCCTCCCCCTCTTTCTTGTCGTCCTCCTCCTCCTCCTCCTTCCCCTCCTCCTCCTCCTCCTCCTCCTCCTCTTCCTCCTCCCTTCTCTGCCTGAACCATCCGAGTGGAACAGTCCGGTGTTAACCCCTGCCAGCACGGCGGAGCCAGGGTGGCACAGACCCGCGGTCAGTCCCCTGCCGCCAGCTCCAACATGTGTCCGAGGGGGCCCCGCAGCACAGCTCGCCCCCCGGTCTCCATCACCTCGCACTCCCCTCCTTCCTCCCAGGCTGCTCGGCTGGGCAGGAACCCGGCCCCGGCCCCTGGCACGGGCTGGGCTCGGTGGGAGCGGCCAGGCCGGCTCTGCTCGGGGCTCTTTCGGCCGGCACCGGGGGGCAGAGGGACCCCGGCTCCCAACCTCGCCCCCCGGTGTCACCGAGCCTCTGTCCAGCCCTCCCGTGAGCTCAGCCCGGTCCCTGCTGGCTCCCCCAGCCCCCGCCGGCGGCACCAGGTGGGGACCGGGTTCCTTTGCCAGGTGGAGCAGTCCCAGCGGAGGCAGTAACCCAGGAGACGGAGCAGGGCCATCCCCGGGGATGCTCCCCCATGGCAGCGACACCCGGGTCCCCAAAGCCCAGCGGGGGGATCGGGCCGGGACAGCGCCTTGGGGACCGCGGCTGTCCGAGAGTGGCCGCGTTCCTGTGGGGGAACATCCTCCATTCCCCCATTCCCATTCCCCCATTCCCCATGGCCATCACCACCCGCGCACACCAACACCCCAGGGAACCCAGAGCTGCTGGGGGCACCTCCTGCCCGCTGCCCCCCACCTGTCACCTGCCACCTGCCACCTGTCACCCCCACACCGGGCACCCCCGGCCCCGTCACCCATCACCCCCGCTCTCCCACCGGGACATCCCTCCGGGCGTTGTCACCTCCCGCCCGTTTGCCCCGACGCTTGTCAGCCCAAACCTCGGTCCGGCCCCGTCCGGTGTCCCTGTAAGGGACCGCTCCCGCCGCCTTACCGGCTCCCGGTGCGAGCGGAGCCTCCGCGTCCCGCGAGCCCCGGAGCCGCTCGGCCCCGCCCGGCCCCGCCCCGGCCCCCGCCCCGCCCCGGTCCCCTCCCTCCACCCCCGGGCTGCCCAACCAGAGCCACAACCGGCCGCCCTGGAAAGAAAATTCCATCATCGGGCTTTGGAGGGAACGGCCCGCAGCGGCTGCCGGGCGGCGGCAGCAGCCTCGGGTCCGTCCCTCGGCTCAGGTGTCACCGCAGCCCCGCTCCGCGCCCCCAGACCGGTGCCAGGCATTCACTACAGCTGCCCCCGGGCACCCCCACCCCCGCGGCCCCACTTGTTGGGCTGTAAAAATATGAATAATCGCTGGAAATAAAAGGGCATTTAAAAAAAACCACATGAGCAGCAAAGAGCTGCGCTTTTAGCCAATCAATTAAAAGGCAGAGCGAGGGGATTAGCTCACCGAAATATTAATTTTTAATAAGGTTGTGTCTGAGCGCCTCCAAAGCCCCCAAGGCCCTGTGCTGGGGGGCTGGGCTGAAGGGGCTGTGCTGGGGTGAGCAGCAGCCTCAGGTGAGCAGCTCTGCACCCCTGGGTGAGCATCTTTCACTGCACAGGCCCAGGGACAGGCTTTACCCCACACTGGGCTGGAATCCAGCCATGGGGACAGCAATGCCAGTGGGTGACATCCACACCCATCTCCCTGATGTGTCCCCTCCCATCCTCGCTCCTGTGTGGGAACAGATCAGCAGCTCACACCACCACCAGAGCCTGGGCCCATCTGGGCTCTGTATTTATAATAAAAAATCATATACAAATACATACATATATATAATATATATAAAAAGAAGTGGGCAGTTTGTGGCTGCCAAGCTTGGTGCCTCTCTTGGCCTGCGCCTCCTCCTCCTGGGCTGCTCGGTGATGCTGGCTTTGGTGGCCACACCAGTGTCCCGGGAGATGCCATGGCTGAAGGGCCACCCAGTACTGTCCAAGAGGCAGTGGCTTCTGGAGCACCCCTGGGCAAATTCCTCCGCACCGCTCCGTGCCTCAGTTTCCCCACCTACACAAGGATCACCGCACAGCTGGGCCCTGTGGAGACACACTTGAACGCAGGGGACTGACGTGGCACGTCCTGCGGTGGTGGCACCGCCCTGGGCTCTAGGGCACCTGGATCTGCAGGTCCTCGTCCTCGTCGGGGTCGCTGGTGCCGTCGCCGGCGTCGTCGGGGCCGAAGCGGGCGCTGCGCATCTTGCCGAACAGCGGGGCGCTCTGCTGGCGCCGCAGCCTGCCAAAACAGCTGCTGGGCTGGGCTGCGGGCAGCCTGCACTCCCCTGCACCCCCGACAGCGTGGCTGCACCCCAGAGATCCCTCCCTGCTGCCCTCACTGAGCTCTGAGCTCAGGGCAGCCTGGAACTGGCAGCTGTGGATGGGGCACGGGCTAAACCTCTCCAGAGATGGGCATCCCTGTGCTGGGCAGCACAGAGCCAGACAGGACTGCAGAGAAGGGAGGTGTCATCCCCCTAAACTGAGGAACCCTCAAAAACCCCATGAGTCCCCATCCCCAGGAACCTGTGGTGGTTTTAGCTCTTTGCTTGCCCTGTGGTGGTTTTAGCTCTTTACTTGCCCTTGTGTGAAAATTCATCCAGGAAATTTTATGAATCAAATCTGAAATCCGAAGGCCAAGGATCCAGTGAGATCCAGCCAGTCCACCACAGTTTACTGGAAAGCATGAATTATTTAGAGTTGATTGCACAGGGAGTCTGGGGTGGGGTGGGGGGGGCGATGAATCCTCCATTATGCTTCCATGATTTAATGCAGATGTCCCAATAAAATAAAGGATGATTATAAACACCCCCCCAGCGCCTCCTGGAGCCACGGCATCGATCCCACGGCCATTTCAGCTCTTTACTGCTGGAGAGGCAAAGCAGGGCTGGGAAAAGTTTTAAGGGCAAGAAACCTCAGCTCCCACCTCCCCAAACTGGTGTGGGATGCCAGCAGCCTGCCCTGGCCGTGGGTACTAGTGGGTGCAACCCTAAGCAGCATAAAACTGGGCTGTGCTGGTCTCTGGGCAGCCTCGTGCTGGTTTAACTGGGAGGTGAATGCCACCCAGCTCAAGGTGGGGTGAAGGCTGCTCAGAGGATGGCTGTGCCCCTCCCGAGGATGTCACAGACACTTGGCCATGGGTTCAACCAGGCAGATGCTGGCTGAGGGATGGTGGCAAGGACACCGTCATCCCATCCTGGCTGGTCCACACATGGCTCCCCCAGCCCCTGCTCACCGTGACTGCAGGTGCTCCAGCTGCACCTGGAAGCTCTCGCTCTGCTCCGTCTGCTCGTCCAGCGACCGCTGCAGCTTCCGCGTCTGGTTGTGGGCCTCATCCAGCTGTGGGGTGGGATGGGATGGGGTGGGATGGTGCTGTTAGCAGCTGTGTAGGGAGCAGAACAGCTCCCTGAGCTCCTCCACCAGTGTGAGCTTTCCCACCTCATCCTCAGCCTGGGCCAGCTCCTTCTTCAGCTCCTCCACCCTGAGGCGCAGCTTCTTCACCTCTCCCTCGTGCTGCTCCACGCGGCGGTTGGCGTGGGCCAGCTCGGCCATCTTCTCCTGGTACTGCTTCTTCAGCTTGGTGTGGATGTGCTTCAGGTCAGCCAGCTCCTGTGGGGGGCACGGGGAGGGGGCTGAGCATGGGACAGCCACCCCCACCACTGGGTGTCCCCTCCTCCCTCCCCAGGGGTCTCTCCCATTGTCCCACCCCATGACCTGGGAGCTGATGGGGGTCACCACCGTCCCTTGAAGGGTGGTGGCAAAATTTGGGCTTGAGGGAGTCCTTGGGGAGGCTGAGCCCCACAACAGCCACCCAGGGATGCGGTGGTGGGGAACACCTCCCCTGTGGCACCTTGTTCTTCTCGAAGAGCTCAGCCTGGATGGTTTTGAGGTCAGTGTCCAGGGCACTGGCTGTCTGGCGCCGCTTGCGAGCCAGCACCTCCTCCAGGTCCTCGATCTGTGCCCGCAGCTTCTTGTTCTCCCGCTCCAGGTTGAGCTTCTCGGTCTCCAGCCGCTCCCGCCGGCCCCACTCGGCCGCGTTCTCTGCCTGCAGCCTCTCCATCTGGGACAGGGCAGGGGGTGGCTGGGGGGCAGCAGGACCCCCCTCTCTGCCCCCTCAGTCCCCCAGGCTGGGGTCTGGCCTCACCTCTGCACGCAGCTCAGCCAGTTTCTTGTCCATGCTGGAGCGAGCCCCCAGCTCGTCCTCCAGGTCCTCGGAGATGCGCCCCAGCTCGTCCTGGTGAATCTCCTTCAGGATGTTGAGCTGTGGTGGGACATGGCACCAAAGGGGGCTGTGAACGCCCACCTTCCATCTGAGCCCTGCCCACACACATCCACCCAGCCTCTACAGATGGACCCACTGCATCACTAGCACTAATGAAAATCCCTTAACAAGCAGCCTGGAGTTGGGGAAGTGGTTGTGGGCCACCATGTCCATCAGGATGTGCCACCCTGTGAGGGACAGGCCACCCCTGGAGCAGCTCTGTCCCCAGGCACCTCGCTCACCTGCTTCATCACCTCCTGCTTGTTCTTGTTGAGCTCCTCATACTTGATCTTCCACTGGCTGAGCTCGCCCTCCAGCTTCTCAATGTTCTTGCTGAGCGCCAGCTTGTCCCTGGGGAGAGGCAGTGACGGTGACAGCCTGCAGGACCCACGGGACGTGCCACCCCAGCGGGGACCAGGCTGGCATCAGCTGGCACCCTGCAAGGACGATGTCCCAAGCACTCACTCCCTCTCCTTGAGCAGCACTTTTTGGGACTCGTCCAGCCTGAGCTTCAGGGCGGTGACTTTGGTGGCGTCCTCCTCGGCGGCGCTGACGTCCTCCCAGAGCAGGCGGCTCCGCTCCTGGCGGCTGAAGGAGGCCCGGGGGCCCCGCTGCTCCCAGCTCTCCTCCTGCTTGCTCGGCAAGATGTTTTCCATCAGCTCCAGCTCCTGTGGCGCCGTGGGTGGTCCAGCACAGGGGACAGGGTGAGAGGGCTCCCCAGCCCTACAGCACCCAGCCCTCACCCCATAACCAAGGGCACGTCTCCCTCCATGCCCAGGGATCCCCTAAGGCTGTCCCCTTGCCCTCCCAGGGGAGCTCCCACATGTCACCACACTCTGCTGCCAGCTCCCTGCCGTGCTGGAAATGTGGTATCAAAAAAATTAAAACCAATTTACGACACCGATCTCACCCAGGACTGCTACATGAGTGACCTTTTACCAGGAGCTCTGAGCACACAGTAAATGAGCAGCAGGAGGTTCCAGGGGACAGGATGGCCCTGGGGACCACGTGTGGAGCCCGTGGGGGATGCTCACATTAATCTCAGATTTGTCACTCGGCAGCTGTGCTGTCAGGTGGACATGCCACAGCATGGCGCCCCGAGCAGTGACTTCTGTGCTGTGACAGAGCTAACAGCAGCACAGGAGGGATGGCTGCAGCAACTGGGATAATGCCTGAGGTGGCTCTGGTGTGGCTCCCCCCTTCCTCCTCCTCCTTCTCCTTCCTTCAGCAAAAACCCTGCCAGAAGCCCATAGGGACACCCTGGCAACCAAGCTGTGGCTGGGAGATGCCACCAGCACTGCCAATGCCACCATCCCTGTACTGGCACAGTGATTTTTGCCGAGTGCCTCCAAAGGGAAAGCCCCAGGAAAGGGACTGGTGCCAGTGCCAAGGTGATCCCACTGCATGGGACTGTGATGGCTCTGGATCTCCTCATGATTGCTCTGAGGAGTCTGATCCCCCCCAGTGCTGTTCCAAGAGGGATCTGACTGTCCTGTACTGCTCCAAGAGGGGTCTGAGCCCAAAGTGCTGCTTGGAGGGGTCTGACATCCCCCATACTAATCCAAGAGGGGTCTGACCACCCTGTACTGCTCTGAGAGGGGTCTGTCCCTCCCAATCCGGCCCCAAGAGCAGTCCCCCCACACTGCCCATTTTACAGGACAGGCAGGGGTGGTTTGGAGGTGCACAGACAAGGATGAGGAGCTCCCTTGTTCCCGTGGGTCAGCCCCACATGCCCACCTTGGCTTTTTGGGGCACCTCGGCCCCCACATCCCGCACGGGCTCTTGCTCAGGGCCGGCGTCCCCCTCTGCCCCGTCGGCGGGCGGGCTGCCGGCGCTGCCCTGTCCCGGTGCCGGTGCCGGTGCCCGCGGCGGCGGCGGGCGCTCGTCGGGCCGCTCGCGGTCGCGGTCGCGGCGCAGGCTGGCCAGCTCCTTGGTGAGCGCCTCCAGGCGGTGCCGCAGCTGCCGCACCTCCTCCCGGGCCCGGTTGCGCTCGGCCCGCACCTTGCTCCACTTCTCGCGCCAGTTGGCCGTGCAGTCCGACCACCAGCGCATCGTCTTCTCCATCTGCGCCGCCCGCGCCCGCGCCTCCTCCAGCTCCCGCAGCCGCAGCTCCTCCCGCCCTTCCCAGTCCCCTTCCAGCAGCGCCGGCGGGGGCCCGGGCGAGGGGGTCCCGCTGGGGGGGGACGGGGAGGGCTCGGGGGCCAGCAGGGCCAGCAGGGAGCCCCCCGGCAGCGGCGGGGAGCCCGCCAGGCGCGAAGCCCCGCTCTGGCTCATGGCTCGGGGCTCCCTAGGGCATGGCCGTCACCGTCCTGCTCCCGGGCACCTGCAAGAGACACCGGGAGTCAGCTGGGCTGGAGGGAAGGGGTGGCACGGTCCCTGGTTTTGGGAGTGGCACACTGAGTGATGAGATCCCTGGGATGGGCTCTAGCCAGGTCCCCAGTGAGGACTCTGGCCATGTCCCCAGCCAGGTCCCCAGTGAGGACTCTGGCCATGTCCCCAGCCAGGTCCCCAGCGAGGACTCTGGCCGTGTCCCCAGCCAGGTCCCCAGCGAGGACTCTGGCCATGTCCCCAGCCAGGTCCCCAGGTGACAGCCAAGTGTCAGCCCCAGCCAGAACCCCAGTGAGGGGATCCTCCACCAGTGAGGTCCTCAATGAAGACCACAGCCCACAGCTCACAGCCACCTGCATCTGGTCTCAGCTTGGCTCTGTAGGCGCCTCTGCCAGCGCACCACAATGAAGGGAAGACATCTACATGTCATTCGCATGATGTCATCTGCATGAGGTCATCTGATGACATCATCATCATCTGTGAGCCTCCCAAACCATCCCTGCTGCTGGAGCTGGGGTACTCGGCTGCACCCCAGCAGCTCCAGCGAGGGTTACAGCCCGGACCCGGCGCCAGCAAAGCAGGAACAGCTCCGGAAGGAGAGCCCGGAGCTGCGGGATTGGCGTGGCAGCAGGACGTGTGTTCAGGCAGCTGGATGTGCTCTGCGATGATGCCGCAACAAAGGGCCGGGGCTGGGTGTCCCCATCCCGGCCTGGAGCTCAGATCCCGGCATGGAGCTCAGATCCCGGCCTGGAGCTCACCCCCGGCGCGGCCGGGCAGGCAGACCGCCCCAGGAAACCTCAATGGGAGGCTGCTGCGCGCCCTAATGGGATAAGTACAGGGTCCGGCCGCGGCTGCCCGCAGCCCCGGCAGGTTCCTGGGACGGTGCAGCCCAGACCTGCTACCAAATCCGGCTGGGCTGGGAGAGCCGGTGCTGGAGCAGCGGGAGCAGAGGCCGATAGCAGCTGTGGGATTTGCATGGGAGAAAGAACTAAATTTTCTGGTGATATCTGCAGAAATGGTGAAGTTTTAGCAAAACTCAGCAGCAAGCCCAGGCCCGTGCTCTCTGTGCTGCTCCCGGAGGAATCCCAGGCATTGGCAGGACCCGGCACAAGCAGCGCCCACGGGAGCACAGACGGCGCCCGGGCACCCACGCAAAACCCACGGAACGCATGCCGGGAACCGGCAACCGTGCAGCACCCACGGGGAGCACGAGTGGACCCAGGGCAGCCCTGAACATCCACGGGGAGCACGAACACCCATGGGACACCCGCGGGAAGCACGCGTGGAGCACGGACACCCCGGAACAGCCGCGTGGGTCACCGGCACGGGCGGATCGCGCCCCCTCCCCGGGGCTCCCGGCGGGGCCGCCCCCGCGCCTCCGCATTGGCGCCGGGCTCCGTCACTCACCGGCCGCGGCCCGGGCGGCGGGAGCCCCGCATTCCTCCGCTCCGCCGGAATCCCCCCCGCTCCGCCCGGGAGGCACCGCTCGGCCCGGCCCGGTCCCGCCCGGTTCGCCACGGCCCCGCCCGCCCCGCCGCGGCTCGGCCCGGCCCGGCCCGGCACGGCCCCTCCCCCAGCAAAGTTTCTCGCAAGTTTCCCGGTGCCGCCGGTGCCGCCGCCCGCCCGCCAGCTCGGCCCGGCCCAGCCCAGCCCAGCCCAGCCCGGTTCGGCCCGGCCCGGTCGCTCACCCGGCGGTGGCGGCGGCGGCGGTGCGGGCGGCCCGCGCGGGCCGGGGCGCTGCGGCCGAGTCTCCTCCTCCTCCTCCTCCTCCTCCTCGCCCTCCTCCTCCTCCCCCCGGCGCCGCTCCCGCCCCCCGCCCGCGCCCGGGGCCGGTCCGGGCCGCGCTGCGTGTCCTGCCCCGCGGCACGGGCGGGGCGGCCGCGCTCGGGGGCTCCGGCGCTCGGGGACTGCGGGCAGCCCTGCCCGGCGTGCCGGGGCTGGGGACTCCCACAGAGAGTGCTCCCAGGGCCGGGGACCCTGCCCGTGGCTGCTGCTGGGCTGGGCTGCGCACACGTGTCTGTCTGTCTGTCCTGGGCACGCGTTGGGGGACACGGGGCCCCCCGGGTGAGCGGTGGCCGCGTGGTGTCTGCATCCCCCCATACACATCACTGCTGGCTCCCTCCTGGCCCAGCGACAGAATCCCCAACCACCATTTTGCCCCCGTCTCTTTCCCTTTGCTGGATGCCTTTCGGACAAAAAAATCGGGTTTGTGTTCCGCGGGACGCGGAATCGATGCCATGGGACGCCAACAACTTTTTCTCCCCCAGGATCGAGCGAGGCAGGGAAAACCAAATCAAGTTAAAGCAAAACTTCTTTCCAAGATGGGATTTTTTTTTTTTTTCCAGCTGGAAACAACCCCAAAAAGCTGGAGGCGAGGGATGCTTTCCTCTCCTACGCCCCTATCCCAGCGTCTTGTGCCAGGGGAGCCGGCGCCGTCTCTTGCAGCCGGTGAAGCGATTTTGCAGGCGGCTTGGCCAGAGCTGCGGGTGCGTGGTTGCGGCTTTAACCCGCTCCCGGCACTAAAACCGGCAAAGTTTTATCCAGGCGTGCCTTTACTGTTTGCTCGGACATGCGTGGCTTGGTGACACCAGCAGGCTCCAGGATGCATTGCAGCATCCTGGGATCTGTGGGGTTTAGCCTTGCAAGAATCAAACCTCCTTGGTCTGGGGCACGCCACCGAAAGATGTGGCCAGTGACCCACTTCTGTGGTCCAAGTGACCCACTTCTGTGGTCCAAGTGACCCACTTCTGTGGTCCAAGCATCATCGTTCTGGCGCCCTTCTCCTCTGTTCTGGGTTTTCAGCCTGGCCATGGCCAGCAGGACCCCTTAAATCTGTTCCCAAGGATAGGTCAGAATGAAGCAGAGGATTTCCCTAAGTCATGAACTGAGACCTGGAAATGTCGCAGGAGTGGCTGCAGACCCCGGGCGAGCACAGCGTGGCACTGCTGCCCCACAACGAGCGCTGCTGTGGCTGAGTCACCCCTGCTCCCTGTGACTCTGCTCACTGCCACATCCCTGCAGCTGCACCCAGCAGCCAAGATGAAGCCTTTTGGGGCAAACCTAACCATTTTGGGTAAAAAAAAAACCTTTGTTCCCTCAGCTAGACCAGCTGGCATTGCTGGAGGGCTGTGCTGTGGTCACTGGGGGTGTCATGGAGTGGTGGCTCCATCCTGGCAATAGCATCCACTGTGCTGTCACAGGATCAGACTATCCTGAGTTCAAAGGGACACACAAGAAACACTGAATCCAACTCCCTGTTCTTTGCAGGACAACCTGGAAGCAAGCCATGTGACTAAGAGCATCATCCAGACACTCCTTAACTCTGCCAGGCTTCATACCATGACCTTTTCTCTGGGGAGCCTGTCCCTGTACCTGACCACCTTCCCAGTGAAAAGCCTTTTCCTAATGCCCAAACCAAACTCCCCCTGCAGCAGCTTCATTCCACCTCCCGTGTCCTTTCACAGAGAGTGGAGATCAGCACCCCGTGCCCCCCAGGAACCCCTGGCACACCTCATTTCCCAGGCAGGCTGGGCACAGCACAGGCTGCACACACAGCGGGGATGCCAGGCACAGCTTGCACTGCGGGACAGTTTGGGCACCCTGACACTCTGGGCACAGTTCTGGGACTAAAAGCTGAATCTCTGGGCGCTGGGAGCTGCTGCTGGGGGGCTGTGTGTCCTGGGCACCGCGGCTGTCCCCCTGCCCGTGGTGTCTCTGTTAGCGCCCAGCCCTGGCCGCTGCTTCTCTTTAGCAGCGCGTTTGCCTTGCCCGTGCGGGTCCCCTCCGTGCCGGCTGAGCCTCTGGCCGGCTCTGCTCTGCTCTGCTCGGACACCCGCGGGGTGCTTGGTGCAGGTCCCGCTAGATGGCACAAGGATCGCAGGAATGGTCCCACAGCGGGAATGTGCAGGCGCAGGGACGGCCGGTGGCGGTGAGCGGTGCCGAAATGTCCCCCGACAAACGGGAGGGGACCTTGAGGAGCTGCCACTGCGCATCTCACAAGCGGCAGATCTCCGGTTACATCCCCCAGATCCGCTCGGTGCCAGCACGGCTGCAGCCTGCCAGGAGCGGCTGTAAGGCTGGGGCATCCCCAAACCACCCCGAGCCTGGGTTTTCAGCCACGACAGCATCACACCAGAAGCCCTCCCTCTCGCCCCAAATCCAGCGCAGGGGTGGAGGCCACCTGCAACCCTGGGGCGGCGGGGAAATGGGTGAGCAGGGCTTTGTCTGCCCCGAGCAGACGAGTTTGGGTGGAGGAGAGGATGAGTAAGTAAGTGAGCTGATACTCGGCTTTCCCTCCGCTCTCACTGAGGAAGGCAGAGCCAAGCAGAGCTCCTCAAGGTGACCAAACACTTTCGGGAGGAGTTTAAGCAATCCAGCCCGTGGAGATAAATAGCCGGGATAAATTGCAGGGACAAAATCCATCGGTTGGGGGCGGCAAGTCGGTCCTGAGCCCGTGGTGCATCCGCATAAACCAGACATCACCTGGAAATGTTTATTGGGGTTTTTCCTCTCCTAATGCTGAGGTTTTGGAGCTGGAGATCCCACTCTGCCTGCTGGAGGGCAGACCAGAATCGCAGCACGGCAGATCCGCCTGCGGTGACATCAGGGTCCCCACAGCCCCCAGTTTGTCCCCGCAGGGTGAGCCAGGGAGGAGCCACAAGCTGCTGTGCCCGTTCCTGGCCCGGCGGCAGGGACAGAGCCCCACCGGACACGCTGCCCATCTCTGCCGAGTGACATTTCCCTTTCTGGCTCCTTCCCGCTTCTGGGCAGCGAAGGAAGCCTCTGGCGGCTGTTCTTTGTTCCCGGCACAAAGGGCAGCCAGCGTTCCGGCGGTGCCGCCGCCTCGGACAAAGGCCCGGCCGGACAAAGGCCCGGCCCGCCGGGGCTCTGCGCCCCCTCCCCGCCGTGCCCCGCTCGCACGGGATGAGCTGTGCATGGCTCACCGCCCCGGCCGGGACTGCAGCTATTCACCCAGAGCCCGCGGCTTGGTGAGCTGCCAAGTGCCCGGCCTTCCCCCATGAGCCCCATCGCGGCAGAGTCACATCGCGGCGCCTTCCGTGCCTTCTCCCCATCTCCAGGTTTGGGGGTTTGTGCGGTGAGTCACTCTGGCTGCCACACATCCACCTTGCCCAAAACAATCACTCGGTGATTGCCTCCTGGCAGCGGGAACATGTTGCAGACATCTTTTATGGAAAATCCTTTCCTTAGGATTTTTCCTTCTGAGAAGCCTCAAGAACAAAATGTAAACAATGGTTATCTGCTGCTGTGGAATGCAGCAGGTGGATCTGTGATTAGTCCATGGTAAACGTTTCTAATTAATGGCCAGTCACAGGCCAGCTAGCTCGAGCAGAGAGTCTGACACAGAGCCTTTGTTATCATTCTTTCCTATTCTATTCTTCTGATGAAATCCTTTCTTCTATTCTTTTAGTATAGTTTTAATGTAATATATATCATAAAATAATAAATCAAGCCTTCTGAAGCATGGAGTCAGATCCTCATCTCTTCCCTGTTCCTCAGACCCTGTGAACACGGTCACAGGAGCACAGCATCGCTGGGAGGTCCCCAGGGAGCTAAAGCTTCTCAGGACTGGTGGGACACGGTGGTGCTTGGGTAGCTGAGCCCACTGCTGGTGCCCAGGGCTCACCCTGCCTTTTCCCAGCCTGGCACACCAGGAGCAGGCTGAAGCACTCCCCAGGGAGCAGGGGTTGGGATGGAGCCTCCCACACCCTCCCCAGTGCCACAGTGCCAGGTCTGGCTCCATCCAGCACCCGGGCATGGCAGGAGGGGGCTGGCCCCTATAATGGCACCATTTGCCTTTCTGGGGAGCTTGCCTGGCAGGAGCCAGGGCCGGGCTGCTGGAGGGGCTGTGCCATCCTTTCCTCCCCAGGAGAGGAGGGTTGGTGGCACCACGGTGCCTTCAGGTTTCAGAGCCAGGCTCCAGGGGCAAAGCTGTGAAATTACAGCAAATGCTACAGATTTTGGGGAAACAGGCAGCCAGGACAAACACTGAATCCACGTGGGAAATGGAAGGTTTGGAGCAGACCTTGGCTCTGTTTTGGGATCTGCTTTTGGGACTTGTCTGCTGGGGAGCTGATGAGCCCGGTTACTGCATCCCACGGGAGCATCCTCACCGGGTGCTCCTGCAGACACCCGCAGGGACCAATTTCCCCCAGACCTCCCTGACATCACCGGGGGTTTATTTACAAAGCGGAGCCTAAACAAACAATCCGGCTTATTGCTGTGCCTACAGGTTCGGGTTTTACTGCCCTGGCACCTGTTGTGTCGCTGTTTTCGACGAAGGAGAAATCCCGACGTGGGGTGGGGCGGACCCACCTCCCCACCGGATGTTTTTGCAGGAGGAAGGCTGAGGAGGAGGAGCAGCAGCAAGAGGGGAACACGAGCACCCACAGCCACTCAAAGGTAGCCGAGGCACTCCCCTAGAGACTCCCAGGGCTGTCCTCGTATTGCTCACCAGATTTGGATGAGAGATTTAGGGGCATCCCCTCCCACCAGCCCCTTTCTGCTTCCTCATCCTCATCCTCCTCCATCCACCGGAGCTGGGCAGGGTGGCATTTTGCTGGGGGCACCCAAGAGGTTTTGGGGAGGGGTCTGGGCACCCTGGCACCGCTGGGCAGTGGGGCTGGCGCAGCTCTCTGCTGCAGACGGCGCCAGGGCTCCCCTGCCCACGCTTGTCTCCCCCATTTGGCACCAGCCCGGTGCGACGTGCCCTCTGCTGCCGCAGTCTGCCCATCCCCTCGCCCCGCCGCCGCGATCTGCCGGCACATTCCCTCCCTGCCTCTCCTTGAGGAGCTTTTAGCAAGATTTTAGGGCTTTTAGAGGATTTTGGAAGTCTTACCGTTCTTTTGGAGCTTTTAGAACTTTTAGGAAATTGAAGGGGGTTTAAGGAACTTTTGGGGCTTTTAGGAACTTTTAAGAGGTTTGGAAACTCTTAGGCCTTTTAGTAATTTTGGGGGTTTAAGGAACTTCAAGGATATTCAGGAACTTTTAGGGCTTATGGGGTTTTAGGGCATTTAGGATGTTGTAGGGGTTTCGGGACATTTTAGTGCTTTAGGAGCTTTCGGGGCTTTCAGGATCTTTTAGGACTTTCAGGAACTTTAAGCATATTTAGGCGCTTTGATGGATTTAGGAGCTCTCAGGACTCTTAAGAAGTCGTAGGGCTTTCATAGAAATTCCCCAGCTGAAGCAATAAACCCTTATCAGGCCGAGTACAAGGGCAAATGTCCCTTCCAAGAGACAACACAAGGATTTCCTCCCTCTTGGTGCTCAGGCAGAGTCTTTGAAGGTCTGTCGACTCAGAGATAATCCCGACAACACCAGCAAGTGCAGGCGTTGACCTAAAAATAACTTCTGATAACATCGAATGCAGACAAAAGACTCTTTGTTCCACGAGCAGCAGCAAAAACTCCTTTCCTCGCTGCTCCGAGGGGTCTGCACCCAATTCCCCTCTCTGGGAGAGCCTGGCTGTAGCAGGGCTATTCCCGGGAGGTGGATTTATGGCGTTTCCCCAAGGAGCCGGTCGGGATGACCGCGGTGGGAGGGAGGTTTGGCTCCCCGCGATGCTCTGGCTGCTGCGAGTGTGCGTTTGAGAGCTCGCCCAGCTCCCCGAGGCGTGGGGACAGCCCGACTTCAAAGGCAGCTCTGTTAGCCACGGTCCGGCCGCTTTAGCCACGGTCCGGCCATGTGAGCTGCTTCCCATGGGAGCCTTGTCCCGTGGCAGCCGGGGAAACTGAGGCTTGGAGCTGGGAATTCAGCCAGGCGAACCGGGGATGTGCCCTGCTGGGGGATCCCAAAGCAGCCATGGCACCCGCCGTGGCACAATCCCACGGATCAAGGTCCATCGCCTTCCCTGCTGCAGAGGGAAGTTGTTTGCACCCTTCCCCCTGCAGAAAAGTCTCATTCGAGCCATTGAAAATATCTGCAAGAGCAACTATTTACCCAGGGCACTTCCCGGAGCTCTCCCCTCGCCCTGCTCCCGTCTGGGCTTTCTCCAGCCCGGCTGTTCCCGGGGCGCACACAAAGGGCCGGGTGCGGGCGCTGCAGGAGCGGCTTTACCCGCTCCAACAGCGCTGCTTGCAGCCCCGGGGGCCATCTCCACCATCCCCAGCCCCGGGTGCCCATCTCCAGCCCGGGGTGCCCATCTCCACCATCTCCAGCCCCCGGGTGCCATCTCCACAATCTCCGGCCCCGGGTGCCCATCTCCACAATCTCCGGCCCCGTGTGCCCATCTCCAGCCCCGGGTGCCCATCTCCAGCCCCGGGTGCCCATCTCCAGCCCCGGGGTGTCCATCTCCAGCCCCGGGTGCCCATCTCCAGCCCCGGGGTGTCCATCTCCAGCCCCGGGTGCCCATCTCCACCATCTCCAGCCCTGGGGTGGGTGCCCATCTCCACCATCTCCAGCCCCCGGGTGCCCATCTCCAGCCCCGGGTGCCCATCTCCACCATCTCCAGTCCCGGGTGCCCATCTCCACCATCTCCAGCCCTGGGGTGGGTGCTGAAGGCGCTGCGGTCGCGGCGAGGCTCCACACCCCACACCCCATCCCACCTGCTCCGGGGGAGCGCTGTGTATCCCTGCTCTGGATCTGGGCTCCCTGCCCTGCTCCTTTCCTCCCTCGCACCGTGCTCCAGGGGAGCGGGACAGGGGTCACCGGGACACTCCGTCCCGGCTGCTTTCCCATTAATTGTTATTTTTTAATCCCGTTGGCAGCCAGGCGTGCAGCCTGCCGGCCCCGCCGCTGGACGCCCGCCAGCCCGCAGCTGAAGGGCGCCGGGACGCGGCACGCCCGGCTGTGCCGTGCCCAGCCCGGCTCCCCAGCCCCCGGTACCGGTACCGGCCCGGGGGGGACACAGCCCTCGGTGCTGCCGGCCCGGGGCTCGCTGGGCAGGTGCCGGGACCGAGAGCAGCGATCTGGGGTGTCAGCGCCGGCCCCGGGATCCCGCTCTGAGCCGAGCCGGGCTGGAGGCGCCGAGAGCCGCGCCGAGCTGAACCGAACCGGGCCGAGCAGAAGCGGGCAGCAGGTGCCGTGCCGGACGGCGGTGACCCCGCGGCCATCCCGGGGGTGTCGGAGGGGTCGGTGCGGGGGAGCGGTGCCGGTACCGCCCCGCTGAGTCACCGGCCGCGGGGGGACGGGGCGGGGCGCTCCCGGGCACCGCGCGGAGCGGCCGAGGCGGGAGCTGCGCGGGGCAGCGGGGCCGGGCCGGGCCGGGCCGAGCCGAGCGGAGGAGCTGTGCGGGGTCGGACCCGCGCCGTACCTGCTCTGCTGCCGGAGCCGGGCGGAGCCGGGAGGTGCCGGGCGGTGCCGAGCCGAGGCGAGCCGCTGCTTATATACTTCCAGGTATGAAAGCAGCGGAGAGCGGCTGAGCCGGGACAGGGAAGGATCGCGGAGCCCGGTGCCCCCCTGGGGATCCCAGAGGCCGCGCTGAGGAGCGTTTGCCGGTACCGGGAGCCGAGGGGATGCTGCGGGCGCGGGCAGAGCGGCGGGGCGGGAGTGAATGGGGTGGGCACCAGCCGGGGCTGGGGGGCTCCGTGCGGACGGTGGCACCGGGCAGAGCCCCGGCTTGCTGGGCAGGGAGCAGCCCGGAGGGATGGATGGAGCGGAGGGGTCTCTATGGGGGCTGAGCGGCACTCCGGTCCGGGTGCGGGGCGCAGCGCTGGGGGTGATGCGTGCGGCTGGGCAGGGCTCGGGGACGCTGCTGGTGGCCGTGGTGCCAGTCAGTGATCTGCGGAACCAACCTCGGTCCCTGCTCCGTGGGGCTCGCACTCCAGACTCGGCTCCTGGGCCATGGGGCCGCAAAGCCCCCGGGGCTGCCCGGGACCGGCGCTGCTGCCGCGGCAGAGCTGAGCTCCACCAAGCCCGGCCGGTGTGGGGCCATTGCTCCCACTCCAAGGGAACCACCAGCGCACCTCATTCCTTCCTCCCCTCCCTCCCGGCGGAGGGTGCAGCATTCCCATGGGATCGCCGACATGTCTCGACAGGGTGATCTCCCTTCCCTAAAATGCCTTTTGGGGGGATTCCTCCTGCAACATCCCGGTTTGTTCCTGCCGGCCCTGGCATGTCTGTGCGGGATATGGGATGTAGGGTGCTCGGGGTGGTCTCTACCCACGGTCTGTGCTGCCCCTCCAGGGACACCAGCAAAGCTCAGTGAGAGCAGCTGGAGAATTGAAATGAAGTCTCCTGGAATAACCTCCTGGCACCAAGTCCGAATGGTTGCTGTGGAGGGAAGGCAGCCAAAGCTCATTTCACGGTCTGAGGGCTGCAGTAACCCCCCCGGCCCCCATCCCCACCCTCAGGGAGCCAGGAGTTTTTCAGAGATGGGCAGGGGACAAATCCTTTGAGCCCGGGACTGCAGCCACAGAGGGGTTTGCCGTGCCCCTTGCTGGGTTCACAGCTCCCACGTGAATTACCCAAGGCCTGAAAATGCTGCATTCTTGGTTGCAGTCCAGCTCTTAATCCTGCGGCCTGGGGGCTGCTATTTGCAGAGGAACAGGTTTGGAGCAACTGCGTGTTGGCTGCAGGGGGATCCCCGGGTTTGGCCGTCCCTGCACCTTGCGGTGGCACCGTGGGTGCAGGGGCAGAGCTCTGTGGCTCACAGGCAGCAGGATGGGTCAGTCCCAGCGTGCCAATGTCTGCACGGGACCAGCTGGGCTCAGCCTGCTGGCGCCTGCTTTTCAGGAGCTCTGGGACTCACCAGCTCCTTTCCCATCAGCTCACCCGACAGCTGGGCCTTGGCAGCAATCTGGGAGGCCCACAGTCTGTCACCTGGCTCCTTGGGTGCTGCAGGCTTTGCCCTCACTGGGCTCCAGCACCTGGCTTTCCATGCCAAATACCTGGGACCCTGATTTGGGGTGGTGCTGAGCTACTCTGCACTGCTCTGCACCTTCCTCGTCTGGCACCTGCAGCACAGGCAGGCCATGAGGAGCTCGCTCATGGGAAGACCCGGGAGTGCACAGGGTGTTTTGGAGCCATTTGAAACCCAAGGGAGTGCACAGGGTGTTTTGGGAGCTGTTTGAAACCCAAGGGAGTGCACAGGGTGTTTTGGGAGCTGTTTGAAACCCAAGGGAGTGCACAGGGTGTTTTGGGAGCCATTTGAAACCCAAGGGAGTGCACAGGGTGTTTTGGGAGCTGTTTGAAACCCAAGGGAGTGCACAGGGTGTTTTGGGAGCTGTTTGAAACCCAAGGGAGGAGTGCACAGGGTGTTTTGGGAGCTGTTTGAAACCCAAGGGAATGGACAGGGTGTTTTGGGAGCTGTTTGAAACCCAAGGGAGTGATTTGGAAGGGGGATGTGCAAGAGGGGAAATGGGGCTGCTCTCAAAGAAGACTGTGTGGTGGGAGTGTGTGGCAGGGACAACTGTCTGTAGCCCTGTGGCCAGAGATGTCATTGCTCTGCGTTGTAGCCATGTCACGTCAGCCCCAGCCCAGTGTAGGTGTACCTGGTCCCTTGCAGAGTGTCTGTGGCTGCTGCTGAAGCCACAAGGCTTCGTGTGCCACCGAGCCAGGTGCTGTGTTGCCCTGGCACTGCAGGAAGTGCTGGGTTAGTGGGTTAGTTCGCTGTGGTACTTCTGTTTGTGGTGTTTTTTAGGAAATGGAAATTTTTAAAAACGTTTTGAATGTCAAGACCCAGCTCTAAGCAAACGCTCCGTCCCAGGAGCCCCAGGCACTGGCAGGCTGTGCCAGCCTCCCCTTGGTGCTGCCCACCTTTGTGGGGAGGGATGGCTGCCAGGGGCTGGCAAAGAGCAGATCTGGCAGGGAGCTGTGCTGTTCCCGTGGGAATCGCCATCGGATCTGGTTTCATCCTGCTGGCAAGGCTCATCCTGAAGGTGCTGGGTGCTCTGTGCAGTGCCACGGCCCAGGAAAAGCTGAAGCACCCCATGGCACAGCTTGGCAGTGCCAGGCTGCTGGCACAGTGCAGCTGCCCCTCGACTCCCTGGGCATTAGCCAAGGCGGCTGGTGCTGGGAATCACATGCCAATGCCATGAATAACGTGAGGCTGGCCCTGGGCATGCACCACTGGCCAAGGACAAGGGCACTTTGTGCAGCTCTCAGACACTGACACTGGGGCATCCCTTTGCAGGGGGACCCCCATGGGGTCCTCACATCCTTGGACATCCAGGACACATTGTTATGGTCCCTGTGATGAGGGACTGGTTGTGCAAAGCTGTTTTGCATCTCCAGGAGCCCGTCCTGGCTTGCCACAGTTTCCTCATCATGCTGCTGAGTGCCTGTCTGAGTAACCACTGTGGTGACGAGCTTCAGACTCACTCACACCTCGAGGAACAGAGCGTCACTTTCCCAACAGAGCTGGAAGGAAAACAGATAAAAGCTCCTGAATCTCCCGGCATCCTGTGTTTGTTTGAGTCACCAGAGCTGGGAGTAACATCTTCCCTTCTCCTTGGGAAAAACGTCATGTCCAAAAGCCACGTGCCACCTCCAAAAGCTTAAATGCCTGCTGCCAAGTCACCCAGAAGGCAGTAAGGTGGTAGTAAACACATTTTGTTTGTGAGGTTTTAAGACTTTTTCCCCCTGCCCTCCATTCACCTGAGGTGTAGAGACCTCAGTATAATGCTTTGGCCTTTTCTTCCCAAGGCCAATATGTTAATGGTGATGGGAGGATAAGAACTGGTGCCCAGGCATAAGCCTCCCTCTCTGCTGATAAGGGAGCCTGCTCCAAGCTGTGCAGCCCTGGCTCAGTGTCTGCCACCTCTTTGTACGTGATCTGGTTGATTTTGAGGCCAAGCCAGGAATTTTCCCCCTCTGCCATCCGGGCATGGGAAGATGACGAGGCGGATTCAGAACTGACGAGAGCCCAGCACATCCTGCTCCCTTTGCTGTGCCTGCTGCCAGTGTGGATGGAGGGCCTGGTTTCTCACAGTGAAACCATTTTCAGGGGATTTTCTCTCGCTATTGTTCAGCTCAGGAAGCAGCAATCAGACTCGGGCCAGCAGGAGCACACAGGGCTGGGAGGGGAAATACCGAAATACCGGCTCCCCCACCCTGCTTCCCACAGGGATTTCTGGTCCCAGCTGAGTAACACTGAAAGGGGCTGATCCTCTCCTCCAACCTTCCCAATTAAACCTTAAGGATGTCAGCACAGTGGGCTGGGCTGAGGCCTCATTAGGATTCCTCATTCCCCATCCAGAGGCGATGCTTTATTGCCCAGCCAGCTCTGTGCTGCCTCAACACGGTTGAAGCTTCATTGCTTTTAAGTGCTCCAGGTGTTTTCCATCACCCACAGCGTTTTGCCACCCCAGGTCTGTGTTTTTTGGGTATAAAGATGAGATTCCTCAGCATGTGACCAGGCACTGGGGTGCCAGCCCCATCCAAATCCATTTACTCCTGCCAAGTCATGCCTGTGCCAAACCCTCCCAGATCACACTGGGACACCTCGTTAGTGTCACTTAGCTACAGCCACAGCAGCAGGTTAATTAACAACCCAAAGCCCCCGCCTGCTGATGATAAATTGCCACAAGAAACAGGGGGAAAGGATGTGTAGTGGCTGTACACCCGTGCAGGATCTGTGCTGGCTAGAGAAACTTCCAGAAAACCTGTGCTGGTGGGAGAAATCTGCTAGAGAGTTATTGAGCATCTGATGACCCTGGAGCATCTGGGAGAGCTGTGAGCCTTTGCAGGTGATGCTGGTTGGTGCAAACAAAACAGTTTTGACAGCTTGGTAGGTTTTGGGGGGATATTTGAGAGCAGTGCAGCGGGGTGCAGCAGTGGCCCAGGGTGCTGGCTTCACTTTGGGCATTGACAAGAGTGTGCTGGGCCAGCTGCTCTGACAGCCCCACCAATGCTGTCCCACCCTGGGGGCTTCTGCAGGGTGTGTGCCATGGCTGAAGTGACAGCAGGGTGAGGAGGAGGAGGTGACACTGGGTGCATCCCAGCAGAGCTGGGGGTGCAGTTTGTGGCCTGGGGCAGGCAGAAAGTGCAACAAAAAAGGCTCAAAGTGTGAAGGCAGTGGCTGGGTGAGCGCAGGGGTGTTGAAGCACTTGAGGATGCTCAGTGCTGGCCTGGGTGGAGGTCACAGAAGCCCTTCCTCATGCAAAGACAAAGAAAAGGGTGGTGGAGCAGAGTGGCAGATGAAGGGATGGGCAAAGGGGCTATGCAGGATGTGGCCCAGCTGGTTGTGAGCAGCAGATTTGGGCAGCCATGGCTGCTGTGCTGGCAGTGCCAGGATGTGCTTGGGAGAGCCTTTTTCTGCAGGCTGCAATGATGGAGTGGTTTGCAATGTGCACAGCTCCTCAGCTAATCTGCAGGAGCTGAAAACATCCAAGAAAATAATTTCAGGGCTGGTGAATTAGGAAACCACAGTTTCCTTCTGTTCCTATCACTTCTGATAACAAGTCAGGGTGTTCACTGAGATGTGGGGCTGAGAGCGGAAGAGGGGAGGGACCCCTCCTGTGTGTGCTCTTGGGTTGGAGTGCTGGGGCACCCTGGGACCCCTCCTGTGTGTGCTCTTGGGTTGGAGTGCTGGGGCACCCCCTCCATGCTGAGAGCTCAGGGGCTCCCAGCCTCTGCCACCCTTCCAGCCCACAGCCAGCTTGGATGCCCAGTGCTTCTGGCTCCTTCTGGAGGCAGAGGCAACAGGGACCTGCCTGTGACACTGGCTGTGTCCCACCTCATCCCTGCCCTCATGGCATGGGGGATACTCAAATACTCATGTGGCCCCTTTCCTTTGTACCCTTTCAGGCTCTGCTGTCTCCGTGAAGGCCAGGCCAAGGTAGAGCTGCCCAGGATGAAGGTCCTCTTCCTGCTCCTTCTCTCCCTCCTCCAAGGTACACTGTCCTGCTTTGGGATGCTGAGCTGGGTTTGGGCTGCTGGGAGTAACTGGCAGCCCCAAACCATTGGCTGGGGGGCACCATGAGATGTGTGCAACCAAGGCTTCCAGAGAACTAAAACATCTCATAGGATGATTTGCTCTGGTGGGTTTCTCAGGCAGAATGTGTCCTTTCCAGGGAGAGGAGGTGGCCTCCATCCATCCATCCATCCATCCATCCATCCATCCATCCATCCATCCATCCATCCATCCATCCATCCATCCATCCCTCCCTCCCTCCCTCCCTCCTGGGAATGGACAGCTCTGCTGCTGTGGGTGGTGGCACATGGGAGAGGGTGTCCCTAAAGGACAGGAGGTCCTGCTGCCCAAAGGGCCCTGGCAGCCCCTGGCAGTGTGGCAGTGACACTGGGGACAGGCTGGTGTCGCTCAGCCTGCAGGAGTGACAGGGTTGGCATGCCTGGGGTGGGAGCCTGGCGTGCCACGTGTGACAGCTGCTGCAGGCTGGGGTGCTCGCAGGGCTGGCTGTCCCACAGCTGATCTGCTGTCCCTGTGTGCCTGTGTGCAGGGCTGGCAGCCTGTGGCCTCAGGGAGGAGGATTTTCGCTTCTGTGGGGACCGGAACCAGACCCAGGAGAGCTCTGCCATCTTCCAGCACGGCCCTGCCGCCATCTCCATCGAGAACACGGCCCAGGCTCTGATCGTTAAAAAGCCCTTTTTGCCAAGCAGGAGAAACTCCTACTACGAGTACAGGCTGCCCCCCACCTTGGGCAGGTACCGCTTCTGCATCTTCTGGTTTGAGTCCAACAGGAGCCTGCAGCTGGTCTATGGGAAGCAGAGCATCCCCCTGGGTGGGGACACAGCCAGCAGCATCCCCTGGGGACAGGAGAGTCAGAAGACTGAAAGAAACAGAGCCAACATCTTCAATGTGTCCTATATCATAAAGGGTGGGAAGAACACCTCCCTGGATGCTAAAGATGAATACTTCTTCAATGGTAAATGCAATTTAATGTTATTTTAAGGAAATTCAAGGGTTGTTTTATCCCCAGCCTGTTCCCTCGTCGTCATCAGAGCACTGGCTGTCTCCCAGTGTGTGGTTTAGAAAGGTGATATGAAGATAGCTGAAGGGTGATTGAAGGGCATGTAGGTTTTCTTGAACAGCCCAAAGACAGGCCTGGTACCCAGCATCCCTAAAGGTGGAGATTTTCAAAATGCTGCCTCAAATCCCACAAAACTGAAGTCTTTGAGTGGTTTCTCAGGGTCCAGTCTTCACCATGAGGTGCCCATGGCCTCAGTGTGAGCTGAGTTGTGGGAGGCAGGAAAGCCCTGTGGGTTGGGGTCACTATCAGCTTTCCTGGCTCGGGATCACCTTGAAGCCCTCTGCTTTCTGCTCCCGCCAGGGCTCTGCCAGTCAGTCTGGGGCATCAGGAAGCCAATTGTGCCCGTGCATCTCATGGCATTTCCTTTCCCCAGCCTCTGCATTGAGCATGCCCGTGTGGGAGCAGGACGTGCAGCAGCAGCTCGGTGCCCTGGACAGCCTCATTGCCCAGCCCCTGGCAGCAGCCCCGGGGCACAGGGAGCAGCAGAGGCTCCGGCGGTGAGTCCAGCTCAGCCCATCCCTGCCAATGCATCCCCGCTGCCCCCAGCTCACTGTGCCCCTTCCCCAGCAGCACTCTCGGGGAGCTGGAGAGGATGCTGGCCAAGGTGGAGCTGGAAGGGCAGAAGCAGACCTTTGGGGAGGCCACTGTGCACGCCACCGTGCTGAGGGTGCAGCCCAGCCGGGCTCCCCAGCCCCTCACCTACGCTCCCCAGAGAGAGGTGGGTCCTGCCAAGCCTGCCCCGCTGCTCTTGGCCCATCGTGCTCCCTCTACACCTCTTTCCTGATGAGTCTGTCTTTGCAGGAGAGTGGAGAGGTCCAGGGATTCACAGTGGACCTGCCAAGCAGCCTGTTCATGGTGGTGAAGGACAGGGAGGAGGTGGCGGAGCACAGGGTGCTCGTCATGGACATCAACAGGCAGACCATGTTCCAGGTAATGCCCATGTGGATGGCAGGCTGGGTGTCCCATGGGCTGCAGGGGTGCCACCAGACCAGGGTGCTGCTGCTCACTGGGAGAAAGTGATGATGATTTCAAAGATGAGCTAAAAGCTTGATGGGTAAAGTCACAGGACCTTCTTCTTGGGCACCCTTGGCTGCTCTCCCTTCCCACCCTGCCACTGCCTCCCCTTCTCCCACAGGATGAGAACAGCAGCCTCGTGCTGGGTGACAAGGTGGTCAGCATCTCCCTGGTGGACACGGTGGTGGCCAACCTCTCCGAGCCAGTGGTGCTCACCTTCTTCCACGACCAGCTCCCGGTAGGTGGGAACAGCCTCAGAGAACCTGATCCCACCAGGAATGAGGGGCAGGGAGGGCTCAGCCCCTGCCAGCCTAGGGTGGGCTCACAATCCAGCAGGTCCATGCCCATGGGTTGCCTGTGCAGGATCTGCTGTGTCTCCTGGGGCTGATCACAATCATGGCTTGTCTGTGTGCACTGGTAGTGGCACTGGTGGTGGCACTGCCCTCCCTTCTCCAGGAGATGCCTCATGGCAGATGTGTCACATCCAGCACTGTCACCAGGGCTGGGGCACGCTGTGTCAGCAGGCCTTTGGCTCACCATGGCTCTGCCAGGTGCCTGCTCAAAGCTGAACCCTTTGTTGGGAAAAGAGGATCTGGAAGGAGGCATCTGCTCCATCGGTTGGTAACAGAGTGGAGCCTGGAGCCCACTCCCACCACAGGGGCAGTCTGGTTTATCCAAGTGGTTGTCTGTCTCCTGAGACCGTCTTGTCTCCTGCCCCGTGCTGTCCCCTATCAGTAGCGCTGGGCAGGCAGCAAACCCCCAGCTGCCTCCTGAGCAGGGCCTGTGGTTTTGTCGTTGCAGAGGAACGTGACCCCACGGTGCGTGTTCTGGCAGGAGGACGCCTCCGGTGAGTGCCCCTGCCCTCGGCATGAAGTCAGGCCCTTTTCCGAGGTGCCACAGCCCCACCAGCAGGGTGAGGGTTGCTCTGCACCTCCCTTCCTCACTCCATCTCCATCAGCCATTCCCACCGGGTGATGTCAGGGTTTTCCCTCCAGAGCTAACCTAAGAGCTTTCCCCTTCCCTAGGGATGGGTTCCTGTACTGAGGGGGCTGTTTGAGTATGTGTGCTTGGCCCGGGACAAGCTGGGACCCCCCACTCTTGTTCTCCCTCTTTCCATGGACACCTGGCCCTTGAGATCCTTCAGACCATGGCAGATGTTGCTGCTGCTCACCAGTTTTCTCCCTTTCTCTGGCACAGGCAGTTCTGGGAGCTGGGACAGCTCTGGGTGCACCACAGTGACGGGGAGCAGCCAGACACAGTGCAGGTGCAACCACCTCACCTACTTTGCTGTGCTCATGGTGGGTAGCACCTTCCCTCAGGTCCCTCGCTTCATTCCCAGGGGTGCTCTTCCTCACCATCTCTCATTCCTCCTCCTCCTCCTCAGGTTTCCTCTCCAGACATCACCTCAGTGCACAGGAATTACCTGAGTATCATAAGCTACGTTGGCTGCCTAATCTCAGCTTTGGCTTCCATTTGCACCATTTTCTTCCTCTACTTCAGGTACAGTCTGATGGTTTCACCCCACACTCCCTGTCTGTGTCCTGTCCCTGGCCATGAGCCTCTGGGTGGGCACAAGCTCTCCAGGCAGTTGGTGGCCTGCATAGAAGCATCATGAAGGAGCCTTGTTTGAGGAAAGCAGAGTTCTCCTGTCCAGGGTCCACCCTCTCTGTCAGGTCTCCCTGCAGGGTGCTCAGAAACACCAGCTCTTTTCAAAGATTTTGGAAAATCTTCTTGATTTTTATGGATGCAGCAAGCAGAAGATCTTTTCAAGGGCCTGGAGGAGAACATGAGTGTCTTCTCCTGAGTCATGTCACTGATCCTAAGTGGATGATTCAGACCTGAAATCTTAGAATCATGAAAATATAGAATGGTTTGGGTTGGAAGGGACTGAAAGATCATTCATTTCCAACCCCCTGCCCTGGGCAGGGACACCTTCCACTACACCAGATTGCTCAGAACTCCATCCAACCTGGCCTTGAACAATTCCAGGAATGGGGCAGCCACAACTTCTCTTGGAAACCTGTGCCAGGGCCTCACCACCCTCAGAATTTCTTCTGAATATCTAAACAAAACCTGCCCTCAGATTGAAGCCATTCTCCCTTGTGCTGTCACACCATGCCCTTGTTCAAAGTCCCTTTCCAGCTCTCTTTAGGCACTGGAAGGTGTTTTAAGGTGTGGAGCCTTCTCCAGGCTGCACAGCCCAAGCTCAGTCAGTCTGTCTCCACAGGAAAATGCTTCATCCCTCTGAGCATCTTCAGTGCAGGGTCAGCTGCAGGGCTGGATTTGGGATGGGGGGTCTCTAATGGGGTTGGTGTCTCATTTCCTGGCACTACCAAAGGGTCTCCTTGCTCTTCTGCTGGGGCAAGGTGCCCCATGAGGGCTGTGGGGTGCTGTGGGCACCACTGGTGCTGGCCAGGCAGAGTGGTGAGCTCTGCTCCCTTGGTTCTGCAGGAGCAAACAACGGGACCAGATCACGAGCATGCACATCCACATGAACCTGCTGGCTGCCATCTTCCTCCTGGACATCACCTTCCTCCTCTCCGAGCACCTGGCTGCCAGCAGCAGCGAGGCCATCTGCACAGCCGGGGGGCTGTTCCTGCACTTCTCTCTGCTGAGCTGCCTCACCTGGATGGGCATCGAGGGCTACAACCTCTACAGGCTTGTGATCGAAGTCTTCAACGCCTACCACGACCATTTCCTGCTCAAGCTCTGCCTGGTTGGCTGGGGTGAGCATGGGGGGCACCCACTTGGGTGGCTTTTTCCCACTGGGTGTGATGCCTGGATGGGGATGGAGACCCAGCTGTGGGGAGCAGCTGTTTGTCAGGAGCCTTGGTGGAGGAGGAGGCTGGAAGGCTGAGAGCAGGAGCTGGTGCTAAAGCAAGGGTGGGTCATCCTGGGGGATCACCAGCAATGGGGCCCTGTGAGAGCCACCACTTGGGATCTTTAAATAGTAACAGGATCCTTTCTTTCTGAAAGAAACATCCAGGACTGGATGCGGGAAGTGCCCATGCTTCTCTGCCATGCTCTGGGCTGGCAGGAAGATCTTGTGATCTTTACGGCCGAAAGCTCCACATCCCTGGGAGGCCCCAGCTGGGCCAGCACAGTGCCACTCCCTCCCAGGCTGGGGCTCATTCCAGGTGTCCCTGCCGTGTGTTCCATCCCTGGTTTCCCTTTGGGAGGATGTTGGCTGTGCAGAAAGGGCCAGCAAGTCCTTCCAGAAGGTCCAAAGGCCCTGCAGGGAGTAGAGCAGCCTGCTCACTCTGCTCTTCCCACCCAGGGCTCCCCATCTTCTGTGTGGTGACAATCCTCCTGGCCAGCTGGACCAACTACGGCCCCGTCTCCATTCCCATCTACGAATCCATTGATGGCAGAACCGTCAATGCAACCATGTGAGTCATGGCACATGGGTTTTCTGGCCAAACCTTCACCGTGGCCTGGGGCTGTTCTGGGGTTTTGTGCCAGGGGGATCCACCACACTTCTGTGCTTCTCCCAGCCCCTCCTCGTGACCCTGTGGATGGGCACAGAGTAACCCCCTGCCCTTTCTCCTTCTCCAGCTGCTGGATCACGAGCCCCCTGGTCCACAACTCTGTGAACCTGGGTTTCTTCAGCCTGGTGTTCCTCTTTAACTCGGTCATGCTGGGGGCCATGGTGCGCGAGATCCTCCGGCAGAACAAGAAGGGTCACAAGCTCAAGCACGTCCTGGCCCTCCTTGGGCTGAGCATCCTGCTGGGCATCCCCTGGGCACTCATCTTCTTCTCCTTCACCTCTGGTGTGTTCTGCCTTGTCTCCCTCTACATCTTCACCATCATCAACTCCCTCCAAGGTGAGCCTGTGGCTCTGGGCTCCTCTGAGAGCAGCAGGATGTTCACGGGGTGCTGGTGGGGTGGTGATGGTGTGCAGGAGGAGCTCTGGCAGCCTGGGTGGCTCACTCGCACTGTGGAGGGGTCACCCACGCTTCCTTGTGACCGTGTTCACAGGGGTCTGAGGATGAGGGAAGAGACCAGGATCTGACTCCATGTTTCAGAAGGCTGATTTATTATTTTATGACATATATTAAAACTATACTAAAAGAATAGAAGAAAGGATTTCATCAGAAGGCTAGCTAAGAATAGAAAAAGAAAGAATGATAACAAGGGCTTGTGTCTCAGACAGAGAGTCTGAGCCAGCTCACTGTGATTGGCCATTAATTAGAAACAACTCTATGAGACCAATCACAGATGCACCTGTTGCATTCCACAGCAGCAGATAATCAATGTTTACATTTTGTTCCTGAGGCCTCTCAGCTTCTCAGGAGGAAAAAATCCTAAGGAAAGGATTTTCCATAAAAGATGTCTGTGACACTTCCTCTCGCCTCTGCCAGGTTTCCTCATCTTCCTCTGGTACTGGACCATGGTGCTGCAGGCGAGGAAGGGCCCTGACTCCCAGAGCAGCTCTGACAGTGCCAAGCTCCAGCCCAGCAGCAGCTGAGCCCCGTGGTGCCCGTGCTGTGCCAGAGCTGCCCATGCCAAGCATGGCCACAAGAAGGACCACACCATCTGCTTTGCTACTGCACCTGCCCTGTGGTGCCACAGGGAGCCCAGGGACCCACAGTGGGGCCAGCCACCCCCCCTCTGCTGGCCCCCTCCCCAATTTCCTCATGCTGGCAGGCTTGGCACCCTTGGGGCAGGAGGGAGGGAGGGAGGGATGCTTACTTGGGCAGTGGGGGCTGTAAAAAGTGGAAGGGACAGGGACAGGGTCCCCAGTGCCTTTGGATGTCCCCTCCCATGTCCTGAGGCCAGGACGGATGGGTGGGAAAGGCCCACTTTTCAACCCTTGCTGATGGTCACCATGAGGGTCCTTCCTTCCCCAGAGAAGACAGAACGATTCTGCCCCTGCCACACTCTCAGGCAGCTGAAATAATCTATTTTTTTTATTCTTTAATGTTTAATGTCTATTTGTGGTTGATGTAGGAGCTCAGTGAGCATGCCTGCACACCACATCTGTGCCCATTAAAGTGGTTTTTCTCTGAGTGTGGCTCTCTGGGGTCTCTCCTTGGTGTGTTGGTGGGCTCTCTGATGGGATCCATCTCTCATCTGGGTTATCCCACTTCTGGGGCAGGACCCAGCACTTCACCCTGTAGGATCCTGCTGAGGATGGTGGGACTGATAATGGTGCTCCTGGCAGAGCTCTGGCTGCCTTTGGGGTTGGGGTTATGGAGGGAGGTTCCACGGCTTGGGAATCTCCAGGGACTGTCACTCCCCAGCAGAAAGGGAGGACAGGCATCCAAGAAGGGAGACATCAAAGGATGGAATCATGCCTCAGTGGCTGTGGGGCCAGGCAGGATCTGGCTGTCCTGGCTGTGCCCCTTGCAAACACAGCACCACCTTTCCCATCCCACCACCCCCCTTCCAGCTGCCTGCGGATCATCCCCACTCACCCAGCTGGGGCAGGAAGGGGATGCTTCATCCTGGAGGCTTATGGTGATGGCCAGATGAGGATGAGGATGCTCCAGCACACGCTGGGCTGGTTAGGGCCATCAGGAGTGTGGGGAGAAAGGAAAGCAGAAAGCCCTGAGCTGTCAGGGGCAGGAGCTGCGGCTCGGGTGGTTGGCGTCATTGCTGTGAGCTGGGACAGGAGGTCACTTGCCAGCCCACAGGAAGGCGGGAGGGGCTCTCAAAAAGGAAATGAGGAGCAGCTCTTGCCTCAGAAGCGGCCACAAGCCTGGGGGAGCCTGGGGAGGTGCAGAGCTGCTGGGACAAGGGGAGCAGAGCGTGGTGGGATGGCTGGGGGCAGCCAGGAGACCCCACAAAGTGGCATGAACCTGCTCCTGGGCACTGTCCTGCTGCTCCTGCTGCTGCCTGGTGAGTGGCATCCTCGGCACTGGGGGTGCATGGGCTTTGTGGGAAGGTTTCCCATGGGAAGGGGCTCACCAAAAGACCAAGTGGGGATTTCATCCTGAAACATGGACGGGCCAGAGAGGAGCATCCCCACTGGGATGTGCAGAGGTGAGCAGAGTTGGGGGCTTTATTGCTGGGGGCTTTTTTAAAACCCGGGATGAACAGTTCAGGGTCTCCTTTGTGAGCCCCTCAGGCAGGCTGGGCACGGTGGTTTTGCCTTCACCAGCTCTGATTGATGTCCAGGTGTTTTTTAAGCCCACGTAACTGCAGGACTGTTCCTCTAAAACCCGGGATGAACAGTCCAGGGTCTCCTTTGTGAGCCCCCCTGGCCAGCTGGGCACGGTGGTTTTGCCCTCACCAGCTCTGATTGCTGTTTTTGAAGCCCACGTAACTGCAGGATTGTTCCTTTACAACCTGGCAGCTGCCAGACCCTCCTGCCTTCTCCTCCCCTTTCCCTCTGGACAGAGGGAGGGCTGACCCTAGGTTTTGGTGTTTCCCCCCTTTCTCCATCCAGATGTTGCCGAGGGACAGGACAGCTGTTCCGGTGAGTGTCCCCTCCATTCCCCCCTTGCTCCCAGTGCCCATCCCGTGCTGTGGTGCCCGGCGGTCACTGCTGCCCCTGCCCAGGGCTGCCCCGGGGTGATGAGCACGGGGAGTGCTGCCGAGCGGTGCTGGAGCAGCAGAGCCCGGGCAGCAGCAGCCCGGTGTTCCACCTGTCCCAGCGCTGCCCGGAGCTGTGGCACTCCCGGAGCCGCGCCTGCGTCTGCCTGAGGGAGCGCTGGCTCAGGTAGGGCAGGGCCGCCCTGGATGGGGTCTGGAGGCTCAGTCCCCGTGCCCCCGTGTCCCACAGTCCCCCTTGTCCCGCAGGCTGCTGCAGTCGGGGTTGCACAGTCAGCTGGCTGGGCTCCAGACGCTGCTCCTCAATGTCAGCAGGGCTGTCACCCGCGATGTGCTCATCGCCTTCTCCCCCACTGAGGTGAGCTGTGTCCCTGCCTCTCCATTGCTTGGAAGGCCCCACACCTTCCAAGCACCCCTCAGCCCCTGCCCCAGGGTGTGGTTTGCCCTGCTGTGCTCTTCCTCCTCCCTGTGGGGTTGCATCATGGGCCCACATCAACTTCAACATCCCTTGGCAAGGAGTCAGTCAAGCGGTGCTTGGGAGGAAAGACCCCTCCTCACGGAGCCATCCCAGCAGGCCAGGTGGGCAGGGGGAGTGTGAGGTAGGAAAGGAGCAGGGACAGGTGTGACCTTGTGCCTCCTGCCCACCCAGAGGCTCTCCCAGGCTCTGGACGTCCCAGGGACCATGTGTGGGCAGAGAATCTGCTGGCTCCCTCTCCCAGCTCTGCCCCCACAGATGCTGGGTGCTGGCAATGAGGCTTTTCCCTTCTGCCCTCAGGGCTCCTGCTGATGTTACTGAGCAAACCCACCTGGGCAGGGCTGATTTTGTGCCTGGAGCAAGATTGGTGGGTTCTGAAAGGAGATGTGATCTGGCAGAGAACAGATCATCTCTCACTGTTCTCTGCTGCAGGGCCCCAGCAGGCTGAACAGCACGGAGAAAGGGAAGGCAGGTAAAATCCACCTCCCCAGGGGGATATTCCGGTCCCTGAGCAGCCAAACAGTGCGAGTGGTAGTGACAGTCCTCAATATCCAGCAGCTTGGCATGTTCAAGGTACAGCTGGCACTGCCTGCATCCTTCCCGCTGCCCCCAGCCCCTGCCACCAACCGGCTCAGCCCTGGCAGGGTTTCCCCTCCACAGGAAATCAACCAGACAGGGCAGGTGCTGGACAACACCGTGGTGGGCATCACGGTGGGGGAGAGCAGCATCTCGGGGCTGCAGGAGCCCGTGCAGCTCACCTTCCCCCACGGGGAGCTGCCCCAGGTGAGTCAGCGCTGCAGGGCTGCCCTGCCCTCCCCTCCAGTGCTCTCCCCATCCCGGGGCTGCTGCTGCTCTCCCCCTGTTCAGGGGCTGCTGCTGCTCTCCCCCTGTTCAGGGGCTGATGCTGCTCTCCCCCTGTTCAGGGGCTGATGCTGCTCTCCCCCTTTCAGGGGCTGATGCTGCTCTCCCCCTGTTCAGGGGCTGCTGCTGCTCTCCCCCTGTTCAGGGGCTGCTGCTGCTCTCCCCCTGTTCAGGGGCTGATGCTGCTCTCCCCATGCAGGGGCTGATGCTGCTCTCCCCCTGTTCAGGGGCTGATGCTGCTCTCCCCATGCAGGGGCTGATGCTGCTCTCCCCCTGTTCAGGGGCTGATGCTGCTCTCCCCATGCAGGGGCTGATGCTGCTCTCCCCATCCCGGGGCTGCTGCTGCTCTCCCCATCCCGGGGCTGATTCTGCTCTCCCCATCCCGGGGCTGCTGCTGCTCTCCCCCTTTCAGGGGCTGATTCTGCTCTCCCCATCCCGGGGCTGATGCTGCTCTCCCCATCCCGGGGCTGCTGCTGCTCTCCCCATGCAGGGGCTGCTGCTGCTCTCTCCGGGGTAGGAGCTGATGCCGCTCTCTCCCTTGCAGGGTGTCAGCCCCCGATGCGTGTTCTGGGATGCCAGCAAAGGTGCGGCTGCTCGGGGCAGGTGCGGGGCGGGGCACGGGCGCTGTCCCAGCGCTCACAGCCGCTCCTCTTGCAGGGCAGGCAGGAGGCTGGCGCAGCAGTGGATGTGACACACAGCCCGGGGACAAGGGGACAGTCTGCTCCTGTGACCATCTCACCTTCTTCACCCTGCTCCTGGTGACGATCCCGCTTCCTGCAGCTCCTGCTTGTGCCCTGGCAGCGCTGCCTGAACACTTCTCTGGCCCCTTGGGTGTCATGAGTAGCCACACAGGGACAATTAGAGCTGTGCTCAGGCAAGGCAAGGTCCCAAACCCGAGCCCAGCCCCAGCTCAGGAGGGCAGCAGCAGCTCAGCTGGGCAGGGCAGGCTGGAAAAGGCCCCAGCTTGGTGCAGGCTCTGGCAGAACAAGGCTTGAGGTCCCAGATGCTGGTGGAGACCCCCAGGAGGGTGCTCACGGTGGTCACTTCACCCACAGAGCATCTCCTCTGAGCCACCCCTGCCCTGTTTCCCCTGAAGATCTGTGGGCTGGTATGGGGTCTCTGCAGCAGCCCCATGGCTCTGGTACCTGCAGTCAGGTTTCCTAGGCTGGTGCAGGGCCTGTCTAACCCAACATGTGCATGTTTGGCAGAGCCCAGCTCTGGATGGCTCCACAGCAAGAGCTCTGATGGCTGTTGCCACCGCTGGCTGTGGAGTAGCCATGGCCTTCTCCATCTTCACCATGGCCTTCTGCATCTTTATCAGGTGGGATGAGCCAGCAGCTCCACGGGGGCTTGCCAGGCTGGGAGAGACGTGAGGCAGTGCCAGTGCCTCTCCTGGGCCTGCTGTGCCACAGCCCAGGGCCCTGCTCACCTGTGACCCTTCCCGTCCCTGTGGGGACACAGGTGCAGGTTCAGGCTGGAGGACACCGTCCGCACCAACCTGGGGCTGCACCTCAACCTCGTGGGCAGCCTGCTCCTCCTCAACCTGGCCTTCCTGCTCAGCACTGGGCTCGCTGGCAGGGCCCCCCCAAGCACCTGCAGGGCCCTGGGGGGGCTCACCCACTACTGCCTGCTCTGCTGCTTCACCTGGACAGCGCTGGAGGGCTGCCAGCTCTACCTCCTCTTTGTCAAGGTCCTGGGCACCTACATCCACCACTACCTGGCAAAGCTGTGCCTGCTGGGCTGGGGTGAGCAGCCTGGGGGAGAGGGGCAGAGGGAGGTTTGGATTGGGTACTGGGGAAAATGTCTGCACTGAAAGGGTGGTCAGGTACTGGAACAGGGTGTCCTGGCAGTGGTGGAGTTACCAGCCCTGGAAGCGTTCAAAGGTGTGTGGATGTGGCACTTGGGGACGTGGTTTAGTGGTGAATGTGGCTGAGTTAATGGCTGGACTTGGTGATCTTAGAGGTCTTTTCCACCCTGAACAATTCTGTGATTGTGTCTCTCCTCTTCCAGGCTTCCCTGCTCTCGTGGTGGGAGTGGCAGGAGCTCTTGGCAGCTATGGAAAATACCACATCCAGACCGTGGACCACCAGACCATAGCCCACCTGTGCGTGTGCCACTGCCCACAGGGCTCAGGGGGCCCTTTGGCACAGGGAGGGGCAGCTCAGTCCTGCCAGGAGGGCAGCAGTCAGGGGTTGCACCCATCTGCTTTGGCTTCGGGCCATGCTTCTGCTTCTGCTTCCTTAATTGTGATTGCCACACACCAGCCAGCCCCAGCTCTCATGCTGAGCCTCCTGAGTCATGCCTGCAGCCCTCCAGGTCATGGAGGGATGGCCAAGGTCCACCTGGGGCTTGTCCAGGCTCCCTGCCAGCTGAGCAACATGAGGGCAGTGTTTACCCACCACTGTCCCCCTGCTCCACCCTGGCCTTGGAAAATCCCACCAGGGGAAGGCTCCCATGGGTGCTGCTGAGGCTTGCAGGGCTGCTGGAGGCTCCAGGGTTGTCTCTTTTCAGGTGCTGGATCACTTCCAAACATCTTCTGGTCCACTACATCACCAACTGTGGCTACTTTGGCCTCATCTTCCTCTTCAACATGGCTGTGTTCGGGGTGGTGACCCACAAGAGCTGCAGCTTGCAGGGCACTGGGGCAGTGCAGGGACACAGCAAGCCCTGGAAGGTGGCTCTGGTGGCAGCAGGGCTGTTCTGCCTGCTGGGAGCCACTTGGGCCCTGGCATTCCTCACCTATGGCATCTCCTCTGCAGCTGTGCTCCACCTCTTCACCGTCCTCAACTCCCTCCAAGGTCAGCACTCACTCTGGGCTGGATTCCAGGGGTTGGGTGGGGAAGGTGGAGGAGGCAGGAGCCAGCCTGGCTGTGGGGTGAACAGGGATCCCAAGGCACCAGTGTCTTCCCAGCACTGTCATAGCCCTCCTTTTGTCAGGGCAGGTCCCAACCACCAGCATGGAGCTGCTCTTGGCTCCCAATTACACCCTCTCCACCCGTGGTGGTTTTCCTCCAAGGACATTCCTTAGCAGGGGACTAGGGGCATTATCCACCCCCAGCCAAATGGTTCATGTGAAGGAGGGGCTGAGCTGAGGGAATCCTCTGGAAGTGGAAGGAAAGCGTCATTAGCATCCTGGCAAGATTGTCTCCTGCTGCTGCTGAGTGTTTGTCTTCCTTTCCCTGCAGGAATCTTCATATTCATCTGGTTGGTTGTCCTCTACTACCCAAAGACAAAGGAGAGCACTGGTTCCCTCTCCTACATCATCAGACATGACAAAACCACCACAGGCTCCCAGGACTAGCCCCTGGCTGGAGCAGCTCCTGGCTGGACCTCTCTCCCTGCCTGCACCTGCACCCACTGAGAGCCCTCCTGGCAGGGGCAGCTTCCTCCAGAGGGAGAGATCAGCTATCAATGCCTCAGTTTATCTAGTTTATCTTCAGTGGGCATGGTCCACCTCAGCAGGGCTCTTTGCTTTGTCCCTTCCATTCCTGCTGGGCTGCCCTGGGCAAGGAGCTCCACAGATGGTGCTTCTGCAAAGTCCCTCCAGGCTGCAGCTCCATGGTCTCGAGGTGGCCCTGATCTCATTCCCCAGGGACAAGGAGGAAGCCCCCAAAGCACCTGCTTTCAGCCAGGATGGAGCCATCACCCTCTTTGCTAGAGGTGGCTCTTGGTGCTGAACCAGCCCAGCAGGGAGTTTGCTGCCACTGGAGGGAGAGGATTGATGTGCTGCAGCCCACATGTGGGGGGTTTGCCTCTGGGAATCAGCAAAAAGAAGAGGAAATCCATGAGCTTCTTTGCAAAACATCTCCTTGCTCTCTGGCAGAGATCTGCTGTGTGTCCTTCCTGCCAAACAGCCTCTGGGGCCAGCAGCAACTCCCTCATGGACATAGTGCTCTAGCCAAAATGCACATACAGCTGCCTTGCAGGGCAACTTCTGTCTTCTGATCTGTGTTTTGGTATTAAATCTCTGCCAGCTGGCTGAGCACTGTGAATTTAGTCTTTAATACCTTCATTATTATTTGTTATTTGCTTTATATTAGAGATGTATCAATGGGAAAAGTCTTGCTGGCCATTTGCCATGAATGCAATGAGAAATGTTAAGAATGAAGGGAGAAGAAATCACTATGGATGGGTGCACACACCCACACCCATACCCACACACACGTGTGCATGCACGAAGCAGCCCTTTCTCTGCTAATGCTGCCTTTGTGTGGCACAGAACTATGCAAGGACCAGCTTTGGTATCTAGAGTGGGGTATTTCCATCTCCCCACGTGCCAGGGTGACTCTGTGGGGAAGAGGGAAGCAGGAGGAAGGGCTCTCCCATCCCTGGGTACACACTCTGGATTTAGGGACTATGGGCTCACAGGGGAGAAGGTCCAAGAGATGCAACAGGGAACAGAAACACTGCGATGCACCTCATCCTTCAAGAACCCAGCCATTACCTCCTTCCCCAAAACACCCACAGAGACACAGCAAGAGCCTCTCTGCTGCTGGGATGTTTATTGGGAAACAGCTGTTTGCTAACCCATCCTCCGCCTCACGCTGACGGCCACAGCAGCCACGGCGAGCACGGTGAGCACACCCAGCAGGATGAGGGCCCTGGAGAGCCACGGGCTGGGTCCTGCCAAAGAGGAGAGAGACTGGGTGTGTGTCTGGGTCCCCTGAGCCCTCTGAGGCATCTCCTGACTGGGGATACATTCAGGGAGGTCATCTCCTGTGACAGGCAGGAGCCACAGGAGCTGTGGGATCTGTGGGTACTTTGGGATCCTGAGGGCACTAACAGGACTCAACACCTCAAACGGCCTCCACTGAGCCCTGCTGCGTACAGCTCAGCATGCATGCCTGCTCTGAGCCATGCCATAGGTGGGCTTGCCCCCAGCCCTGCTCCTGGACTGCCCTGGGGGACATACATACCCGCTGGGTCCTGCTGGTCACTGCTGGAACGGTGGATGTCAGCTCCTGAGGGAGGAGCAGCCAGCAGGAGGATGGGCCCGTAGGACACAATCCTGTTGTGGTCATCTGCCAGTGCCCGCCTGCTCCTCCCGTGCCTGGGGCATTGCTGCCAGCAAAGGCAAAGGGAGGGTGATGGGAGGGAGGGAAGGGTGAAGGGAGGGAGGGAAGGGTGATGGGAGGGCAGGGGAGGACGCCCTGCACCTGGGCCATCCTGTAGATCTCCCTTTCCCAGGGAAGAGGGAAAGGAGGTCTCTGGTGGGGTCAGGCCCCGGCACCTTTGGTGTTCAGGGCTTCTGATTCTGGAGGTGTTTGGGTGAGGCACGCAAAAGCAGAGCAGAGCCCCTTGTCCAAGCAGAGGCAGGGAAGGCATTCATCATCATTGGCCAACTAGCCTCATTCACTTACTTCACAATCATCCTAGTTTTATTCCCCCTTGTGGCCCCCCTAGAAAATAAACTACTCAAGTTCTAATTGACTCTAATAGTTTATAAAAACATTGGTCTTGTAAGCCAAAGATTGAAGACTAAACCCCTCCTCAGAGTTACCCTACCACTCTGTCTCAGGAAGAAAGGATTCAAACCCTCATCTCCAGCTCCCACACCCAGGTCCCACAGCCCCCCAGGGCAAGGGAGCTCACCTTGGCACAGGGCTCTGGGCTGTCAGGAACACAGAGCTGCACACGGCAGTGCAGGAACATCTCAGGGTAACCAACAAACTGGAACATCTGGAAGCTGAACTTGGCACTGGTGCTCTCCCCAATGGCATTCAGATAGGTCACTGTCTCGTCATGGGGACACCTGGGACACGGGGGCTAGATCAGTGGGTGGTAAATGAGGTGGAGCAGGGTAATCCCTGTGGGATAACACATCCCACAGGGAATGAGGGCAGCCTGCAGGCCTATCTCTGTCTAGTCCTTGACACACTGTGGTGCAAGGAGATGGGATGTGCTGGGTTCACTGCCCTCACCCCTGCTCAATGAGCTTGTGCTGCGTGTCCTGGTGTGGATCTGGGCTCGGTGTGGCCCAGCAGTCCAGAACACTGAGCAGGAAGTACTTGAGCTGGTGCTGCCCCTCCATCTTCAGCAGCACATAGAGAGTGTCCGTGAGGGGCACAGCCACACTTGGCAGGTGATAAGGCTCGAGGTAGGAGGGGGACTTGTAGAGTCTCATGCTGACATTGAAGTGTCCTTCTCTGACCACAAGCTGTACCAGCCTGAGAGGAGAGCACAGGATGAGAGCTCACAAACACAGCAAGGAGGGGGGAAGGACATGGCACAGGTGAAGCCACCACTGCTCTCAGAGCTCTCTGGGGCTCCCCAGTGCCTTTGCAAATTGTCTCACTGAATCTACTTCTCTCTAAGCTCAAAGACACCATGCCAGCAGCCAGGTGAAGTGGGGCACTCACTTGTCAACAGCAGTGAGAGCGAAGGGCAGTCTCACAACCTGCTGGTAGGCGTAGATGCAGGAGAAGTGCACCTCCAGCTGAAAACTGCGGGAGATGGGGGCCCTGGGGGCCTCCTGCTCCGACTCGATGGCGTTGGAGTACGAGACATGGGAGCTGTTTTGCTGGAACGACACAGAAATCAAGGTCATGACTAAAGCCACACACAGAGCTGCAAGTTCAGAAGGTACACCTCAGCTGTAGCTGCTCCAGGCCTGGATATCTGCTGGGCTTTCAGCCTGTGTCTGGGGGCTGCTGGCACGGTGGGCACAGATGAGCACAGGGCTCTGCTGTGCAATGCAGAGCTCCAGCACCTTGTCTGCTCCCTTCCTGCTCCGTGAAGCAAGTCAGGGACCAAGGGGACAGGGCTGCAGAACTCACAGGATGTCCCCAGAAAGCTGAGGGCTGTTACCAGTGCACAATGAGACTTCCAAGTTCTCCTAAGTAAGAAAAAATATGTTGCCAGCAGGGGTTTGGTGGAAGCAGAAGAGCTTTCTGACATCCTCAGGGAAGACTTTCAAGGAGAATGAGAACTTTTCAGCACCCAGATATAAAAGCAAAAGCCTTTGGGGTTGCCCTTTGCTGTCCCGCCTCACCATGTCTGCTTCTCTCCTGGCTTTGGAGCTATGGATCCTCACCTGGATTACTGATCCACAGGCAGTGTGGTTTTCACCTGTGAGAACGGCTGCAAAAAACAGCTCACCCTCTTCTTCCTTCTCTGAGACCTTGCATGCCTGGTTCTTCAAGTGGACGAGCTCCAGTGGGATTTTCAAGAGCTCAAACACCTCCTTCCTCACCATCATCTTCATGTGCTCTTCCTCACAGGCCAGCTTCAGCACCACATCTGGGGGAAAAAGCCATCTGCAATAGCAATGAGGGAGAGGCCTGAAGGAGCCCCAGGCCAGCTGGAGGGTGGCACAGTCCCACTGAGCTCAGCAGCCTTGGTGCAGCTGTAGGGCTGTTCAGAGACACTGGGCAGGAGACAGGCTGGTCCCTTTGGAGGGCTCTCCACACAACCCCCACAGTGTGTCTAGGGCACCAGAGGGACAGGGATCCTCTCCTTCAGAAGAAGAAAGAGTTTTTGGCCAGTGTTTGGAAAGGGCTTCACTGTATCTGTGCCAGGGTGGATGTGCTTGTTCTGAAACTGTGAGGCAGCTGTGCCCTGCAGCCTGCCCTGCTGCACCATGGCACAGCCAAGGAATTCAGGCTTTTGGGGAAGAGGAAAATGGCCTGTGTCTGGGTTTTCTACCAGCACATAGCCAGGATATGGCTGTAGTGGTGCAGAATACACCTGAACCAGAAGCTGGGATGTGCTCATGGTAGCAACAGTGAACTGTGCCCATGTCCCTCTGGTGCCCATGGACAGACTGGGGAGGGCTCCCCAGCATTCCCAGCCCTACCTTGGCAGAATTCCCCAGTGAAGCCTGGCTTGCAGCTGCAGACTGGTCTGTCCACAGGCACCTGGCACTGCCCCTGGTGCTGGCATGGGTTGGGCAGGCAGGCATCTGGGCTCCTCCTGACACGGAGGGCAACCCCTGGCCCCGGGCCATGGCTGCTGGCCAGCTCACCTGCAGCAAAGACAAGAAAGATGAAGTGCAGCAAGAATTTCTCCCTGATGAGAGATTTGAGAACTCATCCCACAGCAGGAAGCTCTGCACAGCTCTCAAGGGCTGAGATCCTCAACTGGAGCCAGAGCAGACACATCTGAGGAAGGACCTCCTGCCTCAGCTTGCTGGGAGGCTGTGAGACCTCCTGAGCCTGGCTGTAATCTGGAGCAGAGCTAAGGGGCCTGTCACTGTCAGTCTGGGGGGGACAGCCTGCAGTTTCTGCCTGTTTTGCTGGCTCCTGACCCCAGTTCCTGCCTCTCTGAGCCCTGTTCTATTGTTCCTCTTTAGCAGCCTTCAGCAGTGTGCTGAATGAGGAACTTGAACAAGGATCAGGTGGAGGTTTGGCCTTTCCTTGCCATGCTACCCATCCATGACCCAGCAGGGACAGAGCACAGGGTGACTCACTCTTGTTGCCTTCACAGCCAGCCAGGCAGAGCACAGAGAGCAGCAGCAAGCATCTCACAGTCCTGTCCTGGAAAAACAAGCAGGCTCTGCATAACTGGGATTTGTTATCACACTCACTGGAGATGTCTGCAGTCATTCAGAAAGGCTGAATCCTCAAGCATTGGTGAAATATTTTCTGTGCTGTATTTCCATGAAGCAAAGTAATTGCCCACCCCAAAGGTCCAGATCAGCCTTCCCTCATCAGGCCAACACAGGAGTCAAACACTTTCCTGAATTTAAGTAGCTACTCCAGAAAGGAGGTGGGAGAAACCAGCCCTAGGACCCACAGGGATGTGCTGACAGTGACAAAGTCACATTTCAGTGGCAATTTGAGTAAAGCTGCACAGATGGGACATCAGTCTGGGCTCCCCAAAGAGGAAAGGAGTTATTCTCTTCCCACTACAGCTCTTTTGAAGAGTTAGAATTTGCAAAAGGATCCTCACTGTTCCAGTAAATCATAACGGTAACAAGGAGACAATGGGATAGTAAAACAAACCCAAAGCTTTGAACACTACTAAAATTAGTGTCAAAAGGACAATCTCTTCTGTTGCTACAGATAATATATTTCTTTAGGGAAATTATTGGCACAGTGCTGGACCAGCCCTGGACACCAGATACTCCTTATCAGAGATGTGGATGCAAGTCAGCCAGGACTGGTGGCTGGGCAATGCTCTGTCAGTGCTGAGAGCAGGACAAAGCCAGTGCCAAAATCCCTCTCACACAGCTCACCCACACCCCCTGCACTGACCCTGAGCAGCTGGACAGGAGGAGTTAATGCCCTGTCAGATCCTTGCTCAGCCACCCTGAGAGATCCACCCTGAGAGATCCGCCCTGAGAGATCCACCCTGAGAGATCCCACCCTGAGAGATCCCACCCCGAGAGATCCCACCCTGAGAGATCCCACTTGAGAGATCCCACCCGGAGAGATCCCACTTGAGAGATCCCACCCTGAGAGATCCCACCCTGAGAGATCCCACTTGAGAGATCCACCCTGAGAGATCCACCCTGAGAGATCCCACCCTGAGAGATCCCACCCTGAGAGATCCACCCTGAGAGATCCCACCACCTTGTTCTCCCTGCTCACCATTGCCGGGCTGCTCTCTGCTCCTCCATCCATGTTCCTCTCCCCAGGGCCGGCTGGGCACACCGGGGCCGCTCCGTGCCTCCCGCCCGTGCCTTTTATCGCCTCCCGACAGCTCCTCGCTCTCCCCCACGCACACACACGGCCTTTGGGATTGCACAAGAGCCCGCTGAGCATCCCTCGGGGCCGGGGAGGAGGAAAGGACTCTCCAAGTCCGGCACGGATGGCCGTGCCCATGAGCCGACAGCTCAGTGTGGGTGCTGACCCAATCCACAGCCCTGACAGGGGCCCAAACAGGGAGTGTCAGCAAAACCCGCCGGGATCTGGGGTCTGGGCATCCAGCAGACCCCAGATTTTGTGGTTTTGTGGTATCTGTTTTTGATGCAGCAATAATACAGATAGCACAGCAGCACACACCAAGGCCAGATAAATTTGGGCGCTGAGTACAGGCACTTTTAGAACCACAACATACAGTTGCCTTATCTTTTTTTTTTTTTTTTTTTTTTTTTCTTAATTGACTTCTGGCATTTAAAAACTGCTGAGAAGTACTGGTGAGAGATGGAGGATCATACCCCACTTTGCTTCATATCCAGATGTGAAATGCACCCGCAATGACTGAATCCAACTCCTGGTCCCTGCACAGGACCACCCCAGCAGTCCCACCCTGTGCCTCTCAGGGCATTGTCCAAATGTTCTTTCAACTCTGGCAAGCTTAGGGGATGTGACCATTTCCCTGGAAAGCCTGTTCCAGTGCCCAATCACCCTTTGGGGGAAGAACCTTCTCCTAATATCCAACCTAAACCCCTGCCCTCAATACAAGTTCATGCCATTTAGGTGACAGTAACCAGCTGCAAATTGCATTAATCACTGAAAATGATGCTTCTTGATATATTTTGACTGCAGTCTGTGCATCCTCAAAGCTTTAATTGCTACGGTTTCCTTAACAGAGTGCCAAATGTGAACGTCCATCCATCAATCCATAATTTTTCTTAACCACAATAAACCAGAAAAAAGTGTTTAGCATCTGACCCTGCTTACAATCTAATGAACTGTAAATTAAGAATAAAAAGGAAATAAAGGAAGAAAGGGGTAAAATAAAAATATTAAGAGGAAAAGGAAAAATAGAAAGAAAAGGGAAAAGGAAAAAGGAAAAGGTAAAGGAGAAGAAAAAGAAGTAGAAAAAGAAGTAGAAAAAGAAAAGAAAAAAAGAACAAGGTGTCTCGCTATCCCTTGGTGCCAGCCTTTGGGTAAGTGCCTGTGCAACAAAGGATCACTGGGGATGGCTTTAATTTTAAGAGAGCCGAACTCGTGAGTTTCGGAGCGGGTCTTGGAGGGCGACAGCTCAGCCGTGGTGGCGGGCAGGGCCGGCCGCTGTCCCCGGCTTTGCTCCGCTCTGTCCCCTTCTCCCAGCGGGCCCGGGGCACGGTGCCGGCGGCCGGGCCGGGCGAGGCGCCGGGGCTGGGGCAGCGCAGCGGGTGCCCGGGGGAACCTCCGGGGCCGGGGGCTGTGCCGGGAGGTCTGAGGGGACCCTGAGGGTGTCCCTGCCGGGTCGGGGCGCGGGGGAACCGCGGGCCCCGTCCGTGAGAGCCGCGGGCCGGTCCCGAGGAGCCGCGGGCCTGTCCACGAGAAGCCCCGAGCCCCGTCCCGAGGAGCCCCGAGCCCCGTCCCGAGGAGCGCTGGGCCGGTCACGGAGCCGCGGCCGCGGGCGTTGCCATGGTGAGCAACGGAGCCGCGCGGGGCCGGAGCGGCCGCTCTGCCCTTGGAGCCGCGGTGAGGGGACGGCCGGGGGCGGTGCGGGCCCCTGGGCAAGGTCTGTGCCTCCCTGTGTGCCCCGCTCGGGGTCAGCCTGGCCGCAGGGACGGCGCACAAACACCGCCCGCGCCGGCGGCGGTACGCGCTGCCCTTGGGGGCTGCCGGCTCCGCGGAGCGGCCGCTCCCTCCGAGGCCCCTGCGGGCCGCGGGCTCGGGCACGGCCGGTGCCCAGCGGGTTGATGGAGCTGCTGCTCTGCCAGCAGCACCCCGGGCAGGAGGGAGGACAGGGGGGACGCGGTCTGAATGTGGGGACGTGCTCTGCCCTACCGAGCCAGGCTCTGCCTGCTCTGCGCGCTTAGGGTGTCCACGAACATTGGACAGTTTGTCCCAGCCCAAACTCAGTGCTCTCCCTTTCTGGCTGCCTCAGCCGTGCTCCTGTACCAAAGCACTGCGGCCACAGTGGGAGTGTTTCTCTGTTGCTGTGTATCTGGGTCCCAGCCCTGAGTTCACCCTGGTGTGTGCATCCCTGTAGTGCCCGGCAGAATGGAGGCCCTGGAGGAGAAGGAGGAAGTGGAGCAACCACCAGAAGATGTGATCTCTTTGCGTATCAGTGATTTCCTCGATGAGTTGGAGCTAGATGCAGAGGAAGCCTCTGTCATAAGCCATGAAACGTAAGTCTCTGCCCATGGCTGGGATGAGCAGAGATGTTCCCTTTGGGCCCCCACAGGGTAATTGCACACGTGTGGATGGCACATATGTCCCTTTGCATGGTGATGGGAGTGAGCAAGTTTCTTGTGCCTGAAGAGTTTGTCCAAGAGTGTAGGTGTGCAAGTAAGACAAGGTAACTCATTTGATTGTACATCCATTCACCACTGTATAAAGATCCCCCAAGACTCTGGGTATATGTCAGTTTCTCATTGCTCCAGAGATGTTTGGCTATGTCAAAATCATATCCTTGGATATGGCCCCCATTTTGTATCTGTAAAACAGGGAAGCCCTGCCATGTTTTGATATCAGATCATCCTGCCTGTATTGCTCCTGGCTTATTTATTACTTGTGTCTCTCTACCTCCCCCTTCTACATAAGTGAATTTGACTGGAGCACCATTGACACATCCAACTTACCATCTTCGTACAAGACCAATTCCCGGCAGGAGAAGAAGCTGCTGCAGCAGGCTGACCATTTCTTGCAGCAGTACTCTCACCTGTGCCCTGACCGCAAGCCGCTCTTCATCCACCCACTCAACGAGTGTGGAGTGCAGGTATGGGGTGTGTGGGGCTGGGCACAGCACAGGGAACACTTGGATTCCACTGTGCCAAATGCTGTGGAAGAGCAGCAGCTCCTCCTGGATAAAGGGAATGGGAACTGCTGGCTGAACCCACAGCCCCTGAGCGGGTACACAGAGCCCCAGGAACACCATGGCTGTCCAAATCCATGAGCCATATAAGTGTTGGTGTTGCCATGTGGGCTGCAGAGTGATGCTTACTTAGGAAACAGGAGAGACCACAGAAACATAAAGGGAAGGAAAAGAAAAACATGAACTAGATAAGGCTCAGGCTCCACCACAGATAGGGATCCAGAGTTAGGACTTACTCTGAACTTCCCCGAAGTTACAGGGAAGGAGTAAATGTGGAAGATTTTTATCTGGTTTTGTTTTCTCTGGGCCCAAGCTGCCCAGCTGTTGTCTAGTTCTGGACCTGATGTTTCCCCCCTGCCCTCTGGGCATCTGGAATTGCTACTTTCTACCATCTTTCCCCAAAATTTGTTGTATCATTAGCATGCAAGGCAAAAAAGAATGCTGGAGGATGTAAAAGCCAGAAAAGGCAGTAGTTATTTGTCTTGCTTGAAAATGAAGATAAGAACTGGATCACATCTGGAATGTGTCCGAGATGAGGTTGAAGTTTCAGCCACAGGCAAGCAGACAGCCTCCCAGCCCCATGAAATTTCCATCCTGGAACTGGAAAGAAGGGATATTGCAGCTGTTGATATGCTGTAGAAAGATCCTGAATTTGATCTGCGACATCCAGGGGTGGTTTGAGGATGGCTTTGGAGAGGACACTCTGCCAAGGGCCTCTTGGCTAACCAAAAACTCCTCTTATTGCCCTGCAGAAGTTTGTGAGCACAACGGTGAGGCCAACCCTGCTGCCTTACCCAGACATGTACTACTGGTCAGGCTGTGCCAGCTTTGTCAGTAATTACCTCATCATGGAGCCCCTCAAGTGCCCAATCACACCGGTAAGGAAGGGGCTGCAGCCCCAGCAGAGACACAGCAGAGGTGACAGAAGGGCCTTTCAGCAGGACACAGTGGGCAGGTCCCAGTGGGTGGGATCACAAAGGTCTCTGACACTTCCACCATCCCCTCACTATCTAGGTAGCCCCCAGATTTTCCTAGACCCAGTGCATTCTGTTGGACCCACAGTCCCAGTGCATGTGCAGTGTGGTACCTTTTAAGTAATTAAGCACCATTTCTTCAAGAGCAGACCCTGCCTTCAGCCGGCCCAGATGAGGAGCTGGAGCACTCTGGGAGGCAGTGGCTGACAAGCCTTTCCTCTGAAAACCCAAGACACCTTGGAACAGAGGAGCACATAAACCCTAGGGGATGATACTTGACCTCAGTGACCTGTTCTTAGGCACTTTCTGACATTTATATTCCCATATCTGAGTATATTTTGGGATGAAGGGAGATTTCTAGGTTAGCAAAAAGGGATGATGCCAGAGCTGGGGCAGGTTCTAGATGAGAATCAGCTAAGAGAACACACTCCTTGCTATCAAGGACTGCAGAGTGACCTAAAAAATCTACACCAGGCACAGGCTGTCCCAAGAGCCCCAGGGTCTCAAGAGGAGCTTTGGCACTTTCTGACTACACAGAAGGTATCTCCACTTAGCAGGTGGAGACTGCCTTGATCACCTTAGGTGATGTCTGAGAACTGAGTGGGATTAGAACCTCTCTGTATGCAGTATGTATGTAGTGATACTTTTTATTGCTCACCAGTGAGGGCCAGAAAAGAAATATGTTTCCTCCTGTGAACTATAATTTAGCTTATGGATGTTTTCCTTGGAAGACCTGTAGACAGAACAGCAGCAGAGAGAGAGAAATCCCATTCCAGGATTAGCACTAGGTTTTCAGCAGTTTGATGAGTTTGTCATTTCCTTCCCTTCCTGTGGTTAAATTTCTCACCAGATTTGAGGTCAGAGTTTCCCCAGATCATTTTGGAGGGGAGTTTTAGAGCCAGTGGCTTTTAAAGAAATGTTACATAACAGATTCCCATAGGGTGTAGGGCCCAGGGATGGGGGCAATGCCTCTCTCTGCCTGGTGCATGTTTCAGCTCCACAAGACAAGCACTGTGACCGTGATCTCTCTCTTTGAAGCCCAGCTCACTCTATTCCCCAACCACCATTGTGAAGTACCAGCGAGGGAACTGCTTTGACTTCAGCGTGCTGCTGTGCTCCCTGCTGGTAGGGGCTGGCTATGATGCCTACTGTGTGCATGGATATGCCACCCTGGAGATGTGCTCCATGGACCAGACCCAGGAGGTGTGCCCACGGCTCAAGAAGCCTCCAGAGGTGAGATCTGCAGGCAGTGGGCAGGGAGGAGTCCAGCACACATGTTCAGCCTGTTCATGTCCAGTGAGCTCCAGAGCTGAGCTAAGGGGAACAGCTTCAGGTGCACACTGGGTTTGAGTCTGTGCCCACCAAAGGAATCTTTTGAGTGATTTTCTACAGCTCCTTACAAGGCCTTTTTGGCTTCACTGAATTTCTGCTCACCAGGTGCAATATTGCAAACTGCCAAATGTTGGGAACTGGGGGTTACCTGTAAGCCATACATTTACTTCCTTCTCTTGATCTCTGCTGGGTTTCACAGTAATACCCTGCTTTTTCAGGAACCAGTAAAGGAGGATCCCAACAAGTATAAAATTAAGTACCCTTCAGAGCCAAAGAGCCAGTTTGAACTTCAGCAGAAGGCCAAGGAGGAGGAAGAAGCTAAACCCACACAAGAGGAGGAAAAAGAAGAGGAGGTGGTTGAGGTGAGTTAGCAAGGTCCACCTTCCTGTGAGCTTCAGGAAAAGTAGCTGAGGCAGAGTTGATGTCTGGCCAAAGAGAAAAGCTCACACCCTCCTGAAGGATGACACAACCTTGATCATGGCCATGAGCTCTTGGCCTGCAGGAGCACAGTGTGTGCTGGCACAGGAACATGTGCTGACTATGCACCTCACTCTTGAAGAGCATTAAGAGCCTGGAGTTCTTCAGAAGTGGACAGAGGAAAGGACAAGATGGCCCTTGGGTTGGAATGAAATGTCAGTGAACTGGCAATAATTATTGCTCTATCCTCTGTGCTACAGGAGGTGGAAAAGCCCAAGCGAGACTCTTTGCATGGCCTACGGGTGCACGCCTGGGTTCTGGTTCTGTCTGGGAAGAGGAAGGTGCCCGAGACCTTCTTCATCAACCCCTTCACAGGAAACAGCCACAGCACCAAGGATGAGTGCTTCCTTGGCATTGAGAGCATCTGGAACGACAAGAACTACTGGGTGAACATGCAGGACTGCCGCAACGGCTGCAAGGTAGGGAGCCCTCGGCACCCTGCCGGGGCACTGAGGGACAGCTGGGCTCTCCTGAGTCCTGGGGAAGCCCAAGACCAGGAGTGCTCCAGTTTCCACTTAACCATTCCTTGTGTTGGTTTTGGTCATGTTGCTCTGATTACACAGACTATGGAACTACTCCAGGGCATCCCAGACTCTGAGCTAGCAAATACAGATCACATCTATGAAATCCCTACAGTGCAAAAGTTTCAGCTTTTAAGGCTGGCTAGGCACTCATTCTCTCAAACAACAGCTTTTGAGGCAGTCAGGCATAGCTCAAGGAAGGTAAAATCTTGATTCAGCTCTTACCACACCTCAGCTACCCCCCAGCAGACACAGGGTCTGGGAGGTGAGGGTCTGAGTTAGATCAGCTTGCCCTTGGGGCCATACTTGCCCAGAGGAAGGAGGCAGAAGCATTTCCAGCCATTTTCTCTCATCTGAGGAACAGGCACCACGAGGAAGGGGTTCTGCAACCTTAAGGCACAGGGGACAGTCTTTGGGGCCTCACCAGCCAGCCAAGGATTTGAGGAGCTCAACTCCCTAGAGTTCCTAATGTCTCTGGCACCCAGGCAGGTCCAGAGCACCACAGACATATTGATGCAGTGGTCAAATTTAGTGTCAGGCCCTTGACAATGTCCTGTAGTTAAAAGAGTTTTTTCTGTATGCCCTAGGATCTCAGCTTTGACTTGAGTAATCATTTCTACTGGGAAATTATGTTTCCAGAGAGCAACGAGGACTCTCAGTTGCCCACAGAGTCACCCAAGGACAGCACAGATGACATGGTGAGTGACCCAAGCAATGCTCTTGAGCACTGGGGACTCTGTATGGAACCAGTGTGTCCATAGTGAATATCTGCCTGCCTGCTCCCCTCTTCAGGGCACATCCCTTCTACTCTGGCCAGGTTTAGATTCCTTCTCAATCTAGGAGAGTTCTGGTGATTTCTGAAGCAGGACTCCAAGTGGTACTTTAGGTGTCGTAAGTGGCTAGGGATCTCTGCAAGCCTCCAGTGCATTGGCCTTTTGGGTGAAATAATTTTAAAAAATAAAATCCAGAATGAGATTTTTGTGGACATTCTTTCTATGCTGGTCACCTTCCCCTCTTGGCTGCAAGGTGAACCTGCCAAGCAAAAGCAGAAATAATGTGTGTCCTCTAAAATACAAAAAATGCCATGTACTAGAAGCACAAAATGTTGTCATGTTGGGAGAAGACAGCATGATAAAACAGACCTTGCATCTGCACAGCAGGACAGAGGAATGCAAATAATAATTCCCTCCTGCTATCTACTCTTCTCAGCCTGTCCCCATAAATGGGGAGCGAAGAGTCCTCCAGGGTCTACATAAAATAATCTGGTGATTGCCACATTCATTCCCTGCCAGCATGAGCAGTAGCCAGGAGAAGATAATTCCATCAGGCTCGAGTAGGGATGTGCTGTTGTAGCTGTGCCATGGTGCTCACCAGAACACAGCCTCACATGAGCTGAGCTCTCATCACTGCAGTTCACCAGGACCAAAATGCCTCCTGGCACAGTAAGAGATGCTGCCAAAAGCACAAATCTCTGCTTCTATTTCAGCAAGAAAAGAAGAAAATAGGCAGTACCTTTGAGATGCCACTATCATGGGTAGAGCGAATTAAGGTATCTTGCCAAGGTAGGTATTTTTCCTTTGCCTTTTGCTTGCCCCCAGCTGACCTTTCAGTGGGTTTGGGACATTTGTCTGTGTCACAGGGTTCTCCCTTCAGGTGGTCAAAGCACAATAGATGAAGGCCACAGCACCTGTTGGTTCAGTGGCTGCCCTCAGTGCTGCCCTGTCTCATCCCCCACAGACACACGCCCCACAGTGTGTTTTCCTGCCAGCAGGGAATTTTGCCTGGGATGGTCTTTCTCTTACTGCTGTGCACAAGGAACTGCTCCTGCATTATCAAATACCTGTTTGGGGAGAGAAAAGAGTTATTATACCATTATAACATTAAAGGACAACAGGCAGAATCTGAACAGCTTTATTGCCAGCAGAACACAATAAATAAATGGATAATGTCCCTTAGACCATGTTTTTTTCCCCTCTTAAATTCTTTTTTTTGGGGCTAAGTACAGAGGAGTCAATTTGTCTGACATGTCTCTTGCCCACTGCAGAATATGAGAATCCCTTTCCCCGGGGGAAGAAGGTGATCCTGTACGACAAAGCAAAGCAGGAGAAATGGGCGGCGTATGCAAATAGAGACGGGCTGGTGGAACGCCTCACTGTCTACGCAGACTCTGACCGTAAGAGGGATGAATGAGCACGCTCCACACACTGAGCACACAGCTGGGCCGTGCTGATGGAAAGGAGGAAGTGTCCCCTTTCTGCCAGAGTCTCTCTTGTGCTATCTCATTTTCCTTTCAGCTTTGTGGGGGAATGACTTACTTTATCCTCCAACTTCATCATGCTTAGTCTGTGGAGCCCCTGAACTTTGCAGCATTGCTTTTCACAAGGGTTTGAATCTTTTATACACCAGTGAAAGTGTTCAGTGTTACAGGTCAGCTGCTTGGATTTTCAGTCTTCAGAGAAATGGAAGGGTGGTTGGATTTAATCCAATAGTGTCACTATCTTCATTTCCTCATTGGTGTCAAAAGGGGCCATAGAAGGGGCAGCTACAGCCTGAGGATATCTCTGTAGTTGAAAACATTATTTTTAACAGCTGGTTCAAGAAACCATGCAGATTCCAAACTGGACAGACAGTGTCCTGCCCTCAGCCTTCTTGGATAGTGTGATGCTCCAATCTCCTGACACCATCAATAAATATTTGGGATGGAATTTCTCTTGTCTATCCATGGCCCTTTGCTGTGCCATGTTCTATTCCTGAGCTCATTACTCCAGTTCTGGTTGATGGAGAGGAATAGACCCTCTTAGGGTATAATTCACCTACTCAAATGTAGATCAGGATTCACATCCAAAATTCCCCTGTGCACAGGGCAGTTCCAGTGGCCATACTGTGTCCACTGAGGCTGTATCAGGAGCACAGGGTGCTGGCACAGACACTCAGAGCCCATCAGAATTTTGCCAGCTCCAACAGGGTGACCTAAGGATGCAAAATGACTTTTCTCCTGCCAGGTACTGAAGAACTGGAGGTGAAGGAATGGTTCGAACACCGAAAAGACCTGCTGTATATGAGAGAAGTGAATCATCAAACACAGCTGATCACAGACCATTTTAATCCTGGACACCCCCTCCTTCTTAAAGGTATTCCTGCTCATCTGGGCACCCACTGCAGCTGATGGGATTTCACACAACTCCCTTCTAGTAGTGGCAAAAGCCCAAAGGTGAAAGGCAGGGGGGACAGGATACTTGTGGGATAAATTGCCTAGATAAATAAAATGATCTCCAGTGAAGAGTAGAGAATTGGGTTGATGGCTTGCAGTCCTGGGCAGTGCTCCCACAGCTGTGTAGTTTTCTATGTGTTAGAAAAATACATAGTTGTCATGTGTATCAGGGTGATACATTTCTGCTTTTATCAGCAGAATTAATAGAAGCTGAAACTTTCTCTTTAGGATTATGTTTGTTCTATCAGTGTTGTGCAGCTGGGGATAACTCCTGCATCAGATCTGTTGCTAAAGCTGAAGAAAATGAGACCTCCCCTGGCCATGCTTGTGTTCAGTGTATTACAGCTGCTAACTCCGAAATTGTGTGTGATTTGTCCTTAGCTCACACCTACACATCACTGGAACCTGAGACTGGGCACACAGTGGAGTTTTACCACAAAGCACGAGTTGATGGCCTCTGGAAACGTTCTGAAACTGCTACAGAGATGACAGAGTACTTCGAGGAGCGGGAGGACCTCCTGCACAAGCGGCACATAAAGTTTGGTGAAAGAGAGCAGGGGATGGAAATGGCTGGCACAGCTGAGGCTAACGCCCGGCCCATAGTGGTATGGCCAAGGCAGGAACAGAAAATATGTGTCACTGTGATATTTAAACTATGCAAAACACACTGCCTGGGGCTCCAGTTCATTTTCAGTGGGCATGGCTGAGGCTGATGTCTCCAGATGAGACATCCAAGCGTTGTTCAGCTGCTGTGTCTCACAGTTGCTTGCCTGACAGAGAGCTACTGTGACCAGTTGTCAGGAATTGCACTGAACGGCTAGAATTAAACTAGGAAACTAAGGCTTGGAAATTGTGTGTCAGAGGAAAGAAAAAAAAAGTGACTTTTATTTCAGAATTAAATTTTTACAAGATTCAAAACTAGGAAAATGATTTTGTGTGCTGAGCCCAAACTAATATCATTTTAAGTTCCTGATGAATTGTCACATCACTCTGATTTGTTACAGGCAGGTAATCTTACTCTTCCTCTTGTCAGGTCAGGTTTGCAGAACAGAAGGAGAAAGTCTGACATCTGGCAGTATGTATGGCTCAGACACTTCACCTGCCAGGACAGAGCCATGCAGTGGTCTGTCTTTGGACTAGCACCAAACATGCTACCTTTTCCTCCCCAGTGTTGGGAAATGTGGGAAACTTTGCTTTCCTCCAAAATACCTTGTTTCCTGCAGGTCCCTCAGGCAGGGATGCATGCCAAGCTAACTTGGAGTTTGGAAAGCATACTCTGCTCCACAAATAGGAAACTTCTGTATTGCTTTAAGCAACTTTGTGGTTGGGTTTTTTAAGACATAGGCAAGAACAGTAGGACCATTGGCCAAAAGATGCAAGTCCAGGCAGAAAAGCACAATTTTTACCTTGGGGTTTTACCTAAATCTGTAAATTTCCCAGTTTTGTGTTGTCTAAGTTGCTTCTGTATCTTTTTTTCACTCTCCATTAGCAAATCAGGGAGTATTTCCACAGAAATCCAAAAAAGCCTGCTGATGAAGATGTAGAGGAACGTGTCTTTAAGGTCATAGATGATGTCATCCAGCTGACCTATCACCTGGAGATCTATGACATCATTCCCTCAAAGGTGGTTTTCGCTAGAGTAATAGGGAGGGAGAAGAGAGAAGGTGAAGTCTTCCTGAGCAGAGAAAACACTGTCAAATACCAGGTATGAAGATGACAAGACACAAAGGTGAAATGTCAGTGAAAGAACTACAGACATGACAGATTCCATGCTGCCCCTCTACTCCACCTGCACAGCTCCAGGCTGACAACAGCCACAGCCCAGGAGAGGCACTGCCATGCTGGGAGTGCAGGACATGTGGCATGGCAGGGCTGCTCTGGCCATGCCTGAGGTCATCTTCTCAGGTTTGGTCATCAGGGAGACTCTACATCCCCTGGGATCCTGCAAAATGTAGGTTCAGCAGCTGTTGGACTCAGTTCTGGAGATTCATAGCAGGGAAGCTGCAATGTCCTCTGTTGTTCCCTCTTCAAAATAAGCAAGAACAGAGCAGCAAAGGCAGACACTTTCTTCTGGTTCTATTTCTGCTGTGGAGTTCTTGGGTCCTATCATTCCTTAAATAGCCCAGGGTTTACTCTGCAGATGCAGAGGCTTAATACATGGCAGATAGCTAGCTAGCAAGCTAGCCTTAAATAAAAGATATTCCAAAAGAAGGGGAGTGCTGCCATGATCTCATCAGGGGTGAGGGGTTACCCCACTAACAGCATCAGTGCAAGTCTGTAACCAGAGGCAGAAGCCTGCCAGTAAATTCTGCAGTGATGCTGTACAATTACACTTAGGAAAACCAAACAGAGAATACAAAGTAGGCTTTTTTTTTTATGTTAGTAGGGTTTTTTTTTTTAATGTTATAGGGTTTTTAAAATTCCCGTTTCTCACTGGGGAGAATACACAGAATAGCATTGCTGGAATCCCATGTTTTTTCATCTCTATTTCTATACATTCCTATTAATCTCATTTCAACTGTAAAACAGCAGCATCAGCAATGTGTGCCATCTGGTTCACATTACTGATGGATTCTGAATCAAAATGAAGTCTGATAAACCCATGCTGACCATGGCTTTGATGTTTCAATGATGGGAATGAGTGCTGCTTTCCTGCCTGTAGCAGGATCGTGCAGAGTACATGATCTGTGCACCCAGGCAGTGCTGCTGTTCCTCACTGACTGATCTCTTCCAGCCCTGGTCCTCAGAGAAGCACAAGAACATGCGCTATCTCTATAACCTGCTGTGGGAGCTGAGGGCAGAGCAGAAGGATCTGAAGCAGCTGGTGCGGGACTCTGAAGCAGAGGTAACAGGGAGGTGTCCAGGGGCAGAGCTGATCAGGTGCAGAAATAGTTTCAGCTGACTGAAAGCCTCCTCAGCACAAACTGTGAGAAAAGACAAAGCTGGTGGCCATGCTGAATTATTACGCTTGCTACTCAGGCATTGTTCAGTGAAGATGTAGCTGTAAGATATTTATGGAGGGTCACACACTCTCCTGCTCCTGCTCTTAGTCTTCCTTCCCTGTGAGGAAACATTTCAGAGAGCAAATGACAATATATGAATTGGGGCATCTGGAAGCCTACCTGCCATTTGCCCAGGAATGAGGCCAAAAAGGAAGGATATTGGATGTAATGCTAGATCTAGGTGCTAGGCATTGCAGGAAACCCTATCCCAAATACTGAAGGGCCTTGTTGCATGAGCAGCTGTAGGGAAATACTTCATAAACCACTTTGTTTGTACTGCTGATCACACTGACTGGGTAACAGATCCGTGTTCTTTGTAATTACTTCATGATAAATATAATCATTCTAGCAGATGGAGCCACAGCTATTGGATTTCTTGTAATGCTTTTTGAGGAAGAGAAATCCCTGAAGGAGCTGCAGAGGGAATGCACAATTATATTAGCCCAGAATATTAGTATAATTAAGAACAACTTTGCAAAAATCACGTTTTTTCCTCAGAAATTTGAAACTAGTTCACTGTGACCTCATGAACTACTTGCCAAATTTCTCAGTCTTGATGTATCAACAGACAAAATATTCCCACTGCTTGTACTGCATATCCTGTATAAGACAAAGAATAAGCCAAAGCTATCAGTGCCATTTCTAAAGCAGTGCCAAAACTGTGATTCCAGAAAAGCTTTATCAGTTAATATCAGTAATTTCATTCAAGAATTTCATACACAGTAGCAATCTAAAATTAAGACTATGAGCTTGACCTAGCAGGATGTAGACATATTTGCACAGATCTATATTTAATCTCATTCTACAATTCTTGTACGCAGCATTTGCTCTGTTAGCAGGTCAGGCTTATAGAGGTACATTCATTTTGTGGGAAAGCTGAGGGGTCTTTCTTCTGATTTCTTGGAAGATGTTAAATATTTTGGCGGTCCGGGAGAACGAAGAAGCCAATATAAAACTGGCAGTTTCAATATACAGCACTGCACAGAGAGATCAGCGTATAGCCTCGGTAGGTAAACTTCATTCTTGTCAGCATTCAGTACAGGCACTCAAAGAATCCAGAGTCAGCTTTTTCTCTATCAGGAATTATCTCTGAAGAGCTTTTAATATCATTAAAATATATTGGGATAAATCACAATATGGTGTAAGTCAGCACGGCTTCAATTGCCTTGCCAGGGAAATACAACATGGTTGTGCTATGGTCACCTCCTGACTTTCTGGAAAAACTTGCACCATTGAGAAAGATTACTGTGTTTTGTTTAGTTAATAAAGAAAACAATGAAGAATGTTTAGTTGATAATAGGGATTATGGGGGAAGTATTTGAAAAGAGCCATAAATAAATAAATATAAAATATATATAATAAAAGAGCCATAAATGCCAGTATATATACAGATATATGTATTTTTATTTATAATTAGCATCAAAGAACAAAATAGCCACAGGGTCAAATTTAGTCCTTATCCCAATCACAGATTATTTGGTTCTCCAGGGCTTCCTGACTCTAGTGAGGCAAAACATTTGGATTTGCTGCCTCTTCGTGCTCCACATTTTGATTCCCCTTGTTTTCTTCTTCTCACAAGACCTCATCTCAAACTTTTGCCCCCTCCCAAAAATAAATCAGCTCCAGATTGTTGTTTCCTTCATCTCAGCTCTGTGAATTAAGTTGTGCTTTTGCTCCTTGCTTTCTCTTTCCCCAACTTCTGGTTGCTTGTTCCCTCACAGATTTTGGAAGCGGAGGAGAGGAGCTCCCAGAATTCCTTGGAGAAGAAGAGTCAGCAAACGGGAGAGGAGGATGAATCCGTCACCCAGCACACTGCAACCAACTCCACGACGTGAAGTGGAGCCTCTGCAGGGGCTGGGAATGACTGCCTGAGCAGGGCGGGTTTACAACTCAGCCTCCTGGCAACCTGGAACAGAAGCTACTCTGTGAAATGCTTTGATCCACACCCCACTGCAGTTTCCCTCTGATTTCCCCCTTCTTGTTCTAAGAAAAAGCAGTTGGCACAATAGAAAAAACCATTCTTCTAAAGAGGTGCTGCTCAGGAATCCTCACCTGGCTGGGCACCTCGGGCATTACTGATTTCTTCTTTCCTTTTTTGGAGTTGCCTACTGTAAACTTTTCAGTATTATCAGATTTGCAGACATTTTAATAAATTTACACCATTCTGCACCTTTTCCTTTTCCCTATTTTTTTCTAAGGCCCATCTGCAGTTACATCAATTGTCTCTTCATGAAACTCCATCACGTTTGAGACTTGAGTTTCCGTGAAACCTTAGCCCTAAGGTCTGCTTCAGAAGGGGAAACAAACCATGCACAGTCTTTCAGAGCTTTTCTTTTCCAAATCTGCTCCATAGCTGCTGGTAGCAGGAGTGGGGTTATTTAAAAATACTGATTCTTTTCCAACATAATAATTTAACGAATTTACAAGTCAGTTTTTCATAAGCAAAGGTTTTGAACTGGTGAGTTCACAAATGTAACATTTCTTTGACCTGATCTAGAGCCCTGTAATGACAAAACATTGCCCCATATAACACTGTGGATATGAACTCATCGATGTTAATTCAATACTAGAGAAGACACCAGAATAAATTAATTTAAAAATCCTGTTACAGGCATTAGGGACACAGCAGCTGCCAAACCATCAGCAAATGCATATTACAGAATTATGGAATAGAATATTACAGGGTTGGAATGGCTCTTAAAGATCATCTAGCCCCAAGCCCCCTGGCCAGGGGATTTCCCTGTAGTCCTCCAAGGCCACTTGTCCTCGTATCCACTTCTTGAAAGTTTCTTTTTCCTTTCTGAGAAAAAAAACCTCTTCTTTTCTACAGCCGTATTTTTTTTTCTCTATTGCTCATCAGCTTCTTATCCATCCACGACGGTCTCCTGCCATTCTTGCCCGATTTCCCTCTTGTCGGCATGCATCGCTCCTGAGCTTGAAGGATATAATCCTTGAAATTCAGCCTTCATTCTTAGGTCATTACCAAGGAGCAGCGTCAAATGAATCGGATTTTTCTCTGTTGATGGAGCAATTGGTTTCAAAGACTCCTAGAAAGACGCACAAGCGGCGCGACCGCCCCTCAGCCGGGCGGGAGAGGCACAGAAACCTCGCAGGAGTCCTGCTCCCACCGTGAACAGCCCAACAGGGCACGGCGGCCTCAACCATCGGCGGGCGGTGAGCTCCGAGGCGCGGGAAAGCCCCGGCCACCCTCACGGAAGCGCCGGAGCGGCCGCAGAGCGGGAGCAGCCCGGCCCCCGCCCCTCAGGGCGGCCCCGCAAAATGGCGGCCCCCATCCAGAGCGCCGCCTCCTCATTGGCCGCGCCCGCGGGGCTCCGCCAAGAAGCCGCTCCGCGAGTGGCGGCCGCGCTGCTGTCGCCATGGCAACCACCCCGCCCTCGCTTCCTATTGGCCGAGCGGCGCGCGGAGCCCGGGCAACCGCCCGGCGCGGCGCGGGGTTGTTGTGAAGGGCCGGTTGCGGGGCGGGGGCGGCCAGGGGGTCCCGGTCCGCTACTGCCGGGCCCCGCCGCCGCTAGCGTCCAGGCGATCGCCCGAGCCCCCACCGGCGCTCCCGTCCCGTGATGTTCGTCAGCGGTGAGGCCTCGTCCCCCGCCGCGCCGCCTCTCAGGAGAGTCTCGCCGTGACCGTGTTTGAGTGCCCGCCGGACGGCCGCGGCAGCCCCGGTGCACGGCCCGGCCGTAGGACGCGCTAGCGGAGCGGAGCCCGCCGGGAGGAGGAAGGCGCTGCCCGCCCCAGAGGCGCCACGCTGAGCCATGGCCGTGGCCGTCACCACGAAGACGGCATGGAAGCTGCGTGAGTGGCGGGCGGGGGAGCCGCCCCGGCCGGGAGCGGGGAAGGGTGGGAGCCGCCTCATCCCTGCCCTGCAGATGGTGCCCCGGCCCTCTCTCTGCATTGCTGACTGGGATTTTTAACTCCTGGAAGTCCTGTTGGAAAACAGCGGCACAGTGAATCGCGTGGCCTTGTCAGTGCTTTTTTCAAAGGCTCTGCAGTGCTGAGCTGAGTGCCTGTCTGACCCCACATGACTCTGCTGTAGTACAAGAACAACTGAGGCAGTGAGGGATGGGGCACCTGCCAGGAAACAACCCTGGATGTACAGAGAGACCGGGGAATGAGAGGCTGGACAGCAGCCCCACAAAAAGGGATGTGGGGTTCCTGGTCGATGTCAAGTTGAAAATGAGTCACCAGTGTGCTCTGGTAGCCCAAAGGGCCGGCTGTGCCCTGGGGTGCGCTGAGGAAGGTGATGCTCCCACTCTGCTCTGTGCTGGTGCTGCCTCACCTCGAGTCCTGGGGGCAGGCACCACAGTTTGAGAAAGATTATAAAGCTTTTGGAGAGCATCCAAAGAAGGGCTGTGATTATGGTGAAGGGTCTAGAGGGGCAGCCATGCAAAGGAGTGATTGAGCTCTCCTGACTTGTTCAGCCTGGAGGAGAGTGAGGGCAGAGCTTATCATGAGCTGCAGCTTCTCCTTGAGTGTATTGGAGGGACAGCTCCGGTCTCTGCTGTCTGTGACCGGTGAAAGGACCTGAGCGAGCCTCTGGAGCTCTGCCAGGGGATGTTTAGGTTGAATATTAGGAAAAAGTTCTTCACCTTCACAGGAACAGGAGCAGGCTCTGCAGGGAGGTACTTAGAGCACCAAGCCTGCATTTGGCCAATGCTCTCAGGCAAAGGGGGATTGTCCTGTGAAGGACAAGCAGGAGTAGGACTGGATCCTTGTGGGTCCCCTCCAACTCAGAATATTCTGTCATTCTGCAGAAACTGCTCTTGAGAGCCAGGTTTTGATGGGGCATCAGGGAGAAGGCCTCAAACTTAGCCTGTAAGGGGTTTCCCTTCATTGGTGCTCCCTTGTACAGAAGGTTCACTGAGCTCTCTGCTGCAGGAGAAATGAGGTGATCTTTGCAGGGCCTCTGTCTCCCACCCTCTTGAAATTGCTTTGCAAGAGACAGTAAAAATGTGCTGGCTTCATGTCCATTATTCTTCCTCTGAAGGAGCAGTAGACAGTTGCTGACTGTCAATTTCTGGCTGGTCACTGATGAGTTATTTCATTGAGGAATGCTTAGAAGCAATAGGATGTGATCAGTTGCTTTAGTCAGTGAGGGGCTCTGGAAAGTGGCTGTCAGAAATAGTGTCCTTGGATGGTAACACATTAAGTCATCTGAGATTACTGACTTAGGAATTTTCTATGTTTCTGAGCAGAAAGCCAGTTTGCTGTTATCTTCCCATCCCTGAAACTCTAATTTCAGGAAGAGCTGGAAGTCTGTCCATCTCCATTTTCCATAGATGTGCAGAGGTTCTTGATCTTCACTTTTGCTGGCTGCTGCCCCATCTTAGCATCCTCTTTAGAGGGAAAAGCATTCTGAGTGTTAGGGATATTTCAGCAATGCTAACTAGGAGTTGAGTGTTACTGGGCTGCTAGGTGATAGCTGGTGACAAGAACTTCATTAAATAAAAAAAATTGTGGGTTTAAGGGACTTGGGGGAGAGCAAATGAACCTTTCTGCCCAAGGCAGACATCATTTTATCACCTGGCTTTTAGGAACAGAGGGTTGGATGCTTCCACAATGACTTTTAAACTTCCAATATATTATTAAGAAGGAAATCAAGACAGGAAGAAGTGGAGCTGCTGACACACTCATTTCAGCAGCAATGCTCAGCATCTGTCCTTGCAATTTTAACTAGTGACTTGGTCTAGTAATGCTGATTGTACTTTTGGTTACCTTATAGTCTGTGTATCCATACAGGCTTTGTTTTAGCAGTTTTATGTGGAAGTTTGGCCTTTCAACACAATGCAGGGGTATTTTCAGATTTGCCCTTCACATGTAATTTATGATCCAGTCACCCTTGTAATTTGAAAGGTGTTTCTCCAGCCCAAGTGAAAGTTGCGCAGTTTTGCTTTCAGAAAAACACTCCTGAGAGTCTGAGATCAAAGTACCTGTAATTATTATTGCAGCCATCTAAAATCCATTTTGGATTAGTGTTGCATGTGGAGTGATCACCTTGCTCCTCCCAGCAAAACACTGAGTGGAAGCTGAATTGATGCTGCCTGGCTTTTTTACAGACTCAGAGCCATTTTTACAGTTTCATAACTATTAGGAATGCAAATCCTGTGATGTTTCAAAGAAGAGAACAGTTAGATGAAGATATTGGTAAATGCATCTGCCAAAAGCCCCTGACAAAATTCTGAATGAATTTAAAATTCCACTGTGAGATGTGTAAGCAAATATGCTGATTTTGCTTCTTTTTTGCCTGAAATTGGTTTCTTTATGATGAGGTTTCCATTTGTTGCAGTGTCAGAGCCTCCCCTCAGCTCCCAGTTTTTTAGCAGTCATTTAGCATCAATCAGATTTGTTATTTTCTGCCCATTTGGATGGATATTCACCCTCCTTTGTCACAGCTGCATGCCCTGCAGTGCTCAGTTTTGCCTGTGTTCCCTGGTGGGGATGTAGCAAAGTCTCTGCCAAAGCTCAGGGAAGGGAGCTCCACCTCTCCCACTGCTGAGTCTGGCTTTTTCCTGGGTAAGGTAACAAACTGTGCTGCTGCTCCTCTGCCAGTTCCTCTCAGGCTGGACTGTCTGCTGCTGCTCTCTAGAATAGGATTAGAGGACCTTTCACTAGATGCCTCTGGCTGCTGTGCATTACTGCAGGTAAAGTGCTTTGCTGCACTTGAGCAAATCTTTAAAAGCTCCTGAGCTGCTGCAAGTGAGAGAAGATGCTTTTTGTGAGCCATGTGAGCACTGGAGTTGTGAAACTTTGATCAGCAAATGTTTCAGTGCAGCAGGAAGAGCCAAGAAGGACTGCTCAAAGCAAGATAATGGTGTGACTTCTTATCTGAGCAGTGAGCTGCTGCAGCTAGCCCAGTGGAAACTGGAAAGTATTTCTGGAGAAAGAATTTTTTTTTTAGACCTTTTGGAGGGATGAAAATTTTTATAACTGATCTGTAATGAGTGTTTGCTTTGTTTTGTGCAGAAGAGATCATGGCCCACAGCAGCAATGTGTCCTCAGTGGTCTTGGGAAAGGGCTCAGGCCGGATGCTGGCCACTGGAGGAGACGACTGTCGGGTCAACATATGGTCAGTCAGCAAGCCCAACTGCATCATGGTAAGGACAGGCCTGTTCTCAGCTTTTGGGGGTGGGAATATGAATTCTGAGGTTTGGAGGGTAGAGAATAAGGGGAAAGATTGTTGGGGTGGAGCCTGTGGGACTTTTGAATAGAGTTTGCCAACACAAAGCTGTGTAACCAGATTCTGGCTAAAGATAGGGACAGAGCTGGGTGCCTGGTGAGACCTCTGCTCTAGAGACATTGTGGGAATGCTTGAGCTGGACCAGTGCTTACTCACATAATAAATACTGTGCTTTATTATATTACCAGGCTACAAATAATTAAAGGAAGAGTTTTGTAAAAGAACAGATAGTTTTATAGTGCAGGCTGCAGGGGCCAGTTTTATACCCTGGGGTTTGCAGTCACAGCAGATGCATTCCCACCTGTGCCACTGTCCCTAACTGTCACCATGAAGGTTGCCACAATAGTTTGCTGCAGGCTGGGGAGGAGTGACTCTGGTTGCAGTGGTTAGCAAGGGTAGGGTTACCCCAGCAGTGATCACTAAAGAGCACCATAAATACATATTTAACAGATATCTATCCTGAATCACTTTGAGTGGGTGTTGTGTAAAACCAGCTTTAGCACATCTCTTGTCCTTTGTTTAATTAACAACACAATAATGTTGTGGTATCAAAGGCATTGTTCTAGCCAGTGTGAGCCTTGTGAGAAAAAAGGAAAGTCTGGTCAAAAAGGCTAAAAGGAGAATTTGTCCACTTTATTTTTCCATTCATTAAGTGTGTCAATGATCACCTTTAGCAGGGCTGTGCTTTTTGCATAGTGTAGTTAAGCAGTGTCTTTTCAGGCCCTTGGTGATGGTGTGATTCAGTTTGAAACTGAACTATTGCCTTGCTAGAGAGGAAGGTTGAAGGACTAACTCTGTACCTTTCTGTGGTGGCAGAGCTGCACCTCTCCTGTGCTGTCTGGAACCACAGGCACTCAGAGCTGCTGTTTCTGAGAGGCAGCATCAAACTGAAGCTGCTTGTGCCATTCTTGTATATCAAAAGAATCTTGATTTTTGGGGTTGTCCTCTGAAGTTCCTTTTTAGTGTCTCTATTATAATGATTATGGATGTTTGTGTTGGCAAAGAGGGAGAAGAGGAACTTTTCAAGTAATATTGGGACTTGGTTTAAGTGTGAGCTCTAGTTCTCAGTAATGGCTGTTGCTACTGTGGATTTTGTAAAGGATTTCAATTGCACATGGATTCCTAAGAAAGCTCCATCAGAGCAGGCAGCTCCCAACTGGCATTCCCAGCCTCTGTATGTGTGTGGGAGGCACAGAGCTAGTGCAGCTATTTAAAAAGACATTTGAGGATGGACTAAAGCAGGTTGGCAAGCAGAAAGTCTGCAATGGTGGGATTTGTTTTCTAGAGCTAGTTTTAAATATTCTTGTGTTTTACTGAAATATAGACCTTTTTAAAATGCTGATGTAATTTGTAAGCTTTCAGGTGCTCAAGGATGAAAGGAACTTCATGTGAATTACTGCCTTATGCCTCAAGTCAGTACTTCAGTGTTAGCACCATGCTATCACTGTGACATCCATTGCTGGCAGCAACCTATGGCTTGGTGCTTGTGTGAAGTTTTCAAAGTAGCCCTGCTTTAGCTCTTGCTTTGATTTTGTAACTGGTTCATGACACTTACATGACCCATTTAGAGCAAACACAGTGGCATTGTGCTACCACAGCATAATTTGTGTGATGTAAGAACGTGTCAGCCTTGTCTGAGCACCTGCACCTGATGTTTAACTACCTGTGTCTCTGTTGATGCATCCTTTAAAACTTAGTCAGTGTGCCCCAGCAAGTGATTCCAAAGATAATGTGGGAATACAGCTGTGCTGTGCTGTGCTGGGTGCAGGGATGGGTTTTAGAGAGCTCTGCCACCCTGATGGCTGCTGAGGAAAAAGGATCATGGCACAGCCAGGTGGCCCCAGCTCCTGGCTAAAGAGTTACCCCTTGATTATGAACAGTGCCATGGTTCCTGTGGTTCCTGAGGACAGCTGCTCACTGACACTGATGGTTTTCTCTGCAGAGCTTGACAGGTCACACAACCCCCATTGAGAGCCTGCAAGTGAACCCAAATGAGAAGCTCATTGTGGCAGGGTCCCGCTCAGGGTCCATTCGAGTCTGGGACCTGGAAGCTGCCAAAGGTATGTGCCCATGGGTTTGTGCTTCTGGTCATGCACACTTCTTGTGGAATCCTTATGATTCATGCCTATAACCAGAAGGTTCCTGATTTAAGAAGGAACAGGAGCCTGGCATTGCTTTCATCTTCATATGCATCTCTTTTTTGCCCTTCTACTGAGCCTATAAAGCTGGGTATTCATGCTTGAGCAGAAATCTGGGCATGTTTTGGGGACACTGATCTGAGGAACTAGTTTCTATGGTTTTGACCTGAGTGTGTCAAAATCTAAATTCCAGATCAGTTTCCATGCATGTATAAATAGCTAGGCATACAGAATTTGTATTCAGAGTCTCAACTTAGAATTGTCAACCTTAATAAAATGATCCCAAACCAGATTTTAAGTTTATTAGGTTCTGCGCAAATGCAGGAATCCTCTGCTTGTTGTCTTCTTGTTCTTAGATTCTAACTTTTTTCATCTAGCAAATTTTCTGCTGTCCTGCTCTTGCATGGCCATATAAATAGACAAAGACCTGATTTTTAATAAACTCTGAAAGCTATGAACTCATCAAGCTCTGATCCTTTAAAGGCCACTGTTGAGTCATGCTTTATTTATTGCATTTTCCTCAAATCCTACAATGAATTTGCAAAAGTATCATAAATCACTTGAGTGCATTCCAGGAGGAATACCAGAAAATGACTGAATATTTCTTATGGGTTACTACTACTTGTTCATAGAAGGGATGTGTAATGAAAATAGACTTACACTGGCTGAGCTGAGGAGGCAAACCACAGGCAGCATCAATAATGGAAAGCACTGATGTCATTCAGACAGTTAGAATCAGCTCAGTTATGGAAGAGTTTGGCTCTGCCCATGGGGAGTAGCTGATCTGGCTGCATTTATTAGAAGACCTATGAGCCAGTGTCTGTGCAAATGACCACCCCAGCTCTGGCTCAAGAGCTAATTTCTGCCAGGGGAATCATCAGCTTGTTCCAGATGAGGGATGAGGGAGAGGGATTGCCCTTGTTATTATCTGAGCAGTTTTTCTTAGAGTTGAGCTCTGCATTTGTCACTGCTTGCTGAGATAGGGTGTACCAGTTCTACTGGTCCTTGCTGGTTTCCAGAATTACAGGGGTGTTACTTGATGACTTGCTGAAACACTGATGGTTTCTTTGTCTCCTGCTCCCTAAGCATCCATTTCCTGTCTTTGTGGGGATTCTGGCAAGGGGCAGTTGAAGGACTCCAGGGTGAATATTGGACCCTAAGAGGTGGTGCCTGGATGGGGTGCAGAGTCCTGGGAAAGGGTCTCACTTATAACTGCAAGGTGAATGCTGCAGGCAGTCAAGGCTGTTTCAGTTCACTTCCCAGCCAAAACTGTTCCTCCTCTGGCCCATTTTGCTGTCTATATAACAAATGGAAAGATGCACTGCCTGCCAGCTGCCTCATTTTCAGAATGGAGATACTTGGAGTTCTGCCTGTAGTTTCCATACCTAAGGACAGGACTGTCATTAAGTTCATTGATCATGGGCTTTCTGTTGCTGTTTCTTTGCATTGCTGGGGTAAAGTCAGAGGCATTTCCACAAAATAATAATGTATATTTCAATAAAATAATGGTGGGAATAGTATGGCTTCCACATGGTGGCTTGTGGAAATGAACTATTAAATATTTTCCCCCTATTCCTTCTCTCTGCTCTGTCTCTCCTTTTCCCAGTTCTTCGTACCCTACCAGGTCACAAAGCGAATATCTGCAGCCTTCATTTCCATCCTTTTGGAAGCTTTGTGGCATCTGGCTCTTTGGACACCAACATTAAGGTAAAACCCAGCTTCCACCAGAGATTTCCCTCTCTACTTGCAGTGTCTTTGTTTTGAAGAGTGCCAGAACATGTTTTGTGTCAAGCTGTTGGTGGATGCTGCCCATCATCATTTCCGTGTGTGGGCAGGTGTGTTTGTGAGTGCTTGTGAAATCTGTGTGTGTATTTTCACAGCCAGCTCATGAATGTGACTCCTCTGCTGTGGAATGTGGCTCTGAGTAAGGTGCCTGTTGTCAGCAAGCACAGATGTCCTGCTTGCTGTGGATTGTAGCTGCTTCCTCAGACTGTGTTTGACTGTCAGAGCTGAGCTGCTGTAGTAGGGGATACCTTCCAGGAGTGATTGTCACTTGGGGAGTTAGAAAATACCCCTAGGGCCTACAGGGCTTCAGCAGCCCATTCATTCTGCAGTATCTGTTAGCTTGGTGACACAGAGATCCCTTGTTCTGGCAGGACCCTTGAGCTCCCAACATACTGCTCTAAACATACAATTTGTTTGCTTTTCTTCCTTGTAGCTCTGGGATGTAAGAAGAAAAGGCTGTATCTTCACATTCAAGGTAAAATATTTCATTAGGTTTGGCAAAGAGGGGAGAAATATTTATTTTGAGGACTTGTGAGCAAACCTAAATGTGATCATGTACAATGAACTTCCTGGTTTTCCAGCATGAAAATAAATCTGTGTGATTTGTGAAGTGGCCTGGCAAACCTCAGCAGGCCTCTGCAAGCTAAATGGGAATATGAAGTGGGTATTATAGGATATCAATGGGTATCATGTGCTATAGTGTGGATGGCTTCAGTGGAGAACATCTGTGAGGGTTTCTTTATATTCTTAATGGTATTACCACTGCACTGAGATGGTTCTGTTTTTGGGACCTTTTTCTATCTGAAGAACTTGCTGTATATTAATTTCATGTAGAAACCAGAGACTGTGTCACAGCACTTCTATCTGACCATGTGTAAATCATAATTTAGAACTGATTCTTATTAGTGAAGCCAGATCTGTATTTACCATGCTTAAACTGATGGCATAAATGACTAAGTGAGAGAGATTACACACATTTAATGTGGCTGGGTGTAGTGTCTTGAGTACAGTGTTGTGTTCTGCAAGCTTTGAGCTCTGTAAAACACTTAATTGGTTTGGGGTTATTACATTGTATAGGATTGAAAGACAAAAGCCAGAATATTGTTGGCTTTCCTCATTTCAGGGTCACACAGAAGCAGTTCGGTGTCTCCGCTTCAGCCCCGATGGGAAATGGGTGGCCTCTGCTGCTGATGATCACACTGTAAAGGTAATTTATTGTGACACCTTCCTTATGTGCTTGTGGCACATGGGAATGCTGGGATTGTCTTTTTTCCAGGCATTACCAGCACTCACTCATAAATGCCCTGAGTTCATTTGGCTGCTGGCTGAGCCCTGTAGGTTTGCAGAGATTGGTTTTCTTACGGGTATCCTGTCTGATGGCTCCCAACAGCCATGGAAGAGCTGCATGGGTTGAAATGCCCTTATCTAGCAGACACATTGGGAGAGACTATGCATAGAAAAATTAATGTTTTGATGGTAATAGAGTTGTGATACCTGAATGTTGGCCTCAGTAAACATTGTCAAATGAGTTGTCCACAGCACATTGCTTCACCAGACTAATTTCTGGCTCTGTTTGTGTTATACACATTACATGTGATTATCAGTCTGAAAATTGCTGTCAGGACTGAGCAGAGCAAGAGGAGGAGATCTGGAAGGTGTTGACTGAAATAGTGACTTCAGTTGTTTCACATGGAGTGTGGAGGAATGGAGATGAAGGACTGATTTTATTTTCAGTTTCACTTGAAATTAACTGATTAATTATTTCATGGTATTTTCGAGTGGAGAGTAGAGCACAGGAAGAAGGAATTGCTAAGGGATTCAGAGCTTTGGATTTTTGTTTGTTAACTTTTGAGATACAGTCTGTGGGGACAGATGGAACTGCTATATTTTGTCTCAGTCTCTAAATATAAACCAGAAACTTCTAGGGGACAAGTTATGTGGAAAATAAAAGATAATGCAAAAAAAAACCCAAACAAAACAAAGCCTTAAATGATTTGGAGGGTACTCTTTCCCTGATTATTGCCTTCTTTGACAGACTTGGGTCTGTTCTTGGAGGGGGAAGTGTTAGAAGGTTGCCAGTAGAAGGAAATCCGAGGTGTATTGGAAATCTCTAGCATTTAATCTCTTCAAGAGTCTCTGTTCTTTCCTCCTTTCAGCTGTGGGATCTGACTGCTGGGAAGTTGATGTTTGAGTTTACAGGACACACTGGCCCAGTAAACGTTGTTGAATTCCATCCCAATGAGTACCTTCTGGCTTCTGGCAGCTCTGACAGGTACACAAGGGGAGGGAGAAAGAAGGGAAATGTATATGTCTGTTCCGTTTCCTGATGCCCTTCCTTGTAAGAAGGGCATGTCAAGAGGAATGTCACTCAATTCAATCCTGCCATTGCAAGAGCCAGACATCTAGACAGCAGGACATGGCATCTGTGATGGGCAGAACATGGAGATCTTCCCTTCTCATCCAAAATTGATGGCACCTTCTGCCACACTAGAAACCAATGTGTAGCCCCAAGCCTCTCACAAATCCAGCTGACATCCTGTGTGAGCAGCAGGCAGCCCTGCTCAGCTGGCAGGGTGTTCTCTTAGCTCTGGGCTGGCTCTAAATGCCTGTCTGTGTCTAGAGCCTCTAAGTATCTCTGTCTGGATTCATGGATCTTAGCTAGACCAGCCTTCTGTGTAGGCTCACTGTATGTGCACAACAGCAAAAGTCATTCTGTTAGTGTTTTGTTTATAATCTGGATCCTCCTGTCATTTCTAGAACGATGAGCAATGAATTTTGTTGTGTTGTGTGTACAGGACTGTTCGGTTCTGGGACTTGGAGAAGTTTCAAGTTGTGAGCTGTATTGAAGAGGAGGCCACTCCTGTCAGGTACATTAAGTTCCTACTGAAATGTGCTGGGCAGAGACTAAAGGTGGGGTGAAGGGGGTGTTTCCTCAGAGAGAAACTTTACTGGGGAGAAGTTTGGGCTGCTGGAGATACTGCACAGGTGAACACCACGTTGAAAGATTCATTGTTAGGAGCAAAACTGAAGGTGTTCAGTGTAGTCAGAAATCCACAGCGACTGAGCAGGGTGGGAATGCTCTGCCTGATTCTCCTCCTGCCTTCCTCCCAGGTGTGTGCTCTTCAGCCCTGATGGCTGCTGCTTGTACAGTGGCTTCCAGGACTCGCTGCGAGTGTACGGCTGGGAGCCAGAGCGCTGTTTTGATGTGGTCTTGGTCAACTGGGGAAAAGTAGCTGACTTGTCTATCAGCAACAACCAGCTGGTAAGCCACTGCTCCTGAGGCAGGGTTAGGCAGCTGTGAAACACAAGATAAAATCCTGCTGCCTCCTTGCAGGCCTTCAGACCTGTAAGCTTGTGTCAGGGCTTGCAGCATGCCCAAAGGCTGTGTGCCTTGTGCTCCACTTTGTGTCTCTGGCTTCTGGAGGAAAGAGCTGGAGCTTAGTTTGACTAGTATTTAGAAGCTATGCTTGGCAAAAGTTTTGTCCAAGCCTTTCAAAATTGCTGGCAACTTCAGGTTGAAAAATCCACAGCACTGAATTGAGCAGTCCTCAAGCACAGTTGCTCAGGGTCACTCCATCGTGCCTGATCTCAAAAGGGCTGGTGTGCACCCGCTCCTTGGTGAATTATCTTGATCTTTTGCCTCTGCAGATAGGAGTTTCCTTTGCACAAAGCACAGTCTCTTCCTTCGTTGTGGATCTCAACAGAGTCCCAAAGTCAGATTCTGTTCCTCAAGGGTTGATCAGGGACGACCAGCCTCTTGTGCCACCTACCCCCACAGGGTCCTCCCTTCGCCGCATCTATGACAGGCCCTCCACGAGCTGCAGCAAGCCACAGAGGTGAGGCAGTCTGCTGGCTTGTTGAGTTTCCAGACTTTAAGGAAATGTCCCAGGCACTCAGTGTTTTCTCTCTCTCTCTCTCTGACAATATGGCTTCCCCTGACAACAGCTCTTTTTCCACAGCAGAGTGAAGCACAACTCAGAGAGTGAGAGGCACAGTCCCAGCAGTGAAGATGACCGGGATGAGAAGGAATCAAAGGCTGAGATCCAGAACCAGGAGGATTACAAAGAGATCTTCCAGCCCAAGAATGCAATCTGTCAGTACCAGGGTTTATAGTGCTTTTGAGTAGTGTTTGGGTTTGAGGTTAGGGTGCTAAAGTGATTCTATAGAGCTGACCTGGCTTACTGTGACAGAGGCTTCACCTGTGACTGGAGAGTTTAGAAAGCTTTTCTTTAATAGTCTGTGCTGGGACACTGATGCCAGATCATGTTGGTGAATGACTTAAAGAAGGCACCTTTACTAGGGTACAGTAATGTCTGTTTGAAGCCTGGCTCAGAATCCAGAGTTTCATTGTAAATGTGCTGCCTTCCTATTCTGATTAGAGTGTTAAGGGAATGTTGTTAGCTTAGAATTTTGATATGTGTATCAAAATCAGCAGTCTTCCTTAAAGAAGGAAAGACAAAATGTTTTGTTAAAGCAACGACTGTTGTTTAGGAGCATTGTGCAGTGTCTGTATCTCATTTTTATGGAAATGATAAAAATGAGATACTCTTTCTGAGGAATTCATTGCATTATTTTTATTTATTTATATAAATCAATAACAGGAGGTGGATTTTGCCTAATGTCATTTGTTGTGATTGTGCCTTGTCTCATGCTTCACACCTCTGCAGCAGCAGTGAACCACAGGGGTCAGTTTTGTCCCTTCTATCCATGAAGGCTGAAAGCTTTTAGCTAAACTCAACAATAGTGTCAAGGTCCAAAAGAGATAACTCTGCTTGTTGTGTCACTGATTACCCTCATGTGTGGAATTATTGGAGATTTCTCTGCTCCAAGGTTGACTTACCACTTATCTGTAGCCTTGGATGCTCCTTCATTTGTTTATTATTTAAATCTTTTTCTGTAGGTCGAACTCCTCCTCGAACTGAGCCCTTTCCTGCCCCTCCTGAGGATGGTGAGTGTGGAAGTGACCCCTGGGTGGGGATGGGATAATGGCCCTCAAAAGAGGGAGAGCTGCCTGAAGGCAGAAATTATTCCTTGTAGTATAGCTAAACAGAACCTTTACTCTCAACTCTTGAAAGTAACAATCAGTTTCTGCTTTCCCACTTCTCTCCCTCTTGGTAGAGCCTGGAACTGCAAAGGAAGCAGTGAAGCCCAGCCAAGCTGTGGATGTCCAGACCTCGCTGCCAAAGCAGGAGCTCGTACGTTCTGTGTGCTCTGTGAGGGATGTGCAGAGCTGGAGAATTTGTGATTTCTGCTCAGGCTGATCCCTTCACTGCAGGGCAGTAAAAGTGCAGCTCCAGGCTTTGTGCTGCCAAGTGTCTTGCCTTAGCAGTGAAACTAAGGCCAAGCCTCTGACAGTCTCTGTTGTTTGTTTGCTACTTGTGCTTGCAGTGGTTCTTCTCCTTGCATCTCAGAATTGGGGCACTCAGAGAATCAAGTGCCAGGTTTCTACCAGTGCTTGAACAGAGACTGTTTTGTTGCCAAAAGTGCAAGCAGCTGATGGGCCAGTATTCATTTTACTGGCTTCTTTAGAATTCTCCCTTAGCCTTCAGGCTGGCCACAGCCCATTGCCCTAATTTCAGATAACAATAACAGCACTTGGCACTTCTGCTGGGGCATCTTCGTGTTCTTTACAAACCTTAATTACATTGTGGTGTGTACCTGAGAGTCACTTTATTGCCTCTTAAATTATGCTAGCAATCTGCAGACTGCTTCTGTGTTAGGGCCCTGCTGTGAGAAGAAAGCAGGTCAGAAATAAAGGTCATCAGAATAGGGCCAAACTGTTCTTGCCAGAGCTTTTATCCCAATTTCTCCTGCAGCCCGATCCAGTCCAGAGGCCACCGAATCCCTCCTCAACTTCTTTGAGCAGAACAGAGCCATCAGTGATTCCTGCAGCCAGGAATGAGCCCATTGGCCTGAAAGCCTCTGACTTTCTCCCAGTAAGTGTCTCTGGACAATGTTTTCCTGCCAATGTCTGTGTTGGGTGGCATCAGAAATGGGGTGCCCCATTGTGATAGGTAAGAACACAGAAGAGTTGAGCCCTGCTCTTAGCAAAGCAGAGAACAAGGGGTGAGACAGTGGTTCATTTAAAAAATTGATGTCTGCCATTACATGTACATAATAATTTCACAGGAATCTCTGCCTCTTGCATCTTGGAGGCTTCTTGGTCTCTCTTGGGGAGGGTATTCCCTTGTCCTGAAAAGGGGGAAAGACCAGAGCATCCTGATGGTGTCAAAATCTAAATGTGAGTAAAGGAATTAGTGGTTCTGTCATGGCTTGGGCAGGAAGCAAATTGAGAGTCTAATGAATTCTGTAAGATTTATGCTTTGTGATAAAACTTGCAGTTCCCAGGCAAGTGTTTCACATTAAAAAAATTGGGTTTGTGTGAAAACATTTCTTCATTAAAACATACTGGTTTTGAAAACTTACTTTAAATTCACCTTTTTTGAGAATTTTTCCAAAGCTTTAAACATGTTTGTGATTGATGTAGTAGAAATAGGAAAGAAGTAACTGAAATTGGAACAAATTGAGCATTTCCATTTCAAAAGGCTTTTACAACCATCTGCAAGGAAGTCAGTATTCACTGACAATCTCTGCACCAAAATTGGCTCTCACCTAGGCCAGAGAATGCTCCCACCCTGCTCTGTTTGTGGTGTCTGTACTTGCAGGCTGTGAAGAACCAAAGCCAGACGGAGCTGGTGGATGAGGAGGCCATGTCCCAGATCAGGAAAGGCCACGAGACCATGTGTGTGGTGCTCACCAGCCGCCACAAGAACCTGGACGCCGTGCGCGCCGTCTGGAGCACCAGTGACATCAAGGCAAGCATGGGGACGTGCCTGAGGCTCCTGAGCAGCTCTCTCTGCTTCTCTGGGGCTGGCTCTGCCTCATACAAAACACAGGGTCTCACAGCTTTTGTCCCCAGGGATGCACCACAGAGTGCTGCAGCTGGATGGTCACAAAGAAACACACATGGCAAAGACTTTCCCATGAGAGAGTTCTCTTCCCTGGCCAATTTCATGTTTCCTCTACCTTGTTTTGGAAAAGCAGCACTAGATACTAATTTGCATTAGCCTAACCAGTTTGACCTCTGCAATAGATGGCTTTTTCTTCCCCTTTTCTCTCAGAACTCTCTGGACTCTGCAGTGGCAATCAATGATCTGTCTGTTGTCGTGGATCTCTTGAATATTGTCAACCAAAAAGCGTGAGTCCTGGATGGGGTCAGCCCCTGGGATGTGCAAGGGCTGCCTGGCTGGGAGTTGCCTTGTATCTGCCCTATGTCCAGTAGGCCATGGCAGTGTGAAAATGATGTGTTTGTAGTCACTTCTGCAAGCCTGCAGTGGCAGTAACTGCTGGAGTTATTTGAGGCCAAGGAAAATCAAAGTCTTGGGGCTTCATAAAGTGATTCTGCTTAGAGTCAAAGAAATATATCCGAACCTGCCACTTTCTCTCACGAGGGGGAGTCAGTGAACTTGCTGTCTGAACCTGAGTGTGTCTGTCTGGGCATTTGCCAGGAAGTCTTACTTATGTCAGCTTGGCTTTGTAAAGCCTCTCTCCAGTCTCAGGATATATCCTTTTCCTTTCAGGTCTCTCTGGAAGCTGGATTTGTGTACCATAGTCCTGCCACAGATAGAAAAACTACTCCAAAGTAAATATGAAAGGTGAGGCCTCAAGAACATGGTGTGCATGAGGGACAGGGTGTAGGTAGTGATAAGGGAGCTGTGCTGGGTATTTTGTACCTGAAGGAAAATCCTGAGAAATCACTGTAGATACAGTCTCATGCTGATATGACACCTGTAAAAGAATGATGGAGTTGCCAGGTGTGTGTGGGAAAAGATACAGAAAGTATGCATGAGCAGGAAGAGCAGGATGGTGGGATTTGTCCTAGATTTTGGTTTAAGACAGCTCTGGCAGCCAGGAGGGTCATGTAAAACAAATGGGCTTTGCACACTGCTGGGAGTGAAGCTGTCAGCCTGGGACGAGGAATGAAGTCCTGCAACAGCCCTGGGGACTCATCTGTAGGGGGAAAAATTACAGCCTGTCTTAGGATGCACTTTCTGCTCTTCCTTTCTTCTGGGAGAGAGGTTCCTGCCAGGTTCCCTTGGCAGGACATCTCTGCCCTTGAGCAGAGAGGTTGCCCTTGGGTAGGTTATGTGCCAGGACCTTTGGAACAGACTTGCTTTGTGAGAGCTTTGGAACTCAGATGTGTTGTTGGTACTTGGCTGTTGCTCTCCTTCCCTGGTTACAGGTGGTGGAATGAAGCTGGTTGGGGGCTGTGTGCTGGGGGACAGGAATGACATTCAAGGGGACCCAATTCTCTGTTTTTCAGTTACGTGCAGACTGGCTGCACCTCCCTGAAACTCATTCTCCAGAGATTCCTGCCACTCATCACAGACATCCTCGCTGCACCACCTTCTGTTGGAGTGGACATCAGCAGAGAGGAAAGGTGAGGCACACACTGCTTTTGCTCCCTCCTGGCACCAGCTTTTCTCTTGGGTGAGCTTTGCCCTTGCCATCAGGGCTCTGATTCCAGACTGGACATGCCTTCCCTTTGTCTGCAAGCACCAATCCCTTGTGCTCAGAGGAAAAGGACTGCCTTTCCCTTTGCCTCTGTGCATTGAGTCATACCTAAACAAAGTATTGAGAGTAAAACCGCCCTGTGGCTTTCCCCTCTGCTTCACAAGAAATGTGATTTGGTAGCCAGGCCCTGGATTTTGAGTTCATTCACAGGATAGCTCCTCTCTGGGAATTAGCTTTTGGAAAACAGCACTTTCTTTTTCCCTTGACTGTACTGCCAAAGGGGGAAGAGGGCTGAAAGAGCCCTTATGTGGATGCTGTTCTCCTGTCTCATCAGGATGTGTGCTGAATGCCTGGTGTTTTTGCAGAGCTGTGCTCATATTTCAGCCTTTCCAGGCCATTTTCAGGGCTTTTCTCTCCTGCTTGAGTTGCCTCTCTGGCACTGCAGGAACTGCCACATGTCAGGCAGCTAGGGATTCATGCTGTGTCTGCTGTCATTTTTTTTTTCCAGGCTTCACAAATGCAAGTTGTGCTACAAGCAGCTGAAAAACATCAGCAACGTTGTCAAGAACAAGTCTGGGCTCAGCGGCCGCCATGGTAGTGCCTTTCGGGAACTGCTGCTCCTCATGGCTGTCCTGGACTAGCAGCCACCACCTCCTCATGTACAAATACAGGTGGCCAAGCTTCCCCTGCTCATGGTCTGGCTGGATTTCAGATCTCTCCGTGTGTCCGTCCTTTCCCCTGCCCCTCTCCAGCACGGTAGGGAGGTGCAATCTGCCTGCCTGGTCGCCCAGCCAGCCCTGGTGCCTTAGGGGCTGGATGGAGGACCCCAGTGGAGAGATGTGTGTGCTGTGGGAGGGGCCCTGGCGGGTGCAGGGCCCCACAGAGCCCTGTAGGGAAGCTGCTTCATTTCAGCTCTTCATCTCAGCATCCAGCTGTGGGCTGCTCTGTGTGCTGGCCTGTCCCTGCAGGAGGGCTCTGAGCCTGCTGTCACCCCTCCTTCCTGCTTGTGCTGTCGGTTCTTGCTGCCTGGCCCTGTGGGTCAGGGCCCTGCTCTCGCTGTGCAGCTGCTGAGGACTGCAGGCACCGCCCCACAAACGCCTGCTGTGGGGTGATGCCTTCTCCATACAGAAGGGACTTCAACTGCCAGGGGGGACCAGACCCTTTGGCTTCATCTGACATGGGCAAGGACACTGTGCCACTGTGCTGGTGCATCTCAAGGACCTGAACCAAGAGATTTTCTCTTGGCTTCTCAGCCATCCCTGCTGGCACCCAGGGCTGCAGAGGAGCAGTGTCTTCAGACTGTCCTTGGACCTGTTAAAACATGTGACTTAAACAGGACTCGTCGTATGTGCTTGCCTTTGGGGGTGAGGATTTGGAAGGGTGGAGGAACAGAGGGACATGGACTGAGTTATGTCTTTCTACATCCACTGGACCATTCTTAGAGGTTTGTTTTTGGTTTTTTTCCCCCAATAAATGTCTGTCAGAACCTTTCTGTCCCTCTTTCTTCTTTCCTCTGGGGAAAGAGGTTCCTCTTGGTGCTTTCCCTGCTCTTCCCAGCCTGTCTCCCATTTTATACACTGGAGCCTGTTCTCCAGGAATCTGTAACTTATAATGAATTTTATTAAAATATTTGTAATTTTTTTTTAAAGTTGTGTTAAATGCCTGAATCTCTTGAAGTGCTCTTCACCTTGGCATGGCTCCTGGCTGGGAGTGCCCAGGAAAAGCAGGGCTGTGTTCCCTGCCTGTCCCAGAGGAAGCTGACCATTCTCACCCTTCCTGCTGGGAGGCTGTGGTGAACAACAGGAGAGCCAGCACTTGCCAGTGGCTTGTGGAAATCCCGGGGGCAGTTTCACTCTGCTGGGTTGTTCTCAGCCCAAGGAGCAGTGTCATCATTTGGGGCTCATCCTTCTCCCTGGCTGCACACAGATCTCCCTCTCCAGTGGATCTGGGCTGAGTGGCCATGAGCTCTGAGCCAGGGAGTGTCTTTGGAAGGCTGTTCTGGGGAGGTGGAGTGGGGCCATCAGGAAAGCTAAAGCCAGTCCCCATACTGCTGATGCTTCATCCAAACAATTTTTGGGAACAAAGGGGAGTGCCTGCTCTGCTCCATGCCTCTGGAGGAGGTGGCTCCAAAAGTACAGCAAGAGGCCCTGGCACTGAGCCACCGCAGGACTGACGGTGAGTGCTGCCTGCTCCAGCACCAGGACACTCACAGGGTCTGTGTCCTCCTGCTCTGCAGCTGCTTCCTGCTTTATCTGGTGATAATCCCATGCCTGGACCCCCATGGGGTGTGAAAAGGCCCTGCCAGCCACCAGCCTATTGCTGGGATGTGGGGCAGTACAAGGTGGAGCACGACATGGGCACATTGGGACTCACTTTGGATTTAACCACCGCTCTCCCACTAATTGCAGGAGCTGCTAGCTGCAAAATGGGGTGGGGACTGTGCTGCCATGCTGGCCCTGGGGGCAGCTGCAAGGAGAAGAATGGGAGGGGCTTGGGAGATGCTGGCAGAAGGGAAGAAGCACCCATCCCTCCTCAAGCAGAGTTCAAGAAAAAGCCAGTCCTCCTGTGCTGTGTTTAAGAGTTTATTTAAAATAAGTTTTGTTAAAAAACAGCAGGGTATTTTTTAATTATTAAAATACATAGAAACATCTAATCTTACAAAAGGCTAAATTTATTTTTCCCTTTTTTGTTTTTAAATAGAATACGCCGTGGAAGCGCGAGAGGAGAGAGTGGTGGAAAGAGCCATCAGTGCATCCAGCAGGGGCTTGCAGCAGGAGGAAATGTACCCACAGGTGGCTCTTGAGAGGTCCAAGGGCAGTGTCATCCCCTCCCATGCCCCTGCCAACCACCATCCCCATACATAAGCCAAGAGGCTTTTGGACTGGAGGTTTGGGGTCTTTTTGTTTGTTTTCCACTACTTTTCCATTCCAAGACCATGTAAACAGGTATAAATATTTCAAACACTTTCGTCTCGACCACACTGTGATCTCTCTTGACAAGACAACTGGTAAATAACTTTACAATAGCTTCATTTGAGACTGCTCCATTGCCCCTGGTGCCAGGTACCACAGGCAGCCAGCGTGGGCCCTGGCAGCACTGGCACCAACAGGAACAGCAGCTCGGCTCATGCACAGCACCGGGGGCCTTCATGCAACAACAGGGCTTGAGAAACTCACAGGGAAGAGAGCTGCTGGGATTTTTTGTAGTTTAACTTGGAGGAAGTGCTGCTCTGAAAGACATTGGGCAGCTGCCCAGATGCAGTCTTGCAGGAGCTGTGGCCAGGATGGCCCTGTGGCAGTGGGAGAGGCAGGGCCAGGAACTGGTCTGGCTCTGTGCACCCCTTCCAGCTAGATCTCATTGTAAAAGCAAAGCTGGAGAGATGGAGGGAGCACCCAGCTGCTCCCTGCTCCAGCTAAAAACATCTGTCCAGCAAAAATAAACTCACAGAGCTGAGCATCGAGGGGGCAGATCTCTGCCCAGCACCACTGTCCCCTACCCTGAGAGGGGGCCATGGCTGCTGGGAGACCCTGACCCTGTGCTGCTAATGGTGAGAGGTGCCATCACCCTCTGGTCATGGGTCCTGGTGGCCAAGGGAACAGCACCAAAGCCTTCATGTCTTCCAGCAGCCGTCTCTGTGTCACTGTGAGGGGCTGGGTCCTGCAGCAGGTTGGATGCCATGGCTGGCACTCATCACAGGGGGATTGGCCTCAGCTTCCCTGAGGGGAGAGATGCATGGCTTACAGCAGGCAGGGGCACAGCCACCAGTGCCCCAGGCCTGTCTGGTGGCATTGTAGCAGGAGGTGGTGCCACAAGCATTCCCAGAACATCCCTGCACAGTCCAGCAGCCCTGCCCTGCATGGGGAGCGGGGTGAAAGCAGAGCCCTCCACCAGCACCGGCCGCAGGCACTCACCTGGCAGCCACAGCTGCCCCTAAGTCAGGCTGAAATCGAAGGGAAAGAGGTTCAGCCTGCTGGCATTGCCCTCCCCTTACCCCCACATAGCCATCACAGTGCCTTTGAACCAGGGCACTCTTGGGGAAGTGCTAACCATGGCTAATTAGCTATTAACTAATGAGCTGACTACAGAGCTGCTCACTCCCCATTGCAGGCTTCGCCATGGGCTGTTGGCTGGAGCCTCAGGGCACAGAGGGACCCTGTCTGGGCTCTCAAGGTGTCCCACCACCCACCTGAGGTGTGGAGCTTCCTGCGGATGGAGGCAGAGCGACTGGAGAGATGCCCTGGGCTGGGGGATGCGTGGCCCCGGCCTGCTGGTGCTGAGGAACCCGGCGAGTCACCCTGGGAGGAGAGGGGACACAGCCCCAGGGTCAGCCAGGCCAAGAGGGAAGGAATGGGGATGGGCTCGCAGGCAGATAGTGCATGCCTGGGTAGTGGTGTCCAAATGTTCTCAGGGGGTACCACGGGGCTGCTGCAAAACAGGGCTTGGAACAGCCAAGGTGGCAGCATTGGCTGGACACTGCAGTTTGGGGACAACCTGCATCCCACCAGGTGATTGTCCCCAATGGGGGTGGCTCTACGGGGACATCCAACAGCTCTGGGGACCACGTGTGGGGGCAAAACAGGGGGGATCCCTGGGGTGAGGGTGAAGGACACCAGCAGTGTCTTGAGTACCTCCAGGTGCTCCTGGCTGGGCCAGGAGCCCAGCTCAGCCTTGCGGGAGACAGGACCCAGCTCCACAGAGCGAACCCTCTCAGCAAACTTCAGGGAGCACAGCGTCTCGCTGGTGTTCTTCTCGGCAGGGGAGACCTGTGCTCAGGGAGGAGAAGCACAAAGTCACCCTGGCAGCTGCCTGTGCACCCTGGGGGCTCCCCCCTAGAAAACCTGCTGCTGCTGGCCGGTGAGATGCTATTATTAACCTGCCCCTCCCAGGCTAGCCCCATCCATCCCTGGTGTCTGAGCCAGCTGGATTCCCTGTCACCAACTGCCCCCGTGCGAGGAGCAGCCGGGAATAGCTGCGGCAGGTGCAGGGGCTCAGGCAGCCCCCCCTGGGGGGCTCAGTGTGGGTGCCAGCAGCTGGGAGTGGGGGGTCACAGGGCAGGGCTGGAGAAGCTACCAGAGCTTAAAATCCTCTCAGAAAGAGCAGGGATGGGGAGATGACAATATATTAAGAGATTGTATAATACTGCCCATAGGGATAGCACCCACGTGCAGGCAGGGAGGGCAGGATCATGGACCTCCGAGTTAATTCCCCATTCCTTGGCCTTGTCTAAGGAATGAGTGCAGAGACAGGGAGAGAGCTGCCACTGGCACCATGATTGCAGACTGCTCACCCATGAGTGAGCCCCATTCCCTGATTCCAGCCTCCCTCCCATCTGCCTCAGCACCGGGGCGAGAAGGGGCTCAGAAATCAGTGACTGGCTGTGGGGATACAGGCACCGGTGCCCAGCCCCTACCTGCACCATCATGAGGGTCTTGCTGTCACCGCTGAGCGAGTCCTGCAGCAGGTAGGTGAGTTTGGAGTTGCGGAAGGGCACGTGGCCCTGGCGGGAGCGCAGGGCGTAGATGACATCGCCCAGGGCTGACAGGGACTTGTTGATGTGCTGCGCCTCGCGGAGCCGGCTGCCCTCCGCGCCCGACCGCCCGACCCGCTCCGAGCCCGCCAGGTCCACCAAGTTCAGCTTCCCTGCGGGCACACAGACAAACCCCAGCGTCAGCACCCAGCCCTGCACAGCCCGGGATGGCACAGCCCAGGCGCCTCAGTGAGGGTTTGCTGTGACACCCACCTGTGGTGCGGAGCCCTGTGCTGCGGTCCAGGCCGCGGACGGTGACGATGAGGAGAGCGTGGGAGCGAGAGCTGTGCTCGTTCAGGTTGGTGCACTCTGTCACCCGCTTGATGTGGCCAAACTCGAAGACCTGAGGGAGCCCGGGGAGTTGAGAGGGTGAGGCCAACCTGCCTCAGTCCCACCACAAATCCCCTGTGATCCAGGGATGTAACCTGAGATCAGCCCCCATGGGGTGCTTGATCCATCAGGTCACACTGTCAGGTCTCAGCCTGGGTGCTGCACCAAAGGCAGGGGTGACAGGCAGGGCACTGCGGTGACAGCCGCACCCCACTAATCCCTCAGGAACTCTCTGGGCCCCACGCTTTTATTTTTAACCCCCTGTGGCTCATCCCATGGGACAGTGACCCTCACATCACACCCAGGGACCTATTTTGGTGTCTGTTGCTCCCCATGGCTTCAGAAATGCTCCCAAATCCAGGAGTCACACACCAAAGACCCCTCCCCAGTTCACTGCACCCCCGCTGCCACCCCCCTGTGCCCGCTGCCCCCATGTCCCCACACCTTGTTGATGTCCTCCACGCTCTGCACCCTGAACTCGGTGAGCCCCGGCACGTAGAGCTGCCCGCTGCCATCAGGGCACAGCTTGATCTCCAGCTTCTCCTGCGGCTCCTTCCCCAGCAAGTCCCTGGGCAAAGGGGCACTTGTTATCATTCCCATCCCAAGGGAGTGCTAGCATCCATTCCTGGCTCAGGGCTGCGTGCCAGCACTGCCAGAGCAGCCATCTCTGCACATCCTATTTATAGACCTCAACTCTCTTGGCTCCCATGTGCCTCCTCTCACCCAGCTCAGACCCCGCTCCCATCCCTGCTCCTGGTTATTCTCATGGATGAGAACCTAGGCTCCTCCCCTCCTGTGGCTGGACTAGGAAGGAAAATATTTCTCATGCTTTCAGCTCCCAGTTACAAATTCCTAAATATAGGGTCCGTGGGCAGGGAAAGGGGGGAGAAAGAGATGCCCCCACCGCTGCATCAGGGTCAGAGAGTGGGAGTGATGGCACAGCTGGGAGCCTGTGCAAGCGATGGAGCTCATGGGAAGGGCAGCGTGCACCAAATAAATTAAAAATAAAGCCTTGCAGGGCCAAATGCAGTGCCCTGGGACAAGCTGTGAGGCCGAGGAAAGGGTAGAGGGATGTGGGGGAGAGCAGCATGGGGTGATGTCCATAAGCTTCTTGCCCATCCCGTACCTGAGTGCCTCGTTGTAGATCTCGGCGGCGCTGACGGTGATGGTGTAGTCCCAGTCGGCCGCCTTGCCCCGCACCTCGGAGAAGAGCAGCTGCAGGGCCCGCTGGTTGATCCCTGGGTTTGCTGCAGTCCCCTGAAGGATTGAGGTGACAAACAGGGGAAAAACACCCTTTGGCATTCCATTCTGTATTTTTTCTGAGCAGAAGCAAAGCCCAGGGGGATGTTGTGGAGCAGCAGTGACCATCAGTGGTGCACACCAGGTCTGAGCTGGTCACCAGCCTGGTGATGGAGACTGAGCACTGCAGGGTGGGAAGCTGAGGAAGAAAATGGAAACAAAGCCAAGCAAACTCACCTCCATTGTGTAGGTTTTTCCTGCTCCTGTCTGCCCATAGGCAAAGATACAGACATTGTAGCCATCAATGCAGGAGGTGACCAGGGCTTGAACCTCCTGAAACACCTGGGGGAGACAGGGGAGAGTGAGGAAAAGGTGGCTGCCTCCCCTCCTCACACTAGCAGTGGACAGTAGCACCCACCTCCTCCTGGGATGCTTGTGGGGGGAAGACCTTGTCCAACTCAAAGGACACCTGCTTCCCCTTGTGCAGGAGGTGCAGGACAGCGTCATCATCAGCATCAAAGGTCACAGCGTTGGCTGCCTCAGGGCCCTCCCCGTCCTCTTTTGTGATGGGGCGGACTCTCCCGAAAACACGGATGTTTCCTTGGAGGAGAGAAGCAGGGAGTCAGCCATCATGGGGTGGGCTGGAGCAAGCTGCAGCCAACCCAGCCACTTCATGGGGACGCTCCTGTGTCCCTGCTGTCCCACCTCAGGGGCCCCACACCCCGCACACCTTTGAGCCGCACCAGCTCGTTGTGACACTTCTTGCGGAGCTGCAGCTCCCGCCGGTACTTGCGCAGCAGCTCGCGGTTGGTGCTGTGCACCTCCTCGATGGCCTGGCTGATCTGGGGACAGCAGAGATCAGAGGCTCAGCGAGCCCCCAGCACCTCCACCCTGCATGGAGGAGTGCTGGTGGTGGTCCTGGGGGGCTCACCTCGGCCCTGGCGCTGCGCAGGGTCTCCTGGAGAAGCAGGGGGAAGTCGCGGACCTGGCGCTTCAGGCTGTTGTAGTCGTGGGTGAGGGTGCGCAGCGCCGGCTGCAGCGTCAGCAGGTTGGTCCGGACACCTGCAGGTGTGAGGCAGGGTGAGGGGCAGATGGTGACACCCCAACACCAGTCAGGCAACCCTGCCAGCCCCCTGCACCCTCCTCACCTGCCAGGTTCTCATGCACCGCCTTCATCTCCACCTGGGCGCGGGAAAACGCCTCTTCAATGGCGTGGTTCTTCTCGTCCTCCATCGCCTGCATCTCCTCCAGCATCTGCCCATGGGCTCGCTCCAGCTCAGCCTCGTACATCATGATCTGGGAGAGGAGCAGTGGGGGATCACATTGAGCGAGTGCCCACCTGCTGCCACACCGTATTACCTGGCAAGCACCAGGCAGGCAGAGAATGGGGGGGAGCTCTGATTTACACTTATCGCACTCAGACCTGAGCTCGGAGCTGAGCCTCTGTCTTCTGGGAGCTCTGCAGCTGCTGCTCCATCTCCTTCAGCACCTGCTTCTGCATCCCCACCTGCTCCTGCAGGTACTGGTTTCGGGACTGGGTCTCACACAGGGCTTGTTTTACCTTGGCTGACTCCACCTCCACCGTCTTGATGATGTACTGCAGGGGAAAGCACCCACAGATGGGGTGTGCTGGGGAAACAGCACCTGAAGGGCCTGGGATGGAGCTGTTGCTGGCCCAGGGGGAGATAATTTAGGAAATCATGGCGCTGGGCGGATGTGCTCAGGGTAGAGAGGCAAGTGGCACTTGCAGGGCACCTACCAGGCACTGTAAGGCATCCAGCCCAGCCAGGAAAAATGGAGAGCTCACCTTGATCTGCTGGGGCTGGGACTTGAGGCTGGCGATGGTCTCCTGGCTGTCCCGCAGCCGCCGGCTGAGCCGCTCCTCCTCCTCGGCTCTCTCAGCCAGGGAGTCCTTGAGCCGCAGCTCCACCTCGGCCAGGCGGTTCGTCTTCTGCTGCACCTCCAGGTCCAGCTCCACCAGCCTGGCCCGTGTCTCCTCAGCCTCCCGCTGCAGCTGCGACAGCTGCTCCTGCAGCTCGGCCTTCTCCTGGTGAAGGACAGGACAGCCAGGGCCATGTCACCCATGGGTGCCCGTCACCCTGCCACCACCACTGCCACCACCGGGGTCTCACCTGCAGGTGGGGGCAGTCGCGGCACGGCGCCTGCTGCTGCCGCTGCAGCTCCCCCTCCAGCGCTTTCATCTCCTGCCGCAGGCGCTCGTTCTCGGCCGCCAGCAGGTCTCGGTGCTTCTCGGCATCCGTGCCACCCTGGAGCGGGTGGGAGAGGACATGGAACCTCCAGGCACCCCAGTGAGCCCCAGCCTGCTGCCCTCACTGATGCCCCAGTGTGCCATTCCCAGGGAGGCCCTGCCTGCCCTTTGGGAATCACTCAGCCTGCTGCACTGATGAGCCTCCTGCTGCCCCCAGGCCAGAGGGGCTTTCACTTCCCACCTCAGAGTGACAGCCCCAGGGTCACCAGTGCCACATTGCATTGCACAGAAAATCCCACACTTTTGCTCCTCAGTGTCTCTTGGCCTGCATGGTCCAAACGGTGACCTGGGGAGGGTTAATCCATCTCCACCCACCCCGTGTTCTCCCTTCCTCCTCAGTGACCCAGAGCTCCAGCATCCCTCAGGGCAAGGGTGGCTCAGTCCCACCCCAGTGGCTGCTCACCAGCTCCGAGCGCAGCCGGCTGATCTCCTGTGCCTGCTCCAGGAGCTTCTCCTTCAGAGTTTCCACCTGCCAACACAGACCAGGTTAACCAGGAGGCATCTCAGCAGCTTCTGGAGGAGACCCCGCGGTGCTGCCCCAGCCACACATGTCCAGTCTGGCTCACACTTTTGTTATGCTTTCATTTTCCACCTGGCTCTGAGCGCCTGATTCACACGAGCAGATTAAAATGTGCATTAATGAAAGCTTTGCTTTGACCTTGTTTAACCATGGGTATAATTTGTTCATGTTGAGCACTAGCAGAAACCATTATTAAAAAAATAAAAAGGCATCATCTTTGGAGAAGGGAAAAAACAAACCCATCCATAACTGTGTCTGAAGAGCCAGAAGTGCCTTGTCCTGCCCTCACAACCAGCTTTGCTCTACCTTCTCTATTTTTCTTTCTAGGAAAGTTATCTTGGTACAAAGAGGGAGCAAAAGCTCTTCAAGAAGACCACATGTCTGAGTCCCATGGGATGACGCTCTCCATCAACCCCCATCTGGGCATCTGCCCATCTCATGTAACCAGGCTGCCCTCCTTGCAAAACCAGATGGATCTCAAAAATCTTCAACCTTTTTTTGTGCAGAGACCAGTGAAGCTCTCCCAAAATCTGCAGTTACTGGAATAAACAGCAGCAGTGAGTGCATGGTCAAGCCAGCAGTCTCATGGGCAGTGTCACAGTGGGGTTTACCCACCTGCTCTGTCCCTCACTTGACCACCATCCCCCGGATCCCAGCCCTGCTCCCACTTTCCCCACTCCAGAAAGCCACCAAAGCCCTCTCTGGGACACGCCTGGGTATTGCCCCATCCCAATAACCAGCCAGCAACTGGCTCTCCACGGACCATAATTTAGGAACTGCTGATTAATAACCAATGCAGATCTGCTGACATGGGGCTGTAATTAATTTGGTAAATTATTCAACCACGCCCTTGCAGAGATGGCAGCAGGGTGGGCAGCCCCTCTGTGTGCCCTGTTATTTGGCACAGCTGGGAGCTGGAGCTCCCCAGCTACAGGTGGGGAACGGCGGCTGCTCCAGCCCGGATCGGGATCCCGCTCCTTCCACAGCAAATCTCCCTGGCTCTGACTGGGAGTGCTGAGCGCCTGAGTGGGAAAACCCCATTTCCATATCCACTGAGGGAGATTATTAAGCTATTTTTATAAGTATTTTTAAGGGAGGGGAAGCACTGAGAAGAAAAGAGTCGTGGCTCATTCCGGGAAAGCCGCCAGCCCAATCGGCCGGCGCACACGCCGCAGCCTGCCCACCACCCCCTGTGCCGGCAATGTTCCTCCTTCCCCTACCTGCTCGGGCATCTCCAGCTGCATCCTGCTCTCTGGACGTGACAGGGACTCCTTGGCAGCTGGGTCTGGCTCGAGCCGTGGCCCGGCCATCCCAGAGCTTTGGAGGTTTGGGGCAGCTCCTGGCTCTGGCCGGCGCCGGCTGCGCCTGCTGCCCAAGTGGCGAGCGCAGGGCCAGGTCCCGCTGCACTCACGCTTGTGTCATGCAGAGCATGCCAACCAAATGCAGGACAATTACCTCCTCCTTTTGACACCCGTGGAACAAGCAGAACCTGACTGCAACAGCTTCCACAACAGCCACATGCAAATCTCTTTACGAGCAGGCAAAATTTCCATGTCCCTGAGAGGACCCAAGCACTCGTGCTGAGGATGTGCCTGCATCAGTGCAGGAGGTGCTTTTGGGGGGTGTGTCACAGTGGCCAAAACCTGTCCCTTCATCAGACAATTCTGTGCCTTCACATTCACTTTCCACCTGCTGAAAGTCACTAAAATTAAACTGCTAGGTCAGTCTCACAAGCTGACCCTGTGGCAGCCGTCCTGGCTGAGTGCATGGATGACTGGTGCAGAGCTGCATCCTGATGCCCAAAGCCCTCCTGGCCACGTCATGCCCACAGAGCCACACAGCCTTGTCAGCACTATTGCAGTGTCACTGGGGACTGCAAGCATCCCAAGGGAGGCACAGCCAGAGCCGGTGCTCCTGAGCTGTGCTCAATGATGGAGATCCTACACTCCTTCCAAGTGCAGCCACCACCAACTGCCACAGAGCTCCAGCCAAGCCACAGCCTGAGGCAGAAGATCCTGATGGAGCCCTTTGTGTCACCCTGTCCCCTCCATACCTGGCCTTGCAGCTGGAGAGAGAGGGAAAGTTCGTTGTTCTCCTGGGCAGCGAGCTTCTCCTGCAGCTCCAGCAGCTCCTCCTGCAGCCTCAGCTTCTCCTTCTGCAGATGTGCCATGGAGGCCATCACCTCCTGGATCACGGGGAAGGGCCGGGCCGTGGCCAGGCTGGCACGTTTCCCACCACAGAGCCTCCCTCCTGCAGCGTGAGCAAAGACGGAGCTGGTCAGGGCACAGCCACCTGGCTGGGGAGCAGAATGCCAGCCATGAGGAGTCCCCAGGGGCTGAGCCACAGATGGGAATGCAGGAAACTGGACCTGCACAGGTCCCAGAGAGCGCGGTGATGTGTCAGAGGCGCATCCTGAGTGCCAAGGTGCTCCCAGAGCAGGCCTGGCTGACAGTGGGCTCCAGCTGGGTGGGAGCCAGAGGGATCTGCAGGTGCCAGCAGAGCATCCCAGGGCACAGCACAGAGCAGCTGCCCCCAGCAGTGCACCGTGACCCAGCCCCATCACACACTGCAGTGCTGCTCCTCGCTCAGATAACAACCGCCCTCAGCAGGACGCTGATTCACCCCGGCACCCTTTCTTCTGAATGAGCAGGTGCCCGTGGAAAAGCAGTGTGTGATCATGTCATTAACGTCTGCGTCACTGCACACAAACATAATGGAAGCAAAATTTAAATTATACAGGTACCCTCAATGGCCATATTGCCTAATCCTTGTGCGTTTGGCTTTCTAACCTTCCTAGCATTATTTTAAACATCGCTTTCTGCATGTTAATAGAGCCACCAGTGCTGACAGAAGCCAACCTGGCCATACATCAGAGCCTACCAAATGACCTGGTAGTTCCCAAGAAGCAATGAGCTGGCGTGACTCATCCCCAGTGTGGGATGAGGCGGCAGGACGGACGGACAGGATCCCGGCTGCCCGGCGCCCTTCCCTGCCTGCTGTGGATTTCAGAAACCTGAGGTTTCACAGGCAGGAGCTGCTGCTGGGAATCCCTGTGCTGCCTGTGGGAAGATGCTGCCTGCTTCTTGGGAAACGTCCTGAATGCAAAAAGAGACTTTTTTGTCCGTGAGTCAGATTCTCTACCCCTAAATGGAGTTAGGGAGGCAGCGTAACCTGCAAAAAGATGAAATGCTGGGACCAAACCACAACTCTGCTGCTGACTGCACGCCATGGGGCTTATCCAGCAGTGGTTGCAGAAGTGATCAACAGGTTTTGTCCTCCTGCCATGGCTTGGATACTCCAAAACAGCACTGTCAGGTGCTGGCTTTTCTTTCTTTCCATGCTGAAAGCTCAGCCCAGCTCAGGCAGAGGACCGTGGTCTTCTCTTTAAAATCAACACACAAAAACCCAAACAACAACCAAAAATCCCACTCCAAAATCTCCAAAGTTGTCAGGAACGCCAGCTTTCATCCCCTGGGGAGTGTGCAGGAGTAAGACAAAATTCCAGGAAGCACCAGGCTCCTGTGGACACACCGCATGTCTGCACACATCATTCACACTAATCCTGGGCTCAGACCCAAGGCAGAGCCAGGTTGAGAGCTGCAACACTCAGCTGCAAATCAAACTGCCAGGCAGGAAAATCCCCCTCAGATCATGCCTTCCTCCACACTCCAGCACCTTCATCCTGTGGCAGCATCCATGGGAGAGGAGATGCTGGCCAGCTCTGTGTTTCATCTTCCCCTGGGCGGATGTGCTGGTGGCCATGCGCGGTCTGAGCGTGGCAGGCAGGGAGCACAGTGACCCTCCTGCTTTCCAAAATGCAGAAATTTGCAAAATTCAGAAAGCCACTTGGATAAACACCTGTTCCTCAGCTCTGCCCTGTGACCACCGCCAATCAGACCCTGACCCCCTTTCTCCTGCATCCCTGCCCCTTCCCAGCCCCTACCCCACCTCAGGAGCTGCTCTGGGATGCAGCTGGGGACCAGACCAGGAGCAGCTCCCAAGATGTGCCCTGGCAAGCTCTCACAATTCAATCCTGACCAAAAAAGACAGGAAACTCTGGGACTTTGGGATTTCCCCATCCTGGCACAGCCACGCACGCTGCAAGCGTTTCCACACGCGTTACATTTTCCTTAAGAAGAAGGAAACAGCAGCAGGTTCATCAGAGCTCACCTGCTCTGTTCATCCAGCTCAATAATTCATCAGTCCCTGTCAGCAGCCAGCAGCTGGCTGGTGTTGGGTTTCTCCTGAGCCCTGTTCCCACAGTGAGCTCAGCCACACATCTACATGCACCCCAACAGAGGAGAGGTTTCCTCGATACCCACGGGCAGATACCAAGCCCTCATCCCATCCCATCCCATCCCATCCCATCCCATCCCATGCCATCCCATCCCATCCCATCCCATCCCATCCCATCCCATCCAGGTCCTGAGCACCCAGCAGTGCAGCCCTGCTCTCTGTTTTGTCCAGGTTCATGTTTTCTCACCTGTTTTCTCCACGTTCATGGTGGGGGCTGCCTGCACGGCCGCTGGCTCACGGGGGGCTGCGGGCGGCTCCTCCTCCGTGCCCCGGTGCCGCGGCTCCTCCCGCCGCTTGCACGTCGTGTCCCGCAGGGCCTGTGGCACAAACGGGGCAGGGAGCTGGGACACTGACAGCCCACACTGGGCTGGACACGGTGCCAGCAGCTGGCACGTCCCAGGGCTGGCCAGGAGGAGCGAGCAGGGCAGGAAGGGCAGAACTCACAACAGCAGAGCTTGGGGAAAGCCTCCCTCCAAGGGAGTTCTGTGTTGGGAAGATGCCACAATGAACTTATCATGTTTTTAGTTCTCCACATAAAAAAATTTGGCTCAGCTTAGCCACACAGCTGAGCCATTTTTCTCCCTATGGCCTTCAAAAGAAAGAGACTCTGACTTGGAGGCATGGCTCATGCCCTGGGGGATGGAGGTCCAAAAAAATCAGAAGAAATCTGAAAGGAGCTTTCATAAGGCTGCTATGAAAGGGGATTATCAGCCAGGCTCACCCTGCTCAATAATGCCTTTTCTTTCTCAAATCTGATCTCAGAGCCTGTGGCATCACCCACAGGCCAGTGATGCTGGGGAAACCTCACTCCAGCAGAGGGGCAGACACTCGGTACATGCCAGTAATTTGGGAGTGATTTGGAAGGAGGCATCAGCATCCTCCTGGAGAAGCCGCGTGTCTGCGGTGCCTCTGCATTTGCAGCTCCAGAGGGGTTTTGCCAAAGGGAATTCATCGAGGCTGGTGAGTGATAAGGAGGTGTTTTCCTTCTTTTCAAAGAAGGGGAATTTGAATGATTTGCCTGGAGCCTGGAACGAACTCGTGTCAGCTACACCAGTACGCGGTGTCCCGACACTGTCCCTGGCCGTGGCACCCTGCCACCTCCTTCTCCTCCATCCCACTGGCAAACACCACCTCACGGCACTGCATTTCCTTATCACACCTCTGCCCTGAGCTCTCCTGCCAGCATGACCTGTAAGTGACCCAGAAATGCTATTCTGTTATGAACACTGCTCCCCATTGATGCCTTTTCACTCCCCAGAGATGCCTTTCCCTCCCCACCCAGGCAGCAGTTCTGGCACACACTGCTGGGCTCCAGACACAACCTGGTTGTGATGAGAGATGGAAGAACCAGTTGGCTCCCACCTGGATGGGTGCAGGGCATCCTCCCCATCACCCTCAAACTCCCTCCCCATACATGCCATGGCTGGCTGAGCGTTCCTCACCTGCAGCGCCCGGCAGAGCCCACGGGGGTTGGCAGAGTCCGGCCAGCTCACGCTGAGGATTTTCTGGTGCAGCAGCGCCGGCAGCAGAGGAGCCCGGGGAGCGGCTCCTGCTCCGCCCCCAGCGCCGAGCCCGTCCTGCCCACGGCCTGGGATGGAGCAAAGAGCATCACTGGATCCACCTGGGAGCACAGACACAGCCTTCGGCCAGCTCAGCAAACCCCCCTCCTCCTCCTCCTCCCTGCTGCCGCCACCACACCGGCGTGGCAGAGACAGCGCATGACTTGTATTAAAAATGTTAATTATGTTAATTAGAAAAATTAGCCCTCCGGGGGGCGGAGACTGGTTGCCAATGACTAGTAATGAGAACTCAGGGCGTAGCTTCTGTCTGGCCTCGGCGTGACCAGGTCTGTGCCCCCACCAGGGATATCCCAGCTCTACCCCTGGCCAAGCTGCTCCACTTCCTACGATCCTATCTTGGCAAAGCTGCCAAAGCCAGCTTGCATCACCCAAACCAGACAGACAGACCCTCCCTCCACTGCCCCAAAATATTTCCTTCATTTGTCAGGCAGCCAGACCCGAAAGCAGCCAGGGCAGCACTTCCCTGTCCTGCTGAGCCACACAGAAGGGAACAGCAACTCAAGGAGCCTTCTCCCATGGCTGTGTCCTCCTCTCCTACAGGAAAAGCAGCTGGCAAGGGCTAAATCCCACTGCTCGGGGACCCTGTGTCCCCTCACCTGTCTGCCACAAGTGCTGCCACCATTGCAGGTGGCCAAATCTCTTCTCCAGCTGGCAGGGGAAAAATCAATTGCTCACAAATCAAACCGCAATAATGCAGCCTTTTCTCCCTAAAACCACACAGAGGAAGTTGGGCCAAAGGTGGAACCAATGTCCAGAGGGAGATGTGCCCTTATGAAGTTAGTCCACCAGTCTGGACTTCTTCCCAGCCTCTAATTATCCATAACACTTTGCACACGCCATGAAAATTGAGCGTTTCCAAAGTGCTGGATAACAGGAGGTGATTTCCCCATCCTGGCACGGGCAGCAGCAGCCGTTGGGCAGAGAAAGAGCTGAAAACCCTGGTTTTGGAGGTTTTGGTGCCAACCAGCATTTGGCTGGACTGGCCTTAGTGCCAGAGCAGAAGCTGTGCCCAGAGAAGTGTCTGCCAGCACAGAGGGATGAAGGCAAATGCTGAAGCCAAGAGCAAAAGAAGCTCAAACGGGGGGGTTCAGCCTCCCCCTTTGCCAATCCCACTCAGCACCATCGGGGAGGGAGGTGGGAAGGGAAGGGAAGGGCTGTTTCCCAGCAGGCAGCTGCAGGTTGGGGCAGGCAGCTGCCCGCCTGCCTGCAAAGCAGCTCAGCCTCCACAGAGCAAAACTCCGACTAAACTCACCCATGGGGTCCATGCACCAGGGGGGGACAAGGAGCCTTCCAAGGAGCTGAGGCTGGGAAGAGCAAAGGGCCTGCATTCACCCTGCCATGCAGATCACTCTGTTTTCTATCTTACATGTTAAATTTTAACCTTTTTCCATACAATTCCCGCTCTGAAGGGCCAGGAGCGAGATGGAGGCAGCCCTCCCTTCTCACCAGCAGGCTGCCCAGAGCTTTGTGCCTGCTTCTGAGTCCCCGTTTCTCAAATCTTGACCTTCATCCGGAAAGAAATGTGAAAAATGCGGGCTGGCCTGTTCCCAGCCTCTCCTTCGCCAGCGAGCAGGGCGTGAGTGCAGGAGGCTGAGCCCCACGGGGCAAGGACAAGGGACAAGCCACCGTGCCGTACTCACCGTCCGGGGCAAGGTCCTTGGTGTTCCAGGCGGCTCCGGCGTTGGGCCCGGATCCCAGGTGCCAGGCGGAGCGGGATGTGATCATGGCACGGGGGTCCCGGGCACGGCAGCACCTCTGCGGAGAAGCGCAAGGACGGACATCTCAGCCGCTCTGCGTCCGGCTGTAAATCCCAGCGGGACGTTCTGGAGCAAAACACGGCGGTAACAGCGGCTCCGACTCCCGAAACCCGCAGGAAGTTGCATCAATCCCGCTTTTTGCTCCCGAAAAGGCGACAGCCCCGGGCTCCCTCCGTGCTCCCAGCGGATGTGACATAAACGGTGTCTGTAATTAATTTACTCATTCCTGAAGCCTCTCCGGGCCCCTCCTAACCCCGGGCTGGGGCTGACTTCAGGGAGTTGGGAACTCCGGGACCGCGGGCAGCCCCGCAGCCGGGCGGCACCGCACCCAGCGCATCTCTGCGCGCACAATGCCCCGCACGGCACCGCCCGCCCCGCTCCGCTCCCCCGGCACCGCCCGCTCCGCCCCGCTCTCGCCGCTCCTCACCGGGGCCGCTCCGGCGGGGCACAGCGCGCGGAGCCGCCCAGCCCACCCAGGGGTCGGTCCCTTGTTCTCCCGACCGGCGGCTCCGGGCGGAGGGAGCCGCAGCGGGGCGGTCCCGGTCCCGGTGCCGGAGGCGCAGCCCCACTCCGCGCAGCCCCGGTCCCGGTGCCGGTGGCGCAGCCCCGGTGCCGGTCCCGGTGCAGGAGGCGCAGCCCCGGTCCCGGTGCCGGTGGCGCCGCCCGCCGTGGGTTAACGCTCCGTGCCAGCGCTCCCAGCCCGCAGACAAAGGGAGCCCCGGTGCTGCCCGGTCCAGCCCGGCTCCCCGGTGCCGGCGGTGCCGGTGCCGCCCCGCGGGGCCACTCACCGGGCACGGGGCGGCGGTGACAGCAGCAGGGCACCCGGCACGGCCCCGGCCCGTCCCCGCCTTCCCGGGCACTTCGGTAACGGAAGCGCCGAGCTCCGCCCCGCACCCGTTACCGCGGAAACGCGCGAAACCCCCGACGGGCGGCGGGGGCGGGGCTGCCGTTCCCGCACCGGCCCCGGGAGCGCGGCCCGGCTGCGCTGGGCTCCTGCTGCGGCCCCGCAACCCCTCCCAGGGCGGGCCGCCCCCGCCGCGCCGCCCTGACCCTCCCTGGCTATGGCGCTGGGGCTCCCGGTGTGTCCCGGGTGCTCCCGGTGTGTCCCGGGTGCTCCCCGTGTGTCCCGGGTGCTCCCCGTGTGTCTCTGCCATTCCCACCCCGAGCCCGGTGCTCTCCAGGGAGTCCCAGTGTACCTGCATCCCTCCTGTGCACCCCTCCTGGCACCCTCACTCATCACGGGGACCCTGGGGGACTGTGGGGACAGTGGTGCTGATGTCCTACACACCAAGGACCTGCCTGCCCAAACTGTGCCCTCCTCACACTCTGCTGGCAGCTGGCACCCCAGGCTCATCAGGCCCAGGGACACAGATATCACATGAAAAACAGCCCTTTTCTAACCCAAAGGCATGGAGAAAACAGCCTCGTGTGCCAAGACCTCTACAAAAGCCCGGGTGTTGGAAAGGCAACAGAAAATCCTGCTTTAAATATAATATATATGCATTTTTAGGGTGTGATTTGTATCTGCCTCCCTGTATTGCACACGCAGCCCTCGCAGTAATGGCTGGTTTGGGTGACACGAGTCACTCATGACTCGTTGAGGGTGATGAACTGGCAGTACTGGATATTCCCCATACCAGAGCTGAACTTGGCATCCTTGGTGGAGGCATGAGTGCCCTGTGCCCATGGCTCACATCCGCACACCTGATGGCAGCCTGAGCTGTATCCCACGTGGTTTGGGGATGTAGGAGTGCTGTCCCTTGGGAAAGGAGGGTTTGATGCCAGCCCTGTGCTGTGCTCCCCTCAGACCACGTGTTCTCCACCTCTGATCTCCCCACACTCAGTCCCAGCCTTTTGCTCACTCCTGGCCAGGCTTGGAGCAGGATTTAACCTTGTCCTTTCATCCTGGCCTGTCCCTCTTGGACATCCTCAGAGATCCCCCAGAGACACAGCTCCACTCCCTGTCACCAGCCAGCCACATGATGGGGGGGGGTGATAGAGAGCCACTGGTGTAGAGCAGGATTCAGCCTTGTCCTTTCATCCTGGCCTGTCCCTCTTGGACATCCTCAGAGATCCCCCCAGGAGACACAGCTCCACTCCCTGTCACCAGGCAGCCACGTGGTGAGTGAGGGTGACAGGGAGCCACTGCTGTGGGGGGGACAGGCTGCTCTGGGCACTCACCCCAGAGAGAGGGGCTGTGAAGGGTCACCTCTGTGTCCCCGTGGCCCTGGCACAGAAACTCACCCCTGAGAGCCAATGCCATCCTGGCCTGGCAGCTGCCTCCAGCTCTGCGCTGCATTTGCCATTCCCCTGCAGCCAGTGAAAACCTCCCAGCCTCCCCCCCTTCATCAGAGGTTTATTGGCGTTCCCAGCATGGATCCTGGCATGGATGGATAGAGGTGTGTGCCTATAGACACACGGCCATATCTACATACATTTACCAACAGAGGCCCTAAGCAGTGATTTGCATGAGTGCCCCATTATCTGTGCAGCTCCTGAGGCTGCTTGGGGATAATATTGACACACAGAAAGTTACTTTCCCCTTTCCGATAGCAACTGTAAAGCCATATCATGGCTGACTTCATTTATGAGCTGTAAAGAGTAAAATAAATGTTTATGTAATTTACTTTAACTGGGAAGTAATTTCCTGGCTTTTGAATGCTTCAGGTTTTTTAATGGTATTGCAATTATGCAAAGCACATAAGTTGTATCAATTACATCAAGTAAGTCTACATTAAGCAGGCACATGCATGAATTCCCCAGCTTAGAAGAATAACTCAATGAATAAGCATGGAGCAAAAGCTGAGCTGCAGGAAGGGTTCTGTGCCAAGAGCCCTATTCAAACAGTCACCTGCGAGCTCTACAAAACCCACCCCTCCCAGCTGCTGGGCTGGTTTTGGCAAGGACAGTGTGGCAGGCCCAGCACACCAGGTTCAGCCTCTCCAGGCGTCCAGCAGTGGGGACACTCTGCCTGCACACTCTGGCCAGGCACCAGCTCCCTTTTTCTGCCCCGTTTGTCTCAATGCAGCCCTGTGGATCCCAGGGGATGCTCACTGTCTGCTGGACATTCTGGGGGGCTGCGGGCGGCAGGTACCCTGCTCGTGCCCCTCTATCTGCAGGGATTCACCCACGCTGGCTGGGATGAGCTCGGCCTGGTCCCCAGCGATGCTCTCCCATCCTCCTTCCCTTGGCTGTCACGTCTCCGTGACCTGAGCGAGCACCGGCTGACGACATCGCCTCGCCGGAGGTATTTTTAGAAATGCCGCTTTGCAGGCAGCACAGAACGGCACCGAGGAGCGGGGCTGGCCAACAGCAGCACCTCCTGCCAGCAGCCAGCAGGTAAAGGGAGGGCTGAAACATCGGTGACCAGCAGGGCTGAAGCATCCGTGACCAGCAGGGCTAAAACATCCGTGACCAGCAGGGCTGAAACATCCGTGACCACCAGGGCTGAAACATCCGTGACCACCAGGGCTAAAACATCTTCCCTGCACGGACAGCACCGCCCTGCCCGGGGACAGTGAGCTTGGCTCGGGTTTAGCTCTGCTTTTAGCCCCCTGTAGCTGAGAAGCATCGCTGCCGTGGCGTGGTGAAGCCAGGCAGGTTAATTTGCCTTTTACTTGCACGGAGGGAAGCTCCAGCGATCGAAACACATCACCGAGTGGGGCCCTTTGTATTGGGTGTTTGTTCTGCCCTGAGCAAATATTTAACCTACATCTGTAAGACAGCTAAAAAAATCCCCCCGAATGCCAGAAAAAAAATGGAACTCCTCCTACTCTCCCTTGGAGCAACCTGATAACCTGGTCTAGGAATGCAGGCTGGAGCACACTTGATACCTGAAACCTATTGTCTGTTGGGATGCTCCCTGTAAAAAATTCCCAGCAGAAGCATCAGACAGCGTGAGAACGTGTCCCCAGAGCACAATTAATTATAAACCAGCTCATTATTCTAATTTTGCTCCTCCTCGAGGAGGTGAGGGGATTTCTTGGCTTTGCCAAGCCGACATGAAATGCTTTGCAAAGCAGGAACGAGCCCCCTGCATTCCTACATTCCTACATTGCTACATTGCCATTTCACACAATGACAGGAGTTTTAATTAAGTCTTAGCATGCTCCTGAGAAATTTAATACTCATTTTAAAGCTCCCTAGTTGCATTAATTCCCCCCTGAGGCTCTGATCCTTGCGATAGGGTTGCGTGGAACTGGGTGGAGAGCAGGAGCTGGGCAGGGGTGTTCCAAGGATCGCTGCCAAAATCCAGCACTCTGGGATGCTGCCTCGGCTGCTGGTGGTGTCTCTGCAGCTCAGCGCCGTGGCCAAGCCCCTCGAGCCAGCTGGGCTGGCTTTGGGCAGCCCAGGGCAGCCCATGGCCGGTGCACAGCCGAGGATCTGGCTGCTCCAGCTGGGAGTGCTGCATGCCTGGCTCAGCTCTGCCCCTGTCCCCCGTGCAAATCTCCTCTGCAACAAGCAAATGGCAAAAGCAACACCTTTTTCAACCTGCTGCATTCAGGCAGACAAAGCCTCTGCTGTGCTGGCAGCCAGGGCAGTGCCAGGTGGGATGTGGCAGCCTTTGGGAGGGTGACTCTTCCACCCTTCCAAATTTCTCATCTCGGACTTCAGTGCACACCATCTAACCAAACCTCAGCCTCCTTCTCCCTTTCACCTACCTTTTATCTTTGTCATATTTTTCAGCTGGCTTCAGGAACAGCTTGGGTTTGGCTTTAATGCCTGTGCCTTACCCAAGCAGAACAGTGCTGGGCCCATCCTGTGCCTCTCTGGCTGCTGGGGATGGGAGCTGCTCTGTGGGAGGACTGCAGCTCACCTCCTAAGTCATTAATGTTTCATGGCATTAATCAACACAGGCTCCTGCTTATAAAGCACTTCTTAGAAACAAGGCTAAGAATAAGCACGAGGTGTCCTTGCTGAGGCTAAACCCTCTCTGCTGGCTGGGGGATGCCCCTGCTGGCTGGAGTAGACCCAGAGAAGGGACAGCTTGACAACAAGTGAATTACATCCAGGTTATTTGAACCAGAAAATAAAAATTCTGGTTGCCGAAGACAGCTGAAAGCCAGGAGGAGATCTTGGTCCTCCTGGTCTGGAAGGAGCCCCTCAGTATCCCCCAGACAGTGCTTACAGGGCATCCTTGGGACCCTCACTCGGGACCTTGGGTGCTTTCTGCAATTCTTTCTAACTAAAGAAATGTCTGAAGACAGAAGCTGCAGGTGGCCAATTGGAACCTTTTAAGAATTTTACTTCTTCTGGTGCTCATTTTCTCTGTGAAGCCAAGCCCCCACAGTGACACTGAGCCTGTTCTCCTGGCTGGGTGACACTGGTGACAAGGTGTGTAAAGGCAGGCTTCCCTCTGCACAGCCAGAAAGGAGGGGAGCCATCTCTTTAAGAAATAGATTCAGCTCTCAGCAAAGCCATTTATTTTTAGTGCCCTCCAAAGAGTGCTTGTCTTTGGAGAAGGAACGAAGCAAACACAGTAATTCTGAATAATTTAGGGAACAGAGTTTTGGGGCTGTGGTAAATGGCTGTGCTGCGCTGGGGCAGGGGCTGGAGGAATGCAGGGCTCACTAATAACACCCCGCTGATTAAGGCAGAGGTAAATCACTGAGAGCCTCTGCAGGGAATAGGGCAATATCCCCGTGGCCATAAAGCAAATGCAGCCATGCAAAGGAGAATAGCGCGATGAGCGGCGGGCTCAGCTGCATCCCGGCTGTGTCGCCAGAGCTGCGCCCAACAAAGGGACGGATATGCAAATGAGGGGGGATATTCACGGCGGAATGAAACAGCTTTGCTGCTAACCGGCTTTGCCTGCTCGATATCCAGCATCCCACTGAGAGCCCATCCCGGCACGCTGCCCCTCCGTGTCACCTGCGTGTGCCCCGGGATGCTCAGCAGGGCGCGGGGCTGTGCCCTGGGATGCTGGACTGACCCTGCTCTGCAGCTCTGGCACCAGGGGATGGAAGCAGGCTCCTCCCTGGGTCACCCACACCCGCTGGGGGTGATGGATATCCACTATCCACCGTCCCATGGCAGCAGTGGGACACCAGCAGAGATCCTGCACCGCAGCCCGGGCCCTGCCCTGCCCAGGGGTCTGCTGTACTGCACTGAATCCCTTTCCATCCAGTCCCCATTTCCAGGGGAATGCTCCCACTGCCTCCTCTCACTGCTGGGTGATCTCTTCCCCGCTTTTATCTACACTGAGCTGCAGCATTCCAGCCCACCCCAAGATATCACAGCTTCCCACTCGCCCAGGAAAAAGGCTGAGGTCTTTCCAGTTTAACTTACTGTAGGATATTCCATGGTAATTTAATTATTATGGACCTAACTGGGACCAGATTTTTTTTTTTTTTTAATTCTAAGGTGCAATTGAGATGGTGAAGAAAACTGCACTCAGTTAAGAGTGAGTCACCAAAGAGATCCATGAACCTACCTGCCAAAATTTTACAGGAAAAACTATGTTTTCTTGTTAACACAAAAATAGATGCATAACTACCACAGCCACTCATCCTGTTACAAAACAAAGGCAAAATTTCTTGTTCCTGTGTTGGTGCTTCAAAGATTCTTTCCCAGCAGACTGTGGAATTACAAACTGCACCCACAGTGCTGGGATCTGTCCTCAAAGCAGGCTTTACACCCAGCAAGGGTCTTCTGCTTCCTGGCTGGGCCAGGGGAAGCTGGGGGAAGACAAGCAAAGGAAACACTGAATTCCAGCCTCCTGCTGTGGTTGAGGGAAGAGGGAGCAGCACAGTGCTGTGCAAGGCTATTTTAGAACAGAAAAGTTTTACATCTACGCCCAATGAATATTAAAGAGCCACACGCTTCGCTCTGCTGCCTGAGCTGATTTAATTTCCTCCTCATGGAGAGGAGCAGACCCACAGCCAGATTTTCATGCATGTGCCTCAGAGGTGAACGGGATGTGAAGGGTGAACCCGGGTCTCCTCTGCCAGGGGATCCCTTCAGCAATCCCTCCCAACTGGAAAAGCAAGGAGACGTTAGGGAAAAGCTGGCAGGGTTTGTGCAGGCTGAGGTGGAATAGCTGCCAGCCTGCTGGGAACTCCAGGGGAACCTGCCTGGGCTCCCACTTCTGCTTGTGGATCCAAGAGAGGCGTCAGGTGAAACAATGAGGGTGAGATGGAGAAGGAAGTGGAACACAAGGTGGGAGCACGGCATGGCCAGGGCACTCAGTGTCCCAGCTGAGGTGGGACCAGGGCGCTCTGAGGCTCAGCCTTCTCTATTCACTTATCTTCACCTTTAGCCCACCAGACAAAATGTGCAGCTGAATTAACCCCCCAGGGAGCAACAGCAAAACAAACACCGAGCCAGTGTGCAAACATCCAATGAGAACAACTCCAACCCAAAGGCATTGAGCTGGTTTTCATCCCCAGCTTTGATTCTGACACAGACAATGCCCTGCTTGCCCCCAGCCCCACCACTGCTCTCACCTGTGGAGCCATCCAGGCCAGCCCTGGTGCTGGGCACCTTTTCTGGAAGCATCCTCCTGCACAGGTGAGTGTCCTCATGGTGCCCCTGGGTCTGCAGCGCTCACGCTCCTCGCCGTGGGCAGGGATGCTCTCCACAGCCTGCATCCTGCTCCTCCTGCTGCTCCAGCCCTGCACTGACAGCCCTGCCAGCACCCACAGGGTGTGCATGGCCCAGAACAGCCTGGGAAGGGCGCTGAGCTCAGGTATGGCCAGTGGGAAGCCCCTCTCAGCACCAGGAGCGAGCTGGGCTGGCTGATGCTGCCTGGGGTGGGATCCTTCCCTGCGCTGTCCCCACCCGGCGCCACAGGGCAGCCACACCAGCACTGGAAAATCGTCGTCTTTTCATCAGGGGCTTTGCTGACTCTGTGCCAGCCCCAGGGGTCCCTGAGTGAGCCCCTCTGCAGTTCCTCCCTGATTGTGGACCAGTGAACGCTGTGGTGAGATGGTCCCTAATGGTGCCAGGAGGGTGCCAGTGCTGGTCACACAGGGTGGTGGCACTCCCAGGGATGCTCCAGCCTCCCCAGCAAGCCGAGGCCGAGGATGGTTCTGCACCCAGCCTTGCCCTCCCCACTGAATTTCTCAGCCCATCTCCCGTGGCTCTGTCCCATCCGTGGCCAGGGACAGGGAGAGCTCTGTGCCCTCTGCTCCCATCTGCCAGTGCATTAGGAAAATGAGAGCTGATTAAAGCCCATCCCCTCCCGAGCTCCATTGGTCCCAGCAAACTGCTGACACCACAGTCTGGGGGCCGTGTCAGACAGGTGGGCTCCCCTCTGCCCACAGACATCCAGCTTTAGATGGCTTTGGGGCTGCTTTGGGGTCTGAGCGTTTCCTGTGGTCGCAAGAAGTGCTTTAACTGCAGAAAATCAATGTGTGAATTTGATTTTCTTTTTCCTGCTGCCTGTTAAGAGGTTGGTTCAGGCAATGCCTCTCCTTGCAGCCCTCCTCCTCCGTTGCACAAGGATGCCAAGATGGGATGGGAAGGAAATTCTGTGTGCCCACAGCACCCCATTAACCCGCAGCAACTGGAAGGCCCCTGTAGCACCAAAAAATCTCCTGTTTCTCAAGGCAGGCCAGCTGGAGAGCCCCATTTCCCTCCCATTAATCTCCACCTGCCAGCACTTTCTAGAAGGCAGCTCAGAACATTGAAACTGGGGAGATTTGCAAAATAAACAGCGATCAAACGCAAAGCGCTGGGTTCCTGCTCCGAGGGCGTCTGCCAAGACTCACAGATCGTATCAGGCTAATTTACAAAAGGAAAACCGCCCTAATTAGTGTTCAGGAAAGCCCTTTAATGAGAAGAGCATTAGTGCAAAAAGCAAGGGTGCCAAGAGGTCAAGCTGTTCCTAATGCCAGAAAAACAGGAAATGGGGCACAGCTGATCCCTGCCCACCCAAGCCGCAGCACCAATTCCTCAATTTTTTAGTAATGTCCCAGGCTGTTAGTGAGGAATTCAGAAATCCCAGAGTGTAAAACCCAGCGGCAGGGCAGGGCCTCCATCGGCAGCAGGCTCTGAGCATCGCCAAGCCAGGTGTGGAGAGGGCTCCCTGCAGCCACCTCCCCTCATTTCTGGGGCAAAATGCAGGTTTATGGGGTTTCACCTATGAAGGGAAGAGCAGAAGCCCTGTCAACGCCATCTTCCCTCCTTTTAGGGTCAGAATGCAGCTTTTATTGGGTTTCCCCTGTGAAAGGAGGAGCAGAAGCCCTGTCAATGCCACCTCCCCTCCTTTTTGGGACAGAATGCAGCTTTTATGGGATTTCCTATATAAAAGGAGGAGCAGAAGCCCTGCCATGCCACCTCCCCTCCTTTTTGGGACAGAATGCAGCTTTTATGGGATTTCCCCTCTAAAGGGAGGAGAAGAAGCCCTGCCAGCGCCTTGTTCCCTCTTTTGTGGGGTAAAATGCAGGTTTTATTGGGTTTCCCCTATAAAGGGAGGAGCAGAAACCCTGTCAGTGCCACAGCCCCTCTCGCTGCCCGCGGCTCTGCCGGTGGCCAGTAACCATGGCAGCAGCGGAGGGATTTGCACGTGATTTTGGCATTTCTGCAGCACAAAAGAGCCTCTGATCCACAATGAGTGACTGCTCTGGCTGTCTTCATTCCTCTGCTCATTGCTGAGGCATCGAGGGGCAGCTCATGGGATGCTCACCATGGGGCAAAGTCGGACCATCCATGAGATGCTCACCTGGGACACATCCAGAGCATCCCTGGGGGCTCCGGGATGCTCCCCCAGCCCCAGAATCAATCCCAGCGCGGGGGGCAGAGCCAGCCCTGCCCATCATTTCTGGCAAATAAAGCTGGGGAGGGTGCAGGGATGGTCCTGCTGAGCTCAGTTTGCAAAATGAGCATCTGCAAACCCTGTGAAGCCATCTGGGCCACGCTGTTTGTCCCCAGGATGTCACAGCCCAGAGCTGCAGGGGTGCTCCCTGGCATCCCCACCACCTCATTTATCTCACTTCCCCAGCTGTTTACATTTCTTCTCAAATTTCTTCCAGTTTATCCAAGAAAACACTTTTGAGACTTTAATTGTTCCACTTCCAGCTCTTCTCGTGCATCAAGGAATTTGTAAAAGCAGGGAAAACTGCATGGAAGAACAAAGGTTTCTAGGTTTCAATTCTTCAGGTGATCAAACCCTGATACTGCGCAGATCCCCCTTGGACATTCACCCGAGGGCATGAACCAAAGTGGGCAAGTTTCATCCCAAAACCAGAACAGGTAAATGAGGAAATAATGAGAAGGAGAAAGGTCATTGAGCCTCAGCTGCTGCTAACAGGAGCTGCCATGGGCATCCATTGGTTGTGAACCTCTTTCCAAAGGTGCTCTGGTGTTTTTTCAGGGTGCTCACTCCAGTGGGACCATGACTGCACTTAAAAGGAGCTGTGTGCTCAGAGCAGAGAAAACCAGACTTTATTAGCTCCATTTTAGGGGAAGGCAAAAGGGATTCAGACAGATTTATATGCAAGTGTCACTCAAAGCAGAGCTACACAAAGGCAAAATATATATAGACAGAAAAGTAGGTAACAGACTGTTCCCAAACTAGGAGTGTGTCCTGCTGGCTAAGGTCTGCAGGTTTCAAGGTTGAAGTGCTTAATTTTGTTCCAAGCTTCCTAATTAAACACCATTTAACTGGGCTTTCCATTTATCCTGCAATTTCTTTCTGGACCTGAGTCTAATCCCTAAACCTGCTTATTTGCTTTTACTTTCGTTGCAACCTTATCAGTGATTAACCTGCAGTTGCACTTAATCTTTTTAAAAGATTTCTCTGGCTATAAATACAGAGAAGCTACCTGCCCTGTTTCTGTCCAGGGGAAAATAACTTCCTCCACTGGCAGATGTCTGTGGTGGGTTGCACTATTCCTTCTGTCAGCTGATTTCTCTAATGGGAGGCATTTGTCTTCTCTAACTTCCTACAGAACACTGAATCAGTGTCAGTTCTCTGAAAGACACAGGCCACAAGGAATATGAGTACACCCCCAGTATAAAAAAAAAATTAATTACAAATATAAAAGTATAAACAGTATATAAAAAGATGTTACTGGTGACAGTGAGGCAAAACATTCCACATTCCCACAGCTCCAAGGACGAGCTCTGCTCCTTCCTCCAGCACTTCTCTACTCCACTTATTTCACTAAAAAGCTGCAACAGCTAAAATATCACAGCAAGAAAACCTGGTTTCTATGGCAATAAGCAGCTGCCTGTCAAGATTCCCCAAGTGCTGCATTACCAGAAGAGAGGATCTCATATCTGATCGACCCCAGGCTTGAGGACACCAAGAGGAATGAGCAAAAGCTAATAAGAAATGCAGCAAAGGTACATGGAGTGTTACCAAACCCATCAGGAATGTTCCAAGGGCAGGGCAAGGAACACTGAGTGATGGGTGCCCTCTGCAAGGTATTTATTGGAGCCACTGCAAAGGAAGCCCATTGCAAATACAGAAAAAACTGGTAAATGAGTGGAATTTGAAAGTTCAACAGAAGAAATCCAAGCCATGGCAACCCCCAAACAAGAGGCACTGAAGTCTCTGTTCTCATCTCCAAACAGAGCAGAGCAAACAGACCTGAGCTCAACTCCCAGCCCAGCCTGCAAGTCTGGCCCTACCTTGACCTTAATTATTACCTGGAGAATAATCTCTCCAAAGAACTAAAGCCATAAACAGATCACAGAGAGGGATAATTTCAGATCTCCCCACGGTTCCAGAATTACCAGTTGTGTATCCATCACCACCTCATGCTGCCTTTTAAAAACTAAGATCTTCAAGCAATCTTTTCTATTTAAGAAAGCTTTTTTTCCCTCCTGTTGGTGATTAAAGACAAATTACAATTCTACTACCAGTATTATGTGAGCTCTGAGCCTCTTAATTATTTATTGAGAAATGATTATTTATTGGGAAATCTGACCTGCATGTGAGGATTTTCTGGCTCTGTCAGTGCATGAGTGAACAAGAAGTCAAAATAACAGCTGGAATGTTGAAATAAATCCACACCAAATAAATGGTAGTCTACATGGTGTTTATTGTAGACACAGTGAATTATGAGAGCAATTACAGCCCACTATTTATTTATAAGCTTTTTCTAAAGAAAATTAAATCATAGAAGTAAATCAGAGCCCCAGTTTGATTTTTGCACGTTTCCTGGTTTGATTACATAAATATTTAAAGAGTGGAAAAACCCTGCAACTTTTCACTCCCCATCAAAATCTTCTGCCTGGCAAATGGAAACCACTGGCAAATGACTGAGGATGCGAAATCTTCAGGGAGGTTTGGGTGAGTGCAGGCTCTCCCCTGCAATGTGATCCTTCAGACCCCCCCACAGTACAGTGGAGCTCATTAAATTTGTTTATAAAGAAAGCAAGGCATTATTAAGGCTGACACCTATTCTGGCTTTATTTTTTGCCACAGAGACCCATACATTTTGCAAGAGAGGAGGGGGGAAAAGCAACAAAAGGAGATCCCAGAGGAGGTGAAGGTCAGCCCTGAATGGGAAGAGGGATGACCCAGGGGGTGGCAGCAGCCCTGCCATCCTTCCCTGGGTCATCCTTCCACAGCCAGACCTGTGGAACCTGCAGCTCTGCTCACTGCACCTGCTGAGCCCCTGGGAGTGCCTCGGCCACGGGGACAGGGCTGCTCCCTGCAGCAAACCTGCCCCAGCTGCTCCTGCACAGGATGGAAAGCGGCTCCTGTCTGTGGGAATGGACAGCCAAAACTTGGGGAGGATCTGCAAACCTCACCCAGCCCGGCCTCCTGCACTGCTCCTCAGCCCTGTCAGCTCACTCTGCTGGGTGCTGGCTTGAGGAGGGTGAGGAGGGAGCCGGTGGGGCACCTTGAGCCATCAGCTGGGTGATGCTGAGCAGGTGTTTGCCTTCCCCTCCAGCACAGCTGGGGCAGTGGCTTCATGATTTCAGTGATGAGCAGCACCAGAGTGGCTTCTCTCCGTGGGAAACGTGGCCAGGAGCCAGTCTGAGGGGGCTGAAGGGCTGGGAATTGCCTCCTGGAAATGGGGATGCTACAGGAATGTGTCCCCTGTTGATGGAGTGACAGAACTCTCCTTTGTCCCCTCAAAAAGGAAAGGAGCCCAGAAGTTTCTCTCTTCAATTAGGTGAAAAGACATCTCATAGACCTGGGGGACTTCACCTCAAACTTAAGGATAGCTACTTGGACAGGAGCCAAAAGGTCCTGTCTGGGCAATTGACTAGAAAAAGAAGAGAACAAAGAAACCAATCGCTTTTGTGAGCTGTTTTACCAGGAGCAAGAACCTCCGGCACCTGGCTTGGTTTTTCTCTGTTTGTTATTTTGCATTTTATTAAACCTTTTTGTTTCCAACACTGCAGCGGAAGCCATCCTGCTCATTTTTATGCCTCCAAAGGTAGCTGAGCTATCTTGGGTGTGTTTTAGACCTCTGAGAGCTTGTGAGACCTGGCTGGAGGGGGCTCCTGTAACAGGATGGCACTGAGGTCCAGCAAGGAGTGCAGGGGAGCCCCTGCGTGCTCATGAATGCTTGTTGGCACATGGCAGGCTCAGAGCTGACTCTGAAACACTGTCTGGGACAGGAGAGCACTCACTGCACTTCTCTTTCCCCTCCCAGCTGGGAACCAGCTCAGTTCTCCCTTCCTGCTCTCTGTTTATCCCTCCCAGCAGTGGCAGCACAGAAAAATCCCAAGGCTGGAAACAAAACCTCCAGGAACATCTATCTCATCCAGGACTGTGCTTCTCCATCCTTGAAGGATGCTCATCAAATCTCCCCATAAGAGCCCCCAGTCATGGAGAGCCCACCACCTTCCCAGCAAGGATTCCTCCCATGGCAAAGCCAAGGTGGTCTTGGCACCACGAGGGTGAGCTTGGCATTCTCATGACAGCTTGGTCTGTGAGCAAATCAAGCTTGGCCTGTGAGCATAGCCCACATCCTTTTCAGATGAATCACTCCCCACTGCTGCTGTCAACCTTGAGCCCAACAGAGAAACCTTGTTGTGGTTTTTTTTCCCTGGGTTGTTTCTAGCCAAGTGGTGACTCAGCTGTCAGAGGTGAATAACTCTTCATGCTTTGTCTGAACACTCATTAACCATCCAGAGCCATAAAAAGCAATTTTTCCATAGCTCTCCTTCCACAAAGCAAGAGGGCTGACCTGAGATTTAGTGGGGAATTCATAAAGGTGCTCAATAGATCTGCAGAGTGGAGAAACCTTACGTGGTTCTGGGTCAAATGGCAGAGGGTTTTATCAGCAGTGATTGAGGGTCTGGGCAGAAGAGAGAGGCAGATCCTACCCACAGCACATAGCAAAACCTACAGCCACTGCATGGAAATCATTAACAACAAGAATCTGCTGGCCCAGGCATTTGCCTGACTCCTACGCCTGCCCTGGGCCCTGCTGCTCTTTCATTGCTCTTCTTCCTTTTCATCTTTCTCTGAAATCTCAGCAGCAAGGATTTCCTCATCCTCTCTTGCTGTGGAGATCACACGGATGGTGACTGAGTGATCAGGAGATTCTGAGGATATTTCTCCTCCCAGGCCTGTCTGTGCTCTGCGGGATGCCACAGGAGATCTCTGGTGCACCGGTGACTTCGGTGGGGTTGGGCTGACACTGCAACCCTGCAACGAAAAGTTAAAAAAAGAGGCAAAAAAAAACCCCTTAGCAGATCCTTGCCCACTGCCCCTAACATGGCAAAGCTGGGCAGAGTTCTGTGGTTCCAGCACAGCATCTCTGCACTGGGGTGCCAGCTTGAGATCCTGGGGTGCCAGAGGGGCTGCTGGATTCTATCCTGCATGTCTTGAGAAGCACAGAGAGAGGAGCACAGCAGAGATCTCCCACCTCTGCACTAACTCTTGGTGTCACAGACATCTTTTATGAAAATCCTTTCCTTAGGATTTTTTCTCCTGAGAAGCTGAGAGGCCTCAGGAACAAAGTGTAAACAATGGTTATCTGCTGCTGTGGAATGCAACAGGTAGATCTGGGATTGGTCTCATGTGGTTGTTTTTAATTAATGGCCAATCACAGTGAGCTGGCCATTTGTTATCATTCCTTCCTATTCTATTCTTGGCTAGCCTTCTAATGAAATCCTTTCTTCTATTCTTTTAGTATAGTTTTAATGCAATATATATCATAAAATAATAAATCAAGCCTTCTGAAACATGGAGTCAGATCCTCATCTCTCCCCTATTCCTGGGACCCCTGTGAACACGGTCACACTCCTGGTTTGCTCCTGAAGCCTCTGGAAGGGCTGGTCTTGGCCAAACCTGGTGCTGGAGCTGCTGTGAGGGAGCAGCCCCAGCCTGCCCTGTCCTCCTTTGGGACGTGGGCTGCCCCAGGGATGTGCCAAGGAGAGGGACGTCCTCTGCTCGGGAGGTCCTGTTCACCCACCAGTGGGGTCAGTTCCAGTTTATTCACCCCTCAGCACTTGTTTCAGGGCTTCTTTTCCCTCATTCAGAGCCCTCAGTGCCCCTGCTCACTGCTGCTCTTAACTGGTTATGGATTAATGTTAAACAACACATGGTTTGAGGCTTCTCAAGCCTCTGGAGGGCTGCAGAAATGCAGCTGTGCTTGGCATTAGCCTGGTGTTTACCCAGGCCCAAGGTCACTGCACTCCCTGGCAGCTCCTCCCTCCCTCCCTGTGCACATCCAGATGTGATAAGCGTGCCTGGCTCCATGCTGAGAATAACAACAGCAGGGGCTGCACGGAGACAAAACTTCCCTTACAAGTTTAGCTGAGACAGCTGGAAATAAAAAAGGAGGGGGAAAAAGCACAGGGCCATTTTCCTTTTCAGCTGCTCATGGCAAAAAGCAAGGGGCTCCTGCAGAGGTGGCAGGATGGCATTGCAGGCTGTGGGCACCTCTGTCCTGGCCACCCGGGGAAAGATTTGGGGCATCAGCTGGGCTGTGGGTGCATTGATTAATTGATTCATGCATTGATTAATTATTAATCATAATTATGATTAATTATCCTGTCTCTGCAGGATAGAAGATACATTCATTCATCTGTGGCTACAGCCTAGCTAGAAATTGGGCTCAGGCTTAGCACAGGCAGGCAAATATTTAATGTATTTCCCTTTTGTGTAGCAAAACACTGGCACTCCACCAAAGGCCTGTGCAAGATGCTGGGTCACCCCTTCCTGCCTGCCCACGCTTTGACAGACCCCAACATCCTGAGCTGGGTCCTTTGAGGCACCTTAACCACTCCAGAGCTGGTGGGGAGAGCACACCCGGTATCTAAGGAAGCAAAGCCGGATCTCTGCACTCCCCGTGCTGACCTGCGCCTCCTGCATCTCCTGCATCGCCTGCGCCTCCTGCATCGCCTGCAGCTCCTGCAGCTCCTTCAGCCTCCAGCGGAGCCGCCCCAGGGGCCCCTTGCCCCCCATCCTCCCCGTGGCCGCCAGGGCAGCCCGGAACAGCTTTGGGGTCTCAGCTTTCGGGGGGATGACCAGCGCATCTCCGGGGCCTCCCTTCTCATCTTTGGGTTTGTTGTTGCTCCTCAGCATTTTCCTGCAGCGCGGGAAGGGAGAGGCGGTGTCAGTCCGGGAACATTGTGTTAGCTGGATTTTATAATGCAGAGAAACCAAGCGTTAACAGCACAAGGAGCTTTGTGTGTCTTAGCGAGGACAGAACAACCAATCTGAGCGATGCTAAAAACCAGACCAAATCTTTACACGGATTTTTAAGCGAAGGCGCTTTGGCCGCGCTCCGTGCCCAGCTCCAGCCCGTGCCAGGCGGGTTTCGGCCGGCGGAGGCTCCGCTCAGCGCCGGGGCCCGGGTGCCCTCTGCCGAGGGACGGCGGCCGCAGCCCAGCTCCGCTCCGGGAGCATCCCCAGGGCTCCACACACAGAGAAAATCCCCCCGAGACCGCGGAGCCCCGGCTCTGCTGGTTTGAAACCCCCGCAGGTTAGAAAGGAGCAGCCCAAGCACGCACTTGGCTTTCTTGCGCAGCAGCTTCTGGGACTCCGGGTAATGCACCAAAATCTCGTTCAAGTCTTTCTTCTCCAGAATGAAAAGGTTGGCGAAGCCGTGGGCCACGACGTTTGCTGTGCGGCGATTTCCCCCTCCTGCTGCCAGCAGGCTGGGAGAGACAATGCGAGACATCAACACCTGTGTTGGCAGGTTCAGAAGCGCAAATCTCCTTTACACCTCTGCACCTCTCTCTTTCAGGGGACTCAGAGTTTAATTTTCACCCTGATGGGATTTATCGTGCCGTTTTTAAAGAATGACAAAGGGAAACCTTGCATGGAGTACTGTATAAAATATTATTTGTGGGTTTGAAGGGTTAAATATTGTGTTTTACACCAGTCTGGGGTCTGCTGGGCTGTGGGGAGGCAGCAGTGTTGCTGTGTTAACAACTGGTGCAGGGCTTTTCATTCCCGTGGAAGGGAAACACCTTTTCTGATCAATTTTCCCATTCCTGCATCCATATTCCCCTGTTTACCATCCCCAGCTCCCCAGGCAGAAGGCAACACGATGACAGAAACAGCAGGAAAGCTGTGATTTGTGTCTCAGCCTCTGCCCAGCATTCACGGCTCTCAGCCACAAAGATTAATTGGGATGCTGCTGATCCCTCCACTTCCCACCCACCGGCTGCATTTCCCCAGCTCCCTGACAGTGCTTCTCTCACCTGATTTCCCCAAAGACAGATCCAGCTTTCAGAGTCACCAGCACGGATTTGCCGTCGGGTCCCCCCAGCACCTGCACCTGTCCCGCCTGGATGATGTACATCTCCCGGCCTATCTCCCCCTGCAGGGAAGGGGGAGCTGGCCAGGGACACCTCATGGATGCCCAAGGAGCACCCTGCTGGGAATCCCCATGGCCACACTGCCCTCTCCAAGCTCCCAAAATGTCTTGATGGTGCTCACTCCTGAGCATTCTCATCTCAGCATCCCCAAGACCACAACTGTGTAGCCATGATGTTTTATGAAAAATCCTTTCCTTAGGATTTTTTCTCCTGAGAAGCTGAGGCATCAGGAACAAACTGTAAACAATTATTATCTGCTGCTGTGGACTGCAACAGGTGCATCTGTGATTAGTCCATGTTGGTTGTTTCTAATTAATGGCCAATCACATCCCAGCTGTCTCAGACTCTCGGTCAGACACAAGATTTTGTTATCATTCTTCTTCTTGCTTGCTAGCCTTCTGATGAAATCCTTTCCTCTATTCTTTTATTATAGTTTTAATATAATATATAATAAAATAATAAATCAAGCTTTCTGAAACATGGAGTCAGATCCCATCTCTTCCCTCTTCCTGGGACCCCTGTGAGCACCCCCACACCCAACAAGCTTTCCCCTGTTGTTCAGAGGTGCTTTGTACAAGGCCAGGGGTGTTTTTGCTCCAAATTCCCTCCCTGGAGGTGGCCCAGCAGGGTGAAGGGCCAGGCCTGGCTCTCCCTGTGCCCTGCACAGCCTGGCTGTGACTCCCAAGGGTCCCCTTACCTTCTTGCACACGAAGTCATTGGGCAGGTACACCACTGATCTGAGCCGCTTCAGCATGTCAAAGATCATCTGTCTGTCACAGCCCTGAGCCCAAACAGAGCCAAAACATGCCAGCCTCAGCGTGTGCTGGCATGGCAGGCCGTGCCAGGCAGGGCTGGGCTGCAGAGGGTACCTGGAAAAGGGCCACTTTGCTCACGATGTTGTAGTTCACGTCGATGGCGATGTCCAGCCTCATCTTGTCCGGCAGCTGCACCAGCAGCTCTGACTCATCTGTGAGACACAGCAGAAAAGTGGGTGATTCCAGCACTTCATTTGGGACTGTGTCCTTCGTGTGGCAGTGGGGAAGCAGCCCAGGTTGTGGTGGCAGAGGGCAGGAGCCAGCTCACACAGAAGGGTCTCCCCCAGCCTCTGCCCACCCAGCAATCTGCAGGTCTAAATCTGAAGTGGGATGGAAAATCACCCTTTGCATTATCCCTACCCTGATGGCTCCCAGAAACAGACCACCGACCCAAATCAGCATTTCTCCTGTCCAGGAGGGTGGGCACAGAGGTTCTGCTCCTGCCTGATGACTCACTGTAGGGTGAGCTGGTGGCTTTGCTGCTGGACACACTCTGGCCATGGTGGACAGTCACTGTCCTCTCTCCAGGGCACCTGGGACACTGGGCTCAGTGTGCTGTGAGTGATCCCAAATCACCAAAGTGCTGCTGTGACCCAGTGGCAGTCTGTAAACTCCATAGGTGGGCAAACAAGCCCCTAGACTGAAAATTACAATAAGCCAACCTCCACCCCCAAACTGTAGTACTGTTTGACAATAACAATTCAGATAAAAAAATGAGATTCAGGTGTTCACCCTTGGAGTGGCTGGATCTCACCTAGCATGCCTTGGGAGTGCCATGTGTACTCGTACCACGTCTTCACCCTGTTCTGCACTGCCCTGGGGATCCTGTAGAAGTTCATGTATTTAATGGTGCTGTCCATGCAGCTCCGGTAGTACGTTTGTCCTGCAGTAGCAGCACCAACCACGTCTCTCATCTGAAAGGAAGAGGTGGAGGAGAACTTTAGGTTGCTGTCACTTGTCCATCAGCAGGTTAAGGATGTAAGCCAAGCCCTAACAACATCTGCCAGATCCTTTTTGTCTTGCACCAATGCTGAGCAGGCCTTCCCATGGGGTAAACAAACCCAGAGAAGCAAACCTGTGGATCAAACCCACCAAACCCACCCCCAGCTGAGGCTGTAAATCCCCCCTGACTCCAACTCACCTGCCCTATCATGACAGAGAAAGCAAAGACCCCTGTGAAGTAGTTCAGCAGCTGGAAGACGATCTCAAAGAGGGTCTTGGGGTCTGGCAGGCCCCCGATGGTGATGAGAGTTTTCACTGCCCAGTAGTAACAGCGGATGTAGCTGGAGGAGAGGAGAAGAGGAGGAGAAGAGGCAGCTCTGAAGGCATTTCTGTTTCACCCCTCAGCACAGATTTACAGGCCAGAGCCTGCTGAGAGTAATGATGGATGACAAAAGGAAAAACTGCAGGGCTTCAGACTCCCCTGCAGGCGCTTCTGGAGATGCTACAGGAGCAGGAGAACCAATGGTCCCTCCAGGAGCCTCCACTTGGGAGGCTCAGCTCTGGTTACTCCTGGTTTCTGCTCCTCTGCCATAAAGCAGCAACATGTTTTCAGCCACATTTACACTTTTAGAAATTATCAGGGGGGAAAACAGGTTTGTGAACAAATTGTTGGAATAGCATTTAAGAGAAGCCATGTGTTCCCTGGTCTCGGGCATTCCCTTGAGTGTTTTGTTTCCACCTGAAGATGGACACAGATTTGTATATCAAACAAAATAACTCTCTAGCAGCACCATGAACACAGGTGTGGGCATTCAGCTTGTGAGCCAAGGACTCTGCCTGTGGCATCAATCACTGACTGCACAGGGGACATTTAACACAGGTACTGCCATGGTGAGGGAAGGGCTGGCCACTGTCCCCATCTCACACCGGGCTGGCCTGAGGGGCCTGGCACAGGGCACAGGGACACACAGGGACACTCCATCCCAGCCTGGCAGCAGTCAGCACAGACAGGAGCAGGATTCATGCTTTGAATGTCTCCTGGTTGGCCAGGGAGCATTCCTTTGCTTCCCAGCACCAGGATCCCACTTCAGCCCCTTCAACCTGCAGCTGCTCTCCCCCTCTGCCCAGCTGCAGCCTCACCTTGCAGCACTGTGTATTACTGCACATCCCATCCCTGCTGTCCTTGCCATTCTCCCTGGCTCCACATCTTCCCCTGGCACTCCCAGCCCTTTCCTTCAGGGGTTTTCACGAACCCAGCTGCATCCCAACACCTCCCTTACTGCTCCAGCTCCATCAGGCTGTGCTGCGTGAGACCCCCAGCCCTGGGCTGTACCTGTTTCCTTCCCCATCATAGACCCAGGTGGTGGAGCCCAGTCCTTCATAGGCTGATGCCCAGTAGTAGAGGCAGGAGTTCACATGCAGGCTGTACAGCAGGTAGGCAGTGGTGCGAATCACCCTGCAGAGAAACCCAGGAGAGAGCAGGAAGGGAGATGAAATCTGACAGGGAAACATGCCAGACTCCCCCCGGGATCAGTGGGAGCCTAAAGTGGTGACCACACAGGTGACAGAGCACCCCAGCCCTGCTGCTGCCTCCTGCAGCCCCAGAAGTGCCAGGAAAAGCAGTTTATCTGCTGATGGCTCCCCTTCACTGCCAGCCCCCCTGTCCCTGTGGGCTGGGGAGAGCTGATCCTGCCCATGCAGGCTTTGGGAGCCTCATGTCCCACCACATCGGCCAAAGCCCATTCAGCCAGCCCAGGCACAGCAGGGAAAGAAGTCAGGGGCCCAGAACAAGTGCAGAATGAAGGGAACCTTCCTCCCCAGGGGCAAAGAGCAATTCCATGCTCCCTCCTTGCCCCCATGGCCCTCACCTGTAGATGTAAGCCTTGGTCAGGATGGCCTCCAGGCGGTTGTTGAACTCGAAGAAGGCCATGTACTGGGAGGAGAAGGAGAGCTGCATGTTCCAGGTTCCCCTGGGAGAATCCCCTCCCCATAAAACCCCCCTGCCCCTCATTTCCCTCCTGCAGCCCCTCTGCAGCGTGGACTGCCACAGGCAGATTTGTCTCCATCCTTCAGTGCCCTCCTAGTCAAATGTGAGTGGTTTAGGATTGAAATGAAGTGTGTGACCTGCAAAGCCTTTGGGACAAAGCTCCTCTCCATTTTGTGATCCTCCTGTCACCATGGATGGGTGTGAACAGGCCCAGCTCACCCAGGCAGCAGAGGAGCCCTCTGTGCCCTGTGCAGCTGCTGCTCTGGTCTGTGAGCCCGGGCTCACCTTCAGGCAGCGGGGGAAGCGCAGCAGGGGATTCACACCCACTTTGAAGTAGAAGAAATCCAGGGGCAGCAGGCACAGCACATCCATCTGAAATGCACACAGGAGACACCTCTGTGGGGAGCTGCAGGGGCCCTGGGGTGGGGCTGAACCCACAGGGCAGGTGAAAGGTTCAGGTGAATAAGGACAGTGCTGACAAACCTTGAAGCGCTGTGACCGCAGGTAGTTCTCTTTCATGGCCTTTTTGTCAGTCTGAGGGGAACAGGAGGGAGAGAGAGAGGAATACTGATTATTGCTTAGAGAAAGGAAAGCTAGGCCAGTGTGGTCATGCCTGGCTTTCCTTCTCTGCACCACAACAGGGAAGATGCTCCCTTTGTGCCTGGAAAGGGGGAAGAGCAGGCAGAGAATTCCTGGCTGTTTGCCATCTTCCCATCCTACCTTGGGACATCCTGTGCTGATTTTGCATCCCAGGAAAAGCACATCACAGTGCCAGCATCACAAAATCAGCAGGGAAACTGCCTGTCTGAGCATCTGCATGGGCATGGGAAGGCTGCACCCTCAAGGTGTGATTTTTCAGTTTGTTTAATTGAATATGGAAATGAAATCAAGGGCTTTGCCTTATCTTGCCTTATCTCAAGGGAGTGATCTGTGTGTTCAGATTGTAATTGCTAACACATCCTGCCTGGTGTGCTCCCGAAAATTAACCCCAGAGTTTGTTACACCCGTGCCCAAGGTTGGCACGACAAGGGTCAGTCAATGAGCCCCTCACCAGGGGCAGAGCCACCCCCTGGAGCAGCACCCTGCAGGCATCCCTGCCCAGAAACAGGGAGGCCACACAGTACTGGAGAGGATGGGACAGATTTGATGGGGAAAAATGGTGTGTTTGGCAGACAAAAAGACTGCTGGCTTGTCCAGTCAGTGTCAGGAGAGATGCTCGTGGTGTCTGGGAGTGGACAGAGCCCTGATGGCCATGGCAATGGTGAGAGGGCTCAGTTCAGGGTCCAGCAGCACCCTCAGGGTGATGGGGTGGGAGTGCCCAGCTGGTGCCCATGCTGGGTGCAGTGCCCTGCCACTCACAATGATGTCTCCCCCCTGCACGAACTGCAGCCGGGTCTGGAAGATGAGGATGTCCAGCAGGTAAATGAGGTCACACAGGTAATCCACCAGCAGCCAGTAGTGGATGTTGGCTGGGGTCTGGTAGGGGAAGGCCCAGCGGACGGGGATCAGCCAGCAGTTCCAGTTCCAGGCCATGACCACGAAGAACAGCCACAGCACGTACATCAGATCTGCACACAGGGAACAGCACCACCATCAGCTGGAAACACGTCCCTGCTCTGGGAGAATCCTCTGCACAGAGGGGTTTCCATCCCCTGGCCTGCCCTCAGCACAAAGGAAAACCTGCAGGAAGTCTCTTGGTGACAGTGTTTGATCTCCAGCACAGACTGAACATCCCTGGTCACAGAACACACCATGTTTTAGCAGAAAGCTTCTTCTAACTTTGCTGTATTCAGTTATATTTGCTTTTGCTCTGCTCCCACAACTCCAACATCCCTGTTTTTGTATTTCCCCTCCAGCCATGCTGAGCTGGTGGCTGGCTGCCTGATCCCAGAGGCTTCCAAAGGACTGTGGAGTGTGAAAGACTAAGGAAAGAGCTTGGCTTCTGGGGGGTGGCCACAAGGCAGTGGAATCTTCTTTTGTGATTTTAATTTTCTGGGCGCGTACCCACACCACGGGGAAAGCAGAATGCCCAGTCCTGCTCCTGACACCCACAGCTGGAAGTATTTAGGAAAGCCTGTGCCTTGCAGAGAATTTAAAAGTCTGAGCTTTAGTGAAAAAACTAAGTTGCTTCTTGCTTAGTTTTCCTCCCCCCCTCATCACCCTCTCTCCTCCAGTCCCAGCAGGTGCCCCCAGCCCAGGCTGTGCCCCATCACTCACTGGTCAGGGGGTCAATGCTGCTGGGGAACTGGTAACTCTTGAGGTGCTGCAGCCAGGGCCGGCGCTTGAAGGTGCAGCACAGCATCTCACAGTAGTGATCATCCCCCAGAGGTTTGTCCCCCTCCAGCTCCCCTCCTGGGGCAGGCGCTGCTGCTGCTGCAGGTGCTGGCTTGCTGGGAGCTGGGAGAGGCCACACAGTTATTTCAAAGGGCAGAAAAAAATCTTCTTACTGCAGTTTTTCTTAAGGTCTTTAAAGTGTTAATAAAACAGGAGCCAGAAACCACGGTGTGTACAGGGACCCACCAGGGAAACACTCCCAGCCCCACCTGGACTCACATGCCACGGGGCTCTCATCATCTGAGGTGACATCAGAGTCAATGAGCTTCTCCTTCACCTTCTCAGTCCTCTCTTTGAAGAGCCTCACCAGCTCCTGCAGCCGGGTGTTGATGGTGGCACTGCTCAGGCTCGAGGCCGAGCCGATGCGCTCGGGCAGGCTGGGGGACACCAGAGGGCATTGCATGGAGGTAGGAAAGGCCAGGGCAGGTTATTGGGGTCACAGAAACCTGGAATGGCTTGGGTTAGAAGGGAAAGGAAAGGCCAGGGCAGATTCATGGGATCACAGAAATCTGGAATGGTTTGGGTTAGAAGGGAAAGGAAAGGCCAGGGCATGCTATTGGGGTCACAGAAACCTGGAATGGTTTGGGTTAGAAAGGACCTTAAGGCTCATCTCATTCCAACCTCTCTGCCATGGGCAGGGACACCTTCCACTAGACCAGGTTGCTCCCAGCCCCATGACCCAGTCATTATTCCCATTCTTTAACCTACAGCATCTGAATTAGGATTTACCTGTGTTTATTTGGGTGTTGTGTACTGAGAAGAACACAAACTAGCATGGCTCCCTCTCCCTTTGGTATCCCAAAGGATATTTGGGGTGTTTGCCATTTCCGCCCAAGCCCCAGGACATGAACCCCAGGATGTGAACCCCAGGCTGATCTGGAGTCCCTGGGCTCATTTCTCACCTTTCCCTCTGCTCCTGGTCCCAGCCCAGCCCTTGGCTGGGGGATTGGCTCACCAGCCCCCTGTCCAGAGCATCCTCAGGGAGCAGTCGCCTTCTCCTGCAGACACAAACACAGACACCAAAGCTTGGCTTGGCTCCTCTCTTTCCTCTTCCTCCTCCTCCTCCCAAGTGTGACCTGTTTTCCATTCCCCCTTCTCCTGCTAGGGTCAGTTTCCCCTAATTTTTGTGACATTGCCTGGAGTGGTTGGGAGTTAGCCTCCTGCTCCTTTCCTGCTGGAGCCCTGCTCCTCCCTGAGTACCAACCAGCCCTTGCAGCCACCTGGCCCATTTTGCAACTCAGTTTGGGTACCTGGCAAGATGCACAGAGGGCAGGCATCATCCTGTGCTGGCCCCCAGTGCCACAGCTCCACAGCACTGCACTTCAAGGGGCAAGGAGAGTGCACCAGAGCACCCAGAGCTTGTGTCCTAACTCAGCTGGGGCTCCCTTTGGCACAGATGGGTTTCTCAGGTGACTTCCTTACATGTGGGCACAAAAGGTGTCAGAAGGGAAGCTGAATATGAAGGTAGCAGTCCCAGCAAAAATCTAGACTGGTTTTTGCAAGCCCAGAGCTCCAGCTGTGATGAGGAAATTGTCTCCTGCCACCACAAGTGCAGATCCCACTGGCCAGGGCACAGAATGTCTCAGTGCTGTGTGTGGAGCAGGAGGAGGAGGATGCTGAGGGAGCATCCTGCCAGCACCAATCTCCCAGAGGAATGGGAGTCAAATGGGATTCAAATGCTGTGAAACCACCATCTTTAGCTCACTGGCTCCCAGGTGTGTCCTGCTGGGAGGTGGAGCAGGTGAAAAAGAATGATGAACCTTCATTTCCCAAGAAATGGGCCCTGCCAGAGACATGTAGGAAATAACTCCAGGCTGTGGCAGTAGAAGGGATTTAGAGATAACTGCTCAATGCAGAGTTATGTCTTCTCCCTCAGGACATGAGCATTTCCCTTCTGCCTCACAATATTTAATTTTTATTTATTTATGTAGGAGAACGGGAGTTCCTTGCTTTTAAAAATACCCAGTGTTGTTTTGAGGCACTCCCTGGGACCCAGCAGAAGGGTTTATGTGCTCACATGTGTAACTGTAAATGTGTTTAATGCTGTCTGTGTTTTCACTACAGGTATTTTACACGAAGCCTTGGGCTCTGCTGTCCCAGTATCAATAGCTGTTCAACAGACCAGATCGTTGACATTTTTGCCATTTTTTAGCTGTTCAACAGACTGGATTGTGGACATTTTTTCCATTTTTTTTTTTTTGCTCCTTCAGGAGCAAAAACTAAAAGAACCAAACTATTAAGTGAGAATGACTACAGCACCTGGTTTACAGCACAGAAAATAATCCCACTTTAGCTTTCGTTTTGAATCCTCTGCAAGGGTGAGCCTCAAAAAACCCTAGTGCCACCACAGAAAAAAATCCATCAGCTTCCTCCAGCCTAAATTTATAAGCTCAGTTTTAATCCTCCCTCTCTCCAAGCATAGAATCACTGAATGATCTGGCTTGGAAGGGACCTTAAAGGACCATTTAGTTCAGGAAGGGACACCTTCCAGCTAGGCCAGGTAGCTCCAAGCCCCATCCAACCTGGCCTTGAACACTTTGCAGGATGGGGCTTCCACCACTCCTCTGAAAGCTCAAACCCAGGGGAGATGTGCTTGCAAACCTTGTAGCAAAAATACAGGAAGAAAATGGATTATTTTTAAGATGCAGGCTCATATCCAGCACATAAACCCTCTGTGCTCTGAACTTGGGAACAGAGACAAATGGGAATGCCCATGGCTTGGGGATCCAGCCCATCTCCAGGAGCACACACACACAGGGCTGTCCCTGACCATAAAAGCATTAAACAAAATTTAATTTAAAAATGCAAACAAAAGGCAAAGCTTTGGCCATCTCCTCTGCTGTGCACTGGGGTGACACCCACTGCACACACAGCAATGTCCAAATCTGCTGGGAATGAGCATCTCCACGTGGATAAATGTGGATAATAAATGTTCCTGTGCTGGCAGCCTCAGGGGGAGCTGGGACCACTGGGCAGAGCTGCACCTGGGGTTTGCTGTACCTGGGGGATGCTGTACCTGGGGGATGCTGTACCTGGGGGATGCTGTGTCTGGGCAGAGCTGCACCTGGAGGATACTGTACCTGGGGTTTGCTGTACCTGGGGTTTGCTGTACCCGGGGTTTGCTGTACCCGGGGTTTGCTGTACCTGGGGGATGCTGTGCCTGGGGGATGCTGTACCCGGGGGATGCTGTGCCCTGCACAGCTGTACCCGGGGTTTGCTGTACCTGGGGTTTGCTGTGCCCGGGGTTTGCTGTACCTGGGGGATGCTGTACCCGGGGTTTGCTGTACCTGGGGTTTGCTGTACCTGGGGTTTGCTGTACCCGGGGTTTGCTGTACCCGGGGTTTGCTGTACCTGGGGTTTGCTGTGCCTGGGGTTTGCTGTACCTGGGGGATGCTGTACCTGGGGGATGCTGTGCCTGGGGGATGCTGTGCCCGGGGTTTGCTGTGCCCTGCAGAGCTGTACCTGGGGTTTGCTGTACCTGGGGTTTGCTGTACCTGGGATTTGCTGTACCTGGGGTTTGCTGTACCTGGGGTTTGCTGTACCTGGGATTTGCTGTACCTGGGGTTTGCTGTACCTGGGGTTTGCTGTGCCTGGGGTTTGCTGTACCTGGGGGATGCTGTGCCCGGGGTTTGCTGTACCCGGGGTTTGCTGTACCCGGGGTTTGCTGTACCTGGGGGATGCAGCGCCGGGCACGGCCAGCAGATTGGGGGCGCCGGCCGCAGGCAGCTCTCCATAGGTGCCGTGGATCTCCACAGCACGCTCTGGGCTGTCCACATCCTTGATCTCCACGGTGGGAGGGTGACCTGCTCCGTGGGGAAGGACAACAATGGCAGGTGAGGGGGGCACAGGGCCCCCCTGCAGCCAGGACGGCTCCCCAGAGCCCAGAGCTGCCCCCAGGCCCTGCAGAGTGTGGGAAGGACTCTCCTCCTCCCTCCCTTCCCTTCTTGCCTGGCTCTCCTTTCTCCTAAGCATTCTCCTAAGCATTCATGGAGCGCTTCTTTATCTTTTCTTTATCTTTATCTTTATATATATATATATATTTTTATTTTTTTTTTTTTTTTTGCCCAGTTTTAACAGTCTAAGAGCTGCCATCTGCTGCCCTTCTGCTTGCCCAGCTTGCAGTGATTGCAGCTACTCCATCTGAGTGTTGGGCTCCTGTGGTTTGGAAAACCATGGAAATGAGGATTCCCAGCTGCAGGTGCCATGCAGGAACCCAGGATTTCCAGTGGCAAAGCTGCCTCCCAGGGTGTAGAGATTCTCCTGGTTCTTCTGAATGTAAACACATGGATTGTGGCAGCCCTGAACCACACAGTGTTGGCTTTTCATGCAGAATAAGGCACTATTACAATAAGCATTTATGGCTTCTTTCTTCTGCAGAGGTAATAACTGCTCCCTGCCACAGGCAAGGTCAGAAGCAGGAAGGTTGGATGTTTATGGTGGGTAAAGAAAGATGCCAGTTGTCCAAAGGAGAACTGGGGGCTACCTTGGCCAGACCCCACAGTCACTTGGCTGTGAAGTGTAATGTCTTTCTTAGCTATTTAACAAAATAAATTTAATTCCTGCAGGATTTCTTCTTTTCACGCATCTGAGAGACCCCATGCACCTCCTCCTGCTTCATGGTGTGAAGCTAGGGGATCAGAGTGGCTGGATTAAAAAAAGCCTGAGAAAATGCCTGTTTGGGTGGCAAAGTTAAAATCCTGTTGCATGTAAGGAAAAGCAGCAGAATTCGGCTTGCTGGTGAAAAACAAAGCAAAGCAAAGCTGCAGAAAAGGCAGAAAGCCATGAGCAGCAAACCTGCACCTTCCTCTCCTTAGCATGAGCAGGCTGTGCAAATGCTGGAGAGAAAACTGTGTGTGGTGAAATTGCACCCTCTGCCTGCAGCTCCTTCAGGAGAGCCTTTCTGAGCAGCTCTAAACACACAGCATTTGCAGACACACTCAAGGCTTGGCTAAAAAGGCACATGGTGATGAGGCAGAAGCAGACAAACACGTGGGTTTTGTTCCCCAGCCTCTGTGCTGCAACATGAAGCATGCTTTTATTTTTTTTTTAATTATTCACCCCCCCCCCCCCCACCCCAGAAAAGCAACAAAAAAAGCAACTACTCCAGGAACCCCCCTGCACCCCTCTAGCCACACAAGGCATCAAAGCCAACATCTCTAATACCTAGTGGGGGTTGCTCCTCAGTGCAAAAATTGGGGTTGACAAGTCCAGCCTTTGGCTTGCTGGCGACAAGGACAGGGGTGGCAGCAGGGGCTCGGCAGCTGGGGACATTGGGGACATTGGGCAGCTGCTCTAGAGCCCCGTGGCCAGCAGGAGAGGGGGCCCTGCCAGCCCAGGGCTTGTCATGCACCAGCTGGAAGAGCTCGACGTCCTGGGCCCGCCTGGCCATGCTGCTAGCAGCTGCTGGGAGCTTCAAGCAAGGGACAAGGCATCTGCAGCTGCAACAGAACAGAGGGCTGTGAGAAGGGAGGGCTGGCTGTGTGAGAATGGAGGGATGTGGCACTGCAGGGATGTGGGGCTGGCTGTGTGAGAAGGGAGGGATGTGACACTGCAGGGATATGGGGCTGGCTGTGTGAGAAGGGAGGGATGTGACACTGCAGGGATGTGGGCCTGACCCTGGTTTGGAGCTGCTGCTGCTGCTCACAGGGCTGGTGCCAGCGCTGGGCATCCCAGCTCATGTTTTTCATGGAGTCATGGAAGGTTAAGGGGTGGAAGGGACATTAAAGGTTGTGTCCCATGAGCAGGGACATCTCCTGCTACCCTTTACCCAGCCTGGCCTTGAGTGCTGCCAGGGTTGGAGCATCCACAACTTCCCTAGGCAACATATTCCAGTATCTCACCATCCTCACTGGTGATAATCTAACCTAAATTCCCCCTCTTTCAATTTGTAGCCATCACTCCTTGTCCTATCACTACAGTTCCTGACAAATCAGCATTTTCCAGCATCATTGTCCCTCTGCAAGGGCTGCATGCAGAGAATCTCAGGGGTGAGGGCAAGCCATTCCCTGAGCAACTTCCTGATGCCAGTGGAGTTCTGCCAGGATGTGCCTCTGCTCAGTCAGGCTGCAATGGGAACTCACCACCTAATTTTCATTACCAACCATTGCTTCCTAAAACATTATATTAAAATCTGTTTTATGCCACTGGTAATTACCCAAAGGGAGAAAAGTGGTAGAGAAAATACTTTTTTATCCCTTTACATCCTCCAGCTGAAGGAGAAACTCTTGTTTCACATCAGGGATTGCTGAATCAACAGGACTAAGTATTGTACATGCAGAGCCAGCTGCAGACAATGCCAATATTGCCATTGTGCTGTGCCCACAGCACAGTGGGGATGTTTTACCCTGTGAACAGCCCTGACTGCCCCTGCAGGCTGCAGAGAAGGCAGCTCCCTGCTCCCTGCCAGCAGGAGAGGAGAAGCTGGATTCTCCCCCCATCCCTGCCTCACTCCACCCCAGTCTGGCACCCTCCTGCTACCCCTTGTACCTTCAGCATCAGTTTCAGCAGCTTCAGCTGGCTCCTCTTCCTCCTTCAAAATGAAAACAAAGCCATTTTAAGGAGAAAAAGCCCTTTCTGTCAGTGAAAGAGCAGCCTTGGCAGCTTGACTGACTGCCCCATGTCCTTCCTCTCAGACTCTCAGCCTGTTCAGCGCCCACTCCTGAGGGTGAGAGGAGCCCTCTCTCCACCCACAGCCACCTCTGCTGCCCAGCTTCAGGGATGGGGACACCCAGGTGGGCAGCGTGGCCTGTGCCCAGCCCAGCCTGCCCCTGCCAGGGCACTGCCTGCCCCCAGAGAAGCTCTGAGCCCCGGGGCAGAGCAGAGCTGAGTGCAGGGAGCCGAGCAGGGAGCGGTGCTGTACCTGCACAGGGGCACCTTGCAGATTGCTTATCTCAGCTTCCTCCAGCTGCTCAGCCCTGGGGGCCTCCTGGGCAAGGCAGGTTTCATCCACACCCTCATCAGCAGGGGCACAAGGAGGCTGCAGCAGGGGCCTGCAAGGGAGAGAAGAAATACTGCCTGGGAGACCAGGTGAGAGGTGATGAATAAATCAGGGCATTGCATGGGCATGAGCAGAAACTGCAGAGGCAGAAAGATCCAGGCAGAATGTTTCTCCTCCTGTGCATCATTTCTCATATAATTAAAATGGGACAAATAAAAAGCCAAAATCTAATTTCCAGGCAAGGCTTTCCCACAAGAACTATTCAAATCCCACGTTTGCCTGTGCAAGACACCACCAGGACACATAATTCTCATTTTCCTTCCTGAGCAAGAACAGGCCTCAGCTCCACCATTCTGACAAAGAGACTCTCAAGACTGATTTTGTTGCTTTAATATAACTTCATAACTGAAATAAAAGCACCTCAAATGTTATTTTGTGCATTTACCTCTTGATTTGGCAAGAAATGCAAAGCAGGGATTTGGGATAATGAGAATTTTAAGACAGCTAAATGCATGAAAATATTTGTATTGTTATTTTTAATAATTTCCCCCCTTCATGTTTAAAATTATGCTCCCTTCAAATGTGGTCACAAATCTTTCCATCCTAAACTAGAAAACCTGTTGGTCTCTCTCTCTTCTCCCAGTAAACAAACACATTGAAGGATGGAGCAGCATCTCATTCACCCCACAACTGAAGCTGAAGTTTCTACAGTGAAGCTCCAGGAACAGATTTTTATGAAATACAAACATATGGGCTTGACAGTGAGTAATCATGTGTTTTCAGCTTCTTCCTGAAAATCTAGCTACTTTAGAGGAATTAACACAGAATAATATTGTAGTGCTAGGTAATAAATCCCTAAATGTTTATCTCATGTGAAATCAGAGCAAACTACTAATCTGAGCAGAAAGATGTCTCCCAATCCCATCCAGACCAAAGTCACCACCTTCCACAAGAGCTCGGCTATTTTCTACAACAGGAAAAAATGTAAAATTGTACCTACTTGTATGAAGCAGCATCAACACATAATCCTGTCTTTACATTCAGCTCTGTAACACTCAAAACAATCCCGGTTGCCCTGAATTAATGGGCACGGTTCAAACAGCACAGCCCATCTCCGGAGCCGGCTGCTCCCGCCTCCAAAGGCGCAGGAGGGGCTGCGGTTGCCACGGGCGGCCGCGATGGAGACGGAGCCCGAGTCACAGGAGACGCTCCTGTCACCAGGTGCCGCGTCAGCAGCGAGCCCTGGGGCAGCCGGTTGGCCAAAGCATCCCTCCTGCATGCCATGCTTCCTGCCTGCCATCTCCTCCTCATGCCAACCATACCCAGCACATCCATCCCTCCTGCCTGCCATCCCTCCCGCATGCCATCCTCCTGCCTGACATCCCTCCTGCATCCCTCCTTCATGCCATCCCTCCTGCATTCCATCCCTCCCTCATGCCATCCCTCCCGCATGCCATCCCTCCCGCATGCCATCCCTCTCTCCTGCCATCCCTCCTGCATGCCACCCATCCCCAGCACAGCTATCCCTGCCCAGCACACCCGTCCCTGCCCATCCTGCCACGCTGGGAGCTCTGCTCTGCCATGGCTGTTTCAGCCTCTCCAGCTGGAGAATGCACTTGAAACAAAAGCTGCAATCACACTCGTTTTCAACAAAGCCCTGAAGGCAACAGGAGCCACTCACTCTGCACTCTCCTGCTGCTCCTCCTCTTTCTTATCTTCCTCTTTCCTCTTTTCCTCTTTCTTCTTCTCCTTCTCTTTTTTCCTCTCCTTCTCTTTCTTCCTCTTCTCCTCTTTCTTCTTCACCTCCTCCTTTTTCCTCTTCTCCTCTTTCTTCTTCACCTCCTCCTTCCTCTCCTCTTCCTCTCCCTTTCTGTCCTCCTCTATCTTCCTCTCCTCTTCCTCTTTTTTACGGTCTTCCTCCTCTTGCTTCATCTCTTCCTCCTCTTGCTTTTTCTCCTCTTCCTCATTTTTCCTGTTCTCTTCTTCTTTCTTCTTCTCCTCTTCCTCTTTTTTCCTCTCCTCCTCCTCTTGCTTCAACTCCTCCTCCTCTTGCTTCCTCTCCTCTTCCTCCTTTTTCCTGTCCTCTTTCTTCCTCTCTTCTTCCTCCTCTTTCCTGTCCTCCTCCTCTTGCTTCACCTCCTCTTCTTTCCTCTCCTCCTCCTCCTCTTGCTTCACCTCCTCTTCTTTCCTCTCCTCCTGCTTCACCTCCTCTTCTTTCCTCTCCTCCTCCTCTTGCTTCATCTCCTCTTCTTTCCTCTCCTCCTGCTTCACCTCCTCTTCTTTCCTCTCCTCCTCCTCTTGCTTCATCTCCTCTTCCTCTTTTTTCCTCGCCTCCTCTTCTTCTTTCTTCCTTTCCTCTTCCTCTTTCTTCCTCTCTTCCTCCTCCTCTTTCTTCTCCTCCTCCTCCTTTTCCTCATCCCCCTTGGCAGTGTTTGGGGAGCACAAACAGATTCTGGAAAGGAGAAGCTCATGAGTTGAAGCCCCCCAGCTCTGAACACACTGCCCAGCCCTTGGGCAGACCCAGCAGGGTTTCTATGGCAGAAGCAAGGGCGAAATATAAAGGGACAATTTCCATTTCTGAATGGCATTCCAGCTGCATGCACCACTGCTGGGAACAAGGTCCAAAGCCTCTTACCCTGGGGCCAAATTCTACTCACAGGAGCCCAAGCAGAGCCTCCCTCACCTGTCCTCTGCAGGGCACTGTGAGCATTGCTCCCGTGGCTCTGTACTAACCAAAACTGAGACATCAGGAGAAAAAGATATTTGCTCAAGCACCTTTTGGATTCTGCTGGGGAATCCCCCCTTTTTGGAAACACACTTTGGCTGCCAGCACCAGCCCTTGCAAGGATGGATGCCCAGGGACAGGCTTGTCCCCTCCCATGGCCACCACACTGGCCCATCAACAGCATCTCCCTTCCCCTACCTGGATTCCTCTTCCTGAGGCTCCTCCTGGATGGTGGGAAGGGAATGAGCATCTGCCTGCAGCTCAGCCTGGTGAGCCCAGGCTGTCATCTCTTCATTCATCTGCCCGTCCTCCATCTCTTCCAGGACGAGATGGGTTTCCTCCTGCTCCCCAGGGGCTGCATGAACTGAAACAGGAATGGGGAGAGGGAGGTGATGAAGGGACAGGGACAGCAGCAGGCTCTCCAGAGGCCAGGGCAGGTCCCAGGTTTGCTCCTTCTTGGTTTCCAGGAAGACCTTCCTTGGAAGACCTTCTTGGTCTTCCAGGTTTGCTCAGTGGGGCAGTGCTGGAGTGGCTCTCAGCCTGCCCAGAGCTGTGCAGCCCTGCTGCCCCTGTGTGGAGATTCTCAGTTCAGTCCAAGAAAGAACAGAGACCATTTCTCCCAGGCTGAGCCTGGGAATTGTAGAGGAAAAGAATGAAAATAGTTATTATCTCTCTTTCTGTAACCACTGTTTATAGTTATGGTTCCCACAGTGTGCTGTTCATAGTACACCAACAGTGTGAGATGTTTCTACTTTGAGACCAATCAAGGATCACCTTAGTGAGTCACATTATAAAAGACCCACACCTTTCATTAAAGGGGCCTTCTGATCCACCTGAAGACTGAAGTCTCTCTTTCTGTCCCTGATTCAACAGCCTCACCCCTGAGCTGGGCTGCACAGGTACCTTGGGCCCCTTTGCAGAAGGAAGAAGAAAATTCCCCATTTTCTGCCAAGCACAGCCAAAAACCCACAAAAGTCTTGAGCAACCTGGTCTAGTGGGAAATGTCCCTGCCCACAGAAAGGGGGGTGGTGCAGCTTTAAGGGCCCTGCCAACCCAAAGCATGCTGTGATTCTGTGAAAGCCACAATCCTCTGCACACAGATGAGTGCTGGCTGCCCTGCACACGCAGCCCCCTCCACCAGCAGTGCCCTGGCCCATCTCCAGGCCATGTTTTGATCTCTTTGCAATCTGGAAGAGCCCACAGCCTTTTCCCCTTTGTGAATTTCTGTCCCAGCACAGCCCAAGGGCCCTGGATCTGCAAGACCCAACCCAGAGCCCCCATCACAGCACTCGAGCACCACGTGCTGCCCACTCTGAGCACCCTCCCAGGCAAGGAACATCCCCACAGCACTTCCCAGCATCTCTGGGGCAAAACCCCCAGCAGGTTACTGGGGGCTGTAAGCAGCTGCAGAGTGAGGAGTCTGAGCCAGGAGGAGCCCTCTCCATGTCCCAGGGGTACCCATCCTGCCAGGTCAGGCTCACACCAGAGAAACAGGAGGAGGAAGCACATCCGCTCGCTGGAAAATCAGTTTATTTTGAGGTCTGCCTGACAGCAAAACTTACATATCCACAGCAAAGCTAATAGGAAACGTGCAAACTGAACTACAGAAAGGCAGGAAACCCAGGCAGTGTCATATCTATGGCTTGTTTACCCACCCCATGGTGCCCACAATGCCTTCAGCCCATTCCCTCTGGATCTCCATTAATTAAAACATGGGGCAGCAATCAGGGAAATGGCTTCTAAAGCACACCATGGCTTTTGGATACATTATATGAAAATGTGGTAAATACTAAAACTGTGTCCTGGTACAAGCAAGATTCATTTTAAACACAGGGATTGATCTCAAGGGGTCTCCTGGCTCACAATTTATTGTTAGAGTTGCCTGGATGATCCTAAAGAGATGCAACAGTGGGAGATCTCAACCTGGCCTGTCAATACATCAGGGGCCTTATTCAAAATATGGAAAAAGGCTTTGTACCAGGGTCTGTAAGGACAAGGGGCAGCAGTTTTAAACTGAAAGAGGAACATCCATATTGGACATAAGGAAGGAATAGTGTGCTGTGGTTGCCCCATCCTGGAAGTGTTCAAGGCCAGGTTGGGCAGAGCCTGCAGCAACCTTGTCTAATGGACAGTTGGGCCAGATCATCTTCAAAGGTCACTCACAACCCAAACCAGTCTGCTGCTCCAAGGTCTGTATCCAAAACCTGGGGTGTAGGGGCTCCCACGCCCCATGCCTGCCTGCAACCTCTGGGCTGGAGACAGCCCCTGGAACCCCCTCCCTGCTGGGACATTCCTGCTGCTGCAGGTAGTGCTGAAGCTCTCAGCTTCAGGAGGGAGCAGCCATAGCTGGGGGTAAGGAGAGTTTGGGGTAAGTTCTCTCAGAAGAAGAGCCTGGGCAAATATGTTTAACCATTAACTCCAATCTATTCACCTAGAGATTAGCCTCACCCTCCTGATTTGCTGCTGCAAATCAGAGCCCTTTCCACTTGCTGGGAGGAAACACTCAGTTATGGAAGAAAAGCAACAAGGAGATGACAAGAGCTTCAAGAGGTTTATAACATTACACCCCAGAGGCAGAAGTTGACTCCAAGAAGCCTGGAGATTTCAGCTGGGGGTCTTGGGGTGAATATTCAGATGTTGTGGGGGCATTGAGAGGGCCAGGAGTGCTGGGAGACTGCAGCAAGAGGCTTTCTGCCTCTGAGGTGTCCTGAGTGATGCTTTTCTACCATCCTGTAAATTATAGCTCCCATCTCACAGACGCCATCGTGCAAAAGCAGCAGCTCCAATTCCCAGAGCAAAGAGGGAGCCAAGTGGGACAGCCCTGGGGCTGGGTCCCTGTGCCAGCCTTGGGTCCCCACTGCCCCAGCTGGGAAGGAGCTGGACACCTTTTGCAGATTCCCCTTTGCTTGTCCTCCCCAGCTGTGCTTTCTCCTCAGGCTGGTCTCTTTGGGGTGTGGGAAGGGCTGGTTTGCCACGGTCTTCGTTTTCCGTTTGTTTCAGAGGCGCTAAGCCCCTTTGCCCCCTGAAACAAAAGGAGAAGGAAAACATTAATGAGCGTGCTGGCAGGCTGGTGCCAGGGCAGATCTCCTGCCTGACCCTTCCTTGGGCCGGTTCAGGGACCTGGAGATGCCTGAAGGCACCACAGCCAGCTGGGCACCAGGGCTGTGCTCACCCAGCACACCCAGCAGCATCCCTGGCTCTGCCTCTTCCCGAGCTCCATGGCAGCACACAGGGCTCCAGTTTGCACAAACACATGGAGAAATGCCTTCCCCCAGGATTTCCCTCTCTCAGGTTCTGCCAAGGGGCTGTTGGCCTGTGGGAACAACTTCCCAGCATATCCCTGGGGGAGTGCATTTTCCATGTGCCTCAACTGTCCCTGCTGCCATCAGCAGCTCCCACAGCCCAACCAGCCACTCCTTTCAAGGGACAGCACTTGTACAGGGGTGTGTAACCCTGCCCAGACCATCCACAGGGGCAGCTGTGGCTCTGCATTTTGCCCAGCATCCCTCAAAGTGCCTGCAGTGGGGAGCCAAGCCCCCCCTGCCTGCAGAGCTGGTGCTTGATGCCCTCCATGGGCACACAGCAGTGTGAACCCTGCAGGTTTTCCCACAACCATGCAGATTCCATTCTAAAACATCTAATCTCAGCATTTTGTTTTCCTGGGGTACCTTCCTAGACATCTCACACCAGGCTTGGCAAACACCAAAAGAAAGAAAGAAAGCAGAAGTTTTGAATTCCCTTATAATTCTTTGATCAAATCCCTCCAGCTCCAGCACAGCTCAGGACAGACCTTGATTTCAGCACTAAATCCCAGGACCTGAGGGTGTGGGATGCTGCACCAGGAGACTCCCTCAGCCTGAGTTTTACCAAGCCCACAGCACAGCTCAGCAACAGCTCCCTCTTCTCAAGTGTCAACAACTCCCTTGGCTTCCCTGGGGGGTTCCAGGGGCTCCTGAGGTGGCACCCAGGGCAGACCAGGGGATAAAGATGCCAGTGACCCCTCTTCCCAGTAACCCAAGCCAATAATGAGCTTGGCAGTCAAACCATCATGGAGAAATGGAGCCATCACTTACTTTGTTCCACAGGACTCAAGGTTGTGGTGGCCACTCCCTGTCAAGAGGAGAAGGAAACCATGAGACACCGCTCATTTTCAGTAACCCTTAATTTTTACCCTCAATGCCCCATTTTCAGTACAGGTAGCCCTTTCACTCTAAATACCCCATTTTTGTGGCAAGCTGGATGGTTTGGCCATGGGCCATTCATCCTGCTCAGGAGCACATGAATGAGTTTGCCTGAGGGTGAGAGAAGGAAAGGAGAGCTCTGTAAAGCTGCTGCTGCTATTCCTTAGAGCTGGGACCACACCTGCATGAGATGCCAGAGCCTGGCCACCAGCCAGGGCTGCATAGAAAGGCAAGGGAACAGTAAAGAAAGCACATGCTCCAGGATCTCCTGCTGCACAGAAGCCAAACACTGGCCTATATCAGCTAAGCAGGCCATGGGGACTTGTTCTCTTGACAGAACTGGGTGACAGCCCAAAGCACAGCAGGTCCCAGCACTGACCTAGTGACATCTGCAGGGCAGGGGACGCCCTGATCGTCAGGGATGTGGTGTTCCCATGCTCTTTCCCTGTTCATCAGTCAGCCTACCTGTGTGTCCTGCTTCTCCCTGGTCACCGGCTGTGGCATCACCTTCTCCAGCCCCTGGACAAACCAGCTGAACATCCTGCAGACAAGAAACCCCTGGTAGGACTGGCAGCCAGAGCCTTTCTCCGGCCTCAGCTGTCCCTGTGGCCCCAGAGCCTGGCAGAAGGTGCCATGGTGGTTACCTGGTGCCATCCATACCCACGGGCTGAGGGCTCAGGGCAGCCCCCGGCTCCGGCCGGGCCTGGGCCGCCGCTGCCTTCGCTGCCGCCGGGGCACTCGGAACGCCTGCAGCGCTGGGTTTCGACTTCGCCTGGGTTTTAGTCCCTTCTGTGCCTGCTCGGGTTTATTGGAAAGAAGGAGGATTGGCAATGGAGCTGTCATAAATTGTTGGGAAGTGGAGCAAGCCAAGAAGGGCCACCCTGTCCCGTGGAGGGACAGGCCTCAGGGGCTCCCCTGGCAGCCTGCCTGGGCGAGGACATGGGCACATGGGGACACAGGCTGTGTGGGGCTGTGCAGGGATGGCAGGACCTGTGTCGCCACCCCTGCGACCTGCGTCCCCACCCCTCCTTCACTCCTCTTGGCACAGATGGAATCCCGGCCATGGAGACGAGGGCAGCCCACCCCAGCCAGGCCCAGCGGATCAGATCGCTCACCTTCCACCGCGCCTTCACTCTTCTCCTTCGGCTCTGTCTGCAGGGGGACAGAGGGACGGATGGATGTGGCAAAGCACTGCCCGCGGCCTCAGGCCAGCCCAAGTGGGCAAGTCCCCAGCGCAAGAGGACCTTCATGCTCATCCCCACATGCTCATCCCCACATGCTCAGCCCCTCATGCTCATCCCCACATGCTCAGCCCCACATTCTCAGCCCCTCATGCTCATCCCCACATGCTCAGCCCCACATTCTCAGCCCCTCATGCTCATCCCCACATGCTCAGCCCCACATGCTCAGCCCCTCATGCACATCCCCACATGCTCATCCCCTCATGCTCATCCCCACATGCTCATCCCCACATGCTCAGCCCCACATGCTCAGCCCCACATGCTCATCCCCACATGCTCAGCCCCTCATGCTCAGCCCCACACATCACTGCTCTGGTTTCAGCCCCACTGCCCTGACAACAAGCAGTTAACCCAGACAGCAGCGCTGCTGACCCCAATCCCAAATGAAGGGTCCTCCCTGCATCAGGGTGGAGGAACACCGGGACAGCACCCAGAGGTTTCTTTGTGCTCTGCGGAATTCCCCTGGGTTTTCCTCCCCAAGGTCCCAGCTGGGGTGTGCAGAGGATGGAGGCAGGGAGCTCACCCCATTCTCCTCTCTGCCCGGTAGCCCCCGCTCCTCCCGAGCTCGGCAGCGCTCACCTCCGGCTTTTTCATCCCCTCTGGCTGCGGCAGAATCCTCTCGAAGCCCTGTGAGAGCCAGCTGAGCACCCGCTGTCCTGCCCTGCGGGGAGAGCGCCGCGCTCGGGGAGCTCATCCTGCTCCCTCCTGCCCTCCCGCATCCCCCAGCTCATCCTGCTCCCTCCTGCATCCCCCAGCTCATCCTGCTCCCTCCTGCTCTCCTGCATCCCCCAGCTCATCCTGCTCCCTCCTGCCCTCCCGCACCCCCCAGCTCATCCTGCTCCCTTCCTGCCCTCCCGCATCCCCCATCCCGGCCGGGCACCCACCACTGCTCCGGGGCGCTCTCCAGCTCCCCCTCGGACGCGTCCTCCTCGGCATCGAAGGGAGTTATCTCTGCAAGGAGAGCGCTGCTGAGGGCATGGGGAATTGCACTGCTGGCAGCTCCAGGTGTCCCCATCAGCCAGCGCAAGGGGACAATGGTGCCGGTGTCACCAGCCGGGGAGTGGGATGGGGAGTCCCAGGATGCTGCACACTACAAACTCCCAGCTCTCCTTACCCAGACCATCGTCGTCCTCATCCCCAATGACCTGGACCTCTGTCTGAAAAGCCAAACATATTGTCTGAAAACCTGACAGCCCAAGAGAGGGATCAACCCTCTGAGTGGGCTTTCCCCAGGGATGGATGAAGGTAGAAACCCATGCAGGGCAGGTTTAGTGCTCACAGTGAGCACGAGGAGAGTGATAAGAAGGGAAAAAGAAAAGGTAAGAAGAGGCAGAAGCTCAAACATACCAAACCATTTCCCAGATCTGTCTCCTACCTCATCAGCAACGTCGATGCTTGTCTCGAAGCTCTTCCCGAGTGCCTGCAGCCCTGGGGCTGGGGCTGGCTGGGGAATCACCTTCTCCAGCCCATGGGAGAGCCAGGAGAGAACACTGCTCCCCACACTGCCAGGGAAAGGGGTGAGTCAAGCTGGGAATGCCATCCAAGGCATCCCCAACAAAAAGCAAAATCCCAAGCAAATCATGCTGCACAAAGGGTGCAGGAGCTGTACCTGTCAAACACAGAACTCGAGTCCTCAGAAGCCACAAAGGTCACTTTCTTTTCTGTTTCTTCAATAGCAGCAGGGGAAAATAAGACAAGCTCCTGTCAGCACTCTGGCAGCCCCAGGAGGCCAGGCAGGAGTGGACAGGAGGGTAAAGGAGCACTGACGTGCAGCCTGAGCCATGTGGGGCTTACCCTCCGTGCGTGCCCTCTCAGCAGCGTCTGTGGGGCCAGCAGCCTTTCCTGTCGGTGCCTTCAGGACAAAAGGCAGGAGGAGTCAGAGAATGAGGCACAGGGGACACCGTCCCTGTTCAAAGGTGGCTGCAAACCCCGGGGACTCCCCACGCTCCTGCAGGAATGCATCCCGGCCCCCTTCCCTGCTGGGGATGCTGCAGAGGCACCAGGCACCTCTCACCATGCTCACGGTGTCCCCATCACCCCCAGGTGGCTCCCTGCTCACCTTGGCTGGCTGCACAGGGCTCTCCTCTGCCACGCGGGGCACCGGGGGCTGGGGCACCACCCGGTCGATCCAGCCCATCATCCCGCTGGCTGCGGGCACTGCCCGGGCTCTCCAGCTGGCAGGAGCCCAGCACGGGGTGCACAGTGCCCAGGAAACACCGGCTGCTCACTGGGCTGGCTCCTGGGCAGCCCAAGAAGGTCCTTGGTGTCCTTCTGCGTCCACGTCCTGCTTGGGAAACACAGCACTGCAGCACAGCCAGAGCAAACCCTCATCCCTCACTGCTGCTGTGAGCAAAATAAACACTGTTTTATTCTCACCATCTCAGTTAAACTTGCTTTTACTGAAGGTAGCTCCTCAGTTAGATGTTTTATTTTCACACCTGTCCTCACCAGGAAGCCATTGCAGATGGATCACAAAAGCTGTGATGCTCTGCTCTACTCTCCCCATCATTTTTCATTTGAAGGAAGCTGAATAGTAATTTGAACAGAATTTTTTTATGAGGAAGTTCATGTCACAACACACAAATCCCCTCTTTCTGCCCCTACAAAACAACCCTGCTCCACCACCTTTCAGCCATACCCCAGGGCCATGGTGGCTGCTGGGGCAGGTACCTGCTGGGGGCTCTGGCAGGGCAGCAAAGGCACCCAGCACTGGCTGCTGTGATGGTGATAGGGCAGGTAAAAGTGAGATTTTGCAGAGCTGTCCAAGCTCTGGCTGCTTGGTCTTTTTGGGTCCCTTCCTTCCCTTTTTGAAGCAGCTCCAGGCTGGGATACAACACCAGTGAGCCAAGTGACATTGCACATTGCTGTTACTTGCTGTTGCCCCTCTGAAGGGCTGTGCTCTGCCCAAAATGCCCCTCTAGAGATACCCCACTCTGCCCAAAATGAAGGGCTCAGAGCACCTCAGACAGCCCCAGGTGATACCTCTGAAGGGCAAATGGAAGCAGAGCCCTGAGCTCCTTCCAGCCCGGCCAGGAAACTGCACAGGGGTTTCAATCCCAGTCCCACATGCAGTAGGTAGAGGCTGGGAGCTGCTCAGCTCTGGGCTCTTTGAATTAACCCCTCATGCAGCTTTCAGGCATGCAGGATATCCTCAGTTCCCTTGAGATGGCTCACTGGGGGCTCTCCAAAGCCTGGCTCCTTAAATCTAGGCTGGGGTTTGCAGGGAGGGTGATGTGTGCCCTCAGCCCTTTGCTTGCCTGCACCTCCATCCACTCTCCCACAGACCCCCCAGACCCCAGAGCTGGGCAGAGTGGCTGTAAAACACCTCCTGAGGCCTGACAGCCAGAAATCAATTTAATTATCTTGTATCTCTCACTGGGTACAAGGGATTAAGGAGCTGCGAACGCCCTGGGAACAGCAAGGAAAACTGCCAGTGCCTGCAGCAGAGGCATTTCCACCCATGCTTTGGTCCCAAAGAAGCCCAGGGTCCATGCACACAACTGAGCCCCAACAATCCTGGAGAAAGCCCCCTGAGGCTGCAGCGAGCCCCCCTTGTCAGCCAAGGGCTCCTCCTCCCTCACCCTGAGCTTGTGCAGCTGTAAAAGCCTGGACCATATCCCTGTCCCTGGTCTGGGAAAGAAAGTGGAGGGCAGAGACTGCTCCTCTGGCAGATCTGAACAAGAAATGGGCAGAAACATTTGTGGGTCCCCACAAAACTAGCTGCTAAAAGAAACAGGAATAAGGAGCCAGGATTTGCCTTCAGGGACATGAAAGAGTTGGCAGCCTCATGCACCTGCTGCACTGCAGGCACCCAGCGGTGCCACCACCTGTTGTGGCAGCTCCTTTGGCCAGCCAGCAAAGGGCCTTGGTCTCATTTCAAAGAGCAAGAAGGGCACAGACCCACAGCCCCATTTGGAGCAGGGAGCACTGTGGCCTTTCCTCCCCCCAGCAGCTGATCAAACCTCCATCCACACCACCCAGCCCTCTCAGCATCACTCCCCATGGACCAGCACAGCTATTCCAGATCCCCAAACCCCCTGTGATGGCAGAGGTGGCCCTGCAGAGCCTCCCTGGCTGGCACTTACCCCCGCGGGCTCAGCACTGCCTCCCTGGGCAGCCACCCTGGCACGGAGAGCTCCCCTGGCCACTGCAGCTCGCCACTGCCCCCCCAGCCACCCCGATCGGCTCAGGGCTCTGGGGGATTAGCCCCGTGCTGCCTGCAAATGGGATTACTCAGCTGTCCTGAGTGGCTTCCAGCAGCCTGCCTGCCTTTGGTGCAGGGTGCTGCAAAAAAACCCCCTAAAATCAAACAGGTTTGAGCAGCCTCAAAACCCCAAAGGTACCCCAGGCACTCACCAGCAGCGATGTAGGGAAGGCAGGCGTCTCACCCATGGGCAGGGGGAGCAGGGATGTGCAGAGGAGCAGCGCTGGAGCTGCTGAAGCCCCGTGGGGTGACACAAGGTGATGTGCCCAGGGTGCTCCACCCACAGCTCTGCCCCAGCTCCTGAGCAACCACAGCAAATCTGCGCTGGGCTGGGCTAAGCCTCCCCTTGCTGAGCCTGCCAATTGTGCTTGATCCGTTTACCTCCAGCCCTGCACGACTGCCAGCCTTTCCCACTGCCCCTAATCTTGGCCACAATGACACCCTGGAATCCAGCATGGCTTCTGTGGCCCATGTCCAGCCTGTTTCTGCATGCCCAGGGCTCCCTGACCCGCTTCCTCCTTCCCTGGCTCCATGGTGTCTCCACCCTGGCGGGCAACAAGTGCCTGGCCATCGTGCCTGGCCCCAGAGCTCTGTAGCAGGCTCCTCTCCTGCTATCACAGGATGGGGGATGCAAAACAAACCCTCAGGAGAAGCTTGAACAGTTGGATGTGGGGCTGGGATCCCAGAGCACAACATGCAGCAGTTTCTGCCCCCTGAACAGCTGCTCCCTTCTGGCAGGATGAGACTCCTGCCTGCTCCTGCCTTGAAGCTCCCAGGGAGGAGTTTTGCCCTGGGGAGGGATTATTCCAGTTCTAGCAGGGGCAAAACCACTCAGAATACTGTGCTTGTGTTTGTTTTCAGCCCCTGGGAGCCTGCTCATACCCTGCATCTTCTACTTACCAGGAAGATGAACAATCAATTCTACTTCAAAAAAGTTCAGGGGAAAGAAAGAAAATATGAAAAAACCCCAAACAGAGCCAGACAGAGCATGGAGACAGATGAGGAGGCAGTGCTTGGCACATGGCCTCCTCTCCAGAAACCTTACACACCCACAGGAAGGTATAAATAACTATAAATTTATTAGTAAAGCAAAACCATTTGACACTCACACAGAAGAGCGGGATGTGTTATTACAATATATATACACACATACATGGAGTATCATCTTAGAAACACATGGAGAGCAGTGTTAAAGGCACTGCAAGCCACACAAACCTCAGCAACCTTGGCTGTGACTCCTGACAGCCCTGGGAACTCTGCTGGAGTCGTGAGCACGGTTTGGGAGGTGCCCAGGAGTCTCCCTGACCATGAAGTCCCTCAGGTCCACGCTTGGAGGCACTCAGGAACAAGCCCACGGTCCAGCTGCCACCTGTGCTCCTGCTCTCCCCACTGAGCATCCCAGGCACGCTGTGAGAGCAGCATCTTCACATCCACAGAGTGCCAGGGGTGGCTGCCAGGAGATGCTGGGGAGAGCTGGGTGCTCACCCAGCCTGGGGGCAGCTGCAGCCCCAAACCTCACTGGCCTGCCCTTACTGAATCTCAGATTTCACCTGCATGCACAGGAACCTTCCCACAGGGGAACTCACCACCCAAGGGAGAAAGAGTCCAACTCTGAAGTACAAGAGGGTTTTGCCTATTCTGTAATGGTCAGGCTTCAGCTGCAGCCTGGAGTTGATGGTAAATACCCAAGGGAAGTGCAGAATGTGCTCTCCTCCCTCCTCTTCTCCCTGCAAGGGCAGGCTTGAGTGCCCAGAGATGGTCCCAAAACTCTGTCAGAGGATGCTTTCCCCTTTGTCCCCCAGTCCAGCACATGGGCCCTGAGACCAGAGCATGAACATCTTCCCACCCAGACTGCAGAGATGGCATCTGCTCACTGGAGAGCTGGCATGGCCACCTGAGCATCCCATGGTCCCAGGGGTGTCCCTGCCACAGCTAACTCAGCTCAGCTGATGCACACAGCTGCTGCACAGCACTGCCAGGGGAACCAACTGCACTGAGCCCACCCCAGTGCCAGGACACCTCCCAGCAATGTCTGACAGTCCTTCACTGACCTAATCCCCAGCCTTGGAGATGGAAATGGCAGCTCCCAACCCAGTCCCCATTTCCTGCAGCTCTGCTCTGGCTCTTGGTCCTGGCTTGGATTCACTTGTCAGAGCATGGGCAGCATCCCATGCCAAGCTGCCAGGTCACAGGCAGTGCCCATGCCCAGTGAAATGCATGGCCTGCTGTGGGCAAGGAGCAGCAAGATTCGGGTCCTAAACACCTGATCTCACCATCAGTGGTTGGGTACCACCAGGATCCAGCCTCAGCCTGGGAAAGGAATTTGGGGCTGGGGAGAGCAGAGGGAGGTGGGAAGGAAAGAAGAGACTTCACAATCAGCGTGGAAGAAGGAATGAAAAACAAACCACTGCTTACAAATAAAGAACTGAACAAAGAAAAGAAGCTGAGAATGTCCTTTAAAAGTATAAACTGAGGAAGGAAAGGGACTGAGACAGCTGAAGGCATCCTGTAGGTAGGGTCAGGGCAAGTGAAGATCAGTAAAAGCCCAGGTTACAGACTACCTACTCCTGGACCCAGGAAGCCAGAGGAACAGCAGCCCTAGAGAGCAGGACTTAAGTCCTGGAGAACACCCACAAAACCTCTGCTCAACCCAACCCTCCTCTCCACCTGCTCAGCCTGCCTGCCACGGAGAACCATCCTTTGGGAGGAACCCCCCTAGCCAGCCCCTCAGCATCCTCACTGGGCTGCAACCAGGCCCTGAACTGCCTCGAGCACTTCCCACAGGGCTGATGGCACAGCAGCTCCAGCACAGCAACTCTCTGCAGTGCTGCAGGGCAGTGAGGAATGCAAGAGGCCAAGCAGAGGAAGGAGCCTGAAAGTTGCTCAAAATAAACACCAAAAGTGAAGTGCAACAGGTACAGAGTAGAGACATGGTTTACTCCCCAGCGGGCTTTGGCCCCAGCTGCTCTTTGGTTTGAAAAGGAAACACCAGCAGTGAGCAGAGCCCTGAGTGTGATGCCCCAGGGACAGCAGCCCCCAGGCCAGCCTGTGCCTCCCCACACAGCAGCACAGTGCTGCTCCTGTGCCTCCTGCTGCTGCCACCTCCTCCCAACTCACTGGCCACAACCCAACCTAAAGGCACAGCAACGGTGATGGAGCTGCTTCCCCCACCCCTGCAGGCAACACTGCTGCTTCCAGCTGGAAAATGCTCCTATAAAAACATACCCAAGCTCTCTGTGGCCACTCAGTGCCCACCCCACCCACAAGCTCCAGCTGCATGTTCTCCATGGGCTTCAGCTGGGTCTGGGCTCCTGCAGGACAGCAAATGAAACAAGAGACTGAATCACCATGGACTCACAGCCAGGCCTAATAATGTTCTAATCCTGATCCATCATGTTTTTGAACCTGGAGGCACCTATTCACCAGCTGATGACCTGGACCTGGACTCACCCCTGCCAAGCTCCCCACAGCATCCCCTCTCTCCCTGGCATGGGGTCCCAGATGAGTCTCTCTGCCCAGGGCACTGCTTGGCCACTGCCACATCCTAGGCAGAGCCTCACTGGGATACCCAGGGCTTTCCCAGCTGCTCAGCACAAGAGAAACACCCCCCAACAGTCCCTGTGTCCAGCTGCACCAAGGGGACAGCACCTGGCAGCTCCATGGCTCTGCACAGTGTGGAGCTGTGTCTGGGCCCAGCACCACCCTCCTCTGCCCCGGGTGCCAGGCAGTCACCCAGGCAGTCACCCAGGCTCCTGGGGAGGGAACAGAGCAGGGCACAGCCAGCTGATCCAGCTGATGATTTCTCCAAACCCTCCTCTGCTGCTCTAGAAAGAAACAGCAGCGCCACAACAGCCCATGGAGGCAGCAGCTGACTCTAACTCACAATCCCCTCCTGGCAAAGCTGAGCCTCTCTGCAAGCTCTGAGCCCTGGGCACTGATCCTGGCTGCCAGTGACCACTGAACCCCTGGCAGCTGTGCTGGCAAAGGCAGAGGAGCCATGGCCCAAGGCAGGAACAGAGCAAGGGTTCAGGGGGGTGCCACAGCCCTCATCTGGTCCCACATTCGAGACTCCATCACCACCAAGCCCTTCTGCAAAGACAGGATTAGCCTTCCTTTGTTTGAACTCTCTTTTACTCCTACAGTAAAGCATACACTGAACTTACTACATATTAAACAGCAAAACCCAGTTACCTAGAACTAAAGAGCTCTTTAAAAATCCAAGTTACCACATCTCTTTTGTTTTTTTAAAGATTCAGTATGACATCAAGTTAAACTATACAGTATTTTTAATGAATTTTAACAAACTGCTTTTATAAAAAAAAAAAGGTAAAACAAAAAAAAAAGAGGAAAAAGAAACACAGATGGAAAACTTGGTAGGAAGTTCTACATCTTTGAGGCAGCACAAAGTAAGATAACCATCATGGGTCCCTCTTCCTTGGGCAGCAGAGAGCACAGTCTGTTTTAATCACCTTTAAGTTGCACATGAAGAAGACTCAGCCCCAGGGTCTACCCTGTCACTTCCCTGTCCCAGCCCCTCAAAATGCACCCTGCTCCCCCACACTGTGCTGGAAATGGAAAATTAAAGCCTTTCTCCACCTTTCAGACAAGTGTCCCCCAACAGGGATGCAAGGTTAATCTGCCTACACTTGCCATGGACAACAGCCATAACCTTGTCCTTGTGCAGCACAGGGGCAACACCCTGGCTGCTCACTGCAACCTCACAGCAGCACCAGCCAACACCAGAGATGGGCTGAGGCTGGCAGGGACCTCTGAAGACCCCCAGGTCCAACTCCTTGCTTGGACAGGTCAGCTACAGCATATTGTTCAGGACCACATCCAGCCAGGGCCTGAACATCTCCACAGATGGACACTCAGTATCTCCAAAGATGGAGGGGGAAGGCTGGGGGACAACCTAGTAGGCACATCTTCAACCTCCAAGGCATCTAACTGACATGTAATGGATCTCTTGGACATGAGAAGCCTGCAAATTCCTGCAGATGAAAACACCTGAGGCTGCATCAACCTTGCTAGGGGAGATTTATTTTGAAGTGATGTTTACAAGAAGTGTGCAAAACCTGAAGAATACAGACGAGGTAAAGAAAGGGCAAAGGGGTAAAACAGGACTCCTGCAAGAGGGGAAAAATAGACTTCTCCTTTACCCACTGCTAACTTTGCCCTCCCCAAGGAGCTGAGCCTGCAGGCCATAAAGGATTCTCCTGACTCACTCTGGTTCCTCCAGCAAATCAGACACCAAGCCCCTGGCACATGCTGTGGGTTATGCTGGCCATGGCAACACCTCTGCAGCTGTAGGTTATTGTAGTGTTCATCTCACCCCTTAGTGTTGGAGCTGTGACAGCCCTTGCCTGACCCTGCTGGAGGTACCACAGTCAGCCCAAGGGTGCTCAGGGGCTGGAGGCAAGGCAGGAGAGGGGAAGTGCCTTGGGAAGCAGCTCTGGAATGGCAGGCTTTTGGTTGGGAGCAGGGAATGAATGCTGTAACAGAACCAAGGAACTGTTAGGGCTGGAAGGACCTTTGGAGATTATCTAGTCCAACCCCCCTGCTAAGTTAGGGTCACCTAAAGCAGGTTACACAGAAATTTGTCCAGGTGGGTTTTGAATGTCTCCAGAAAGGGAGAATCCATGATCTCCCCCCAGGCATACTGTCCCAGTGCTCCTTGCCATGCTTTCTGGTGGCAGCTTCCTACAGCTCCCTGTGCAGCTGGCAGGGACAGGGGGCAGGCAGGCCCACTCAGACCCCTGCAGAGTGTGACAGCCAGGCACTGCAAAAGCAGCAATGCCAAAGTGCTTTTTGGAGCTGTGGAGCCCCATGGCTTTTCCCTTTCAACACTCTAGAAGGAGAGAGAGCAGGGGAGGTTGGGGCAGTCAATCAACACTAATGATCTGAAATGATGCCCTCAACTGAGCCTGGACCAAATTGGGAGACCCCAGCAGCAGAAACCTGCCATCTCTATGCCAAGCAGCACTCCCTGGGAGAAGGGAGGGCTGCCTCTGCCTTGCTCCTAAAGCCTCTCCAGAAGGAGAGTCACCCAATCCTCCCCACCAACCCTGCCAGGCAGGACAGGGGAAAAAGGCTGCACGCAAAGAGCTGGTGCCTGCAACAGACAGCTGAGCTCCCAGGACTGGAACTGCAGGTACAGCACAAACTACAGTCCAGGGAACACCAGGCATCTACAGGCACAGCTTCCTCCCTCCACCTCCCTCCTTTCCTTTCCACCCCTTTGAGATGTCCACGTCGTCTGTTGCTACTTCCATACAGGTGGCATATCTGAGGCCAGAGGAAAGTTTACCTGCCCACACGCCGTGCCCCCCCTTTCCCCCACACTCCCTGGAGGTTGGAGAGGGAAGGCCGAGGCTTGGGAGCGTCCCATGCAAGCTGAAAGCCGGGGTGGGGCGGGAGGCTCACGGCAAGCAGGCGGCCACCTGGTAGGCACCCTCGGCCGTGTGCTGCACGCTGTGCTCCTGCAGCAGGCCCAGGTCCAGGAACCTCTCCCCGCACCACATGCACTTGTACTGCTGCTCGCGGGCGTGCACGCTGTGGTGCTTGTTGAGGTGCTCGCGCTGCTTGAAGGCCTTCTCGCAGGAGGAGCACTTGTAGGGCTTCTCGCCCGTGTGCACGCGCCGGTGCCGCTGCAGGTCCGACGCGTACTTGAACCGCTTCTCGCAGTCGGGGCACTTGAGGGGCTTCTCGCGGGCCGGGTCGCAGCGGTGCTGCACGAACTCCGAGGAGGAGAAGAAACGTCTCTCGCAGAGCGTGCACTTGAGCGGCTTCTCGGCGCAGTGGGCCAGCTGGTGCTTCTGCAGAGCCGAGGCCCGCTTGTAGGACTTGTTGCACACCGCGCACTTGAAGGGCCGCTCCGCGTTCTGCACGCACTTGTGCCGCAGCAGTTCCGAGGACTGGTTGAAGCCTTTCTGGCACACGTTGCACTTGAAGAGGTTCTCTATGCCGTGCACGTGCTGGTGGTACACCAGGTGCGAGGGCTGCACGAAGCCCTTCTCGCACAGGTTGCACTTGAAGCGCTCCTCAGTCTTGTGCGTGCGGCGGTGGCGCATGAGCGCGTACTGCTGCTTGAAGCTCATCTGGCACAGGTCGCACTTGAAGGGCCGCTCCTCGCTGTGCGTGCGCTCGTGCTGCCGCAGGTCCGAGGGGCGCTTGAAGGCCTTCTGGCACTCCCCGCAGCGGAAGGGCCGCTCCCCGCTGGGCGTGCAGGGGTGCTGCAGCAGCTCCGAGGACTCCTTGAAGTGCAGCTCGCAGACGTTGCACTTGAAGAGGTGCTCCCCCGAGTGGGCGTACATGTGGCGCACCAGGTGGGAGCGGTGCTTGAAGGTCTTCTCGCACACCGTGCACTTGTAGGGCCGCTCGGAGCTGTGCGTCCGTTTGTGGTGCACCAGGTGGGAGGACTGGCTGAAGCTCTTGTCACACAGCGTGCACTTGTACGGCTTCTCGCCCGTGTGGATGCGCTCGTGCCGGGACAGCTCTGAGAGGTGCTTGAAGGTTTTCTGACAGATGGAGCAGCTGTAGGGCTTCTCCGAGGGGTCGAGAGGCTGCGGATGCTCTACCTCGGGAGGCTTGTAGGTCTTCTCACAGATGGAGCACTTCATGGTGTTGCCGTTGTGGACGTTGTGGTGCTGCGCCAGCGAGGTCAGGAGGGAGAAACCCATCTTGCAAACCCCACACACGAAGGGCTTCTGCTCCACCTGGATACACTGGTGTTCGAGGAGGTCGGTGGCCTGGTGGAAGATCTTCAGGCACTGGGTACACTGGAAAGAGCGGTCATGGCTTGGCAAGCACTGGTGCTCGTGGGGGTTGGAGAGGTGGGCGAGGTCATGGCCACACACACCGCACTTGTGGGACGGCTCTCCAGCCTGGATGGGGGCGTGCTGGTGGTGCTGCAGTCCAGGGTCTGGCTGGAGCAGGATGCCGTACACGGCACAGCCCAGGGGGTTGTCAGCAGTGCTGGGAGGGATGGAGTGCTCTGGGAGGGCGGCTGCCCCAGCGTGGTGCTGCTGCGGTGGCGGCGGCTGCTGTGGTTGCTGCTGTTGCTGCTGCCAGCTTTCTGACATGCTTGGGGAAAAAAATGGGATTTTAGCAGTGATAGCTTCAGCTTCCCGGATGAAAGGGTTCAAGTAAAAGCAAGACACAAAGATTCTGAGATCCTGATTCCCTGTAAATGATCCCCTCAAGCTGAGACCAGAAAATCCAGCCCACAGCCAGGATCCTGGGAAGAAAAGTGGTGAAGGGACTCCAGAGCCTCCTCCTTAGACCAGCACAGGTTCTTTAGGGACTGATTTGGTCTGGCTTTTCCTTCTTTTGGACAAAGGAACAGGAGGCAGAGGCAAGTGCCTTGAAGAGGGCAGGAGGATCTTCTCCGTGCTGGCTGCGACGTGCTCACACTTGTGAGTGACACAGGATGCAACCCAGGGAGCAGCTCTCTCTGCAGGAAAGAAGACAGCTCATGTCAGGTGTTAGAAGAAACGTGGGCAATTCTCCATCAACCTTCCCTCATGGCTCTCTTTGAAAACTCTCCTGCATCCCTGAAAAGCTACCAGGAAGCCAGTGGAACCAGAGCTCTACTTGCTGCTGTGCAAAGGGCCTGGGACAAGGAGTTCTCAGCCTGGAAAGGGCTGGGCTCAGCTTGGACACAGTTTGGGTGTTGTGCTCTCATGAGAGCCAGCACAACTGCCCAGGGCCTGCTCAGCTCAGCCCTGAGTGGTCACTGGATCTCCAGCACTGCTATGGCCCTGTCCCAGGACATTGGTCTCTCTGCACAGGCTATGCACCTGATAGATGCACCAAACACTATGCAATCAAGAAGCTTCTGGTTTAGATTTTACACATCTTGACATGATCCCACTCCAGCTGAAACAGCTCTTTGAAATGGTTCTGCTCCTCCTGCAGCCTGGATATCGAGCCCATTACCCAAGGGATGCATGCAAAGCATTTCCCCTTCTCTGGGCAGCGCTTGAGACTGGAAGAGCCAGGGAGCTCAGGAGAATATTTGCCCTCAGTGTTATCCTATCCTCAGACACAGGGATCACTCTGTGAAGATAAAAGTAGAGTTAAAGCAGTGGCTTAGCTGAACCTCCTACCAAACCCTGTAATAAAATTACACTGAAGCCAACCAACCTATGCCAGAGCTGCAGCCTGGCCTTGCCACAGAGCATCATCAGGCTCACTGAAAAGTGAGATGTCCAATAAAACCTGGCACCAGCTTAGAGAAGAATAAGACCCACCAGCGAGCAGCAGATAGCAGCAGTGTCAACACACCTCAAGAGAGAAGAAGGTGCAAGCCCTGGTGAGCAGCAGCCACCAGCACTCCTGAGCCTTGAGAGCATCCCCATGTCTGCATCAAAACATCTGCCCTCGGGGTAAGGAAATCCTTGGTCTACCACAAGAATATTTTTTATGTTTAAAACTATGCAATAAAGAGCACCAGAGAATCCCATTCCCCAGCATCCCCACCTCCAATGGCACTCAGCTGAGACTGGGTTGAGCCCCACAGCTCAGGTAGGGCTCTGACTGTGGGGACACTTCATTATTTTGTGCTCCAGCAGTTTGGGGCAGTAAAGCCCCCAGAGGCACCATCGCAGCCCTGCCCGCACGCAGGATGCTCTCCTTCTCCTACAGAGCTCACCTTGACGGAGCGAGGGCTCGCAGCGCCGGTACCTGCACCGTGCTCGGCGGGACACGAAACTTCAGCCCAGCCCGGGCGCCACCTTCCCCCGCACACACCGCCAACCGCAGCAGGACGAACCCACCGGCGGCGCATCCCGGGCTAACGGGGAGGTAGGATTGTGCCCCTCGCAGGGGAGAGCGATACCAACCTTGGCTTACCGAGGGCTCTGCGCGGGGACCCGCGTCGGCGCCAGCTCCAGCCTAACTCATCCCTCCGTGGGAGGTGGGAAGCGACAACCATTTAGGGAGCGCGGTCGGGAGCGCAGAGGTACTTTCAAACTGGCGAGGCGGCCTGCTCGGCATAGCCCGGCTGCTCCCGCCGGGCCCGGGCCGCCTCAGGGCCGCGGGGCGCGGGGGCGGCCGGGGAGCTCGCAGGCCACCAGCAGCCGCCGCCGCCGCAGCCCGCGGCCAGGCCCGGCCCGCCGCTCGCCGCTCCCCATCGGGCGGCCCCGCTGGCAGCGCGGGGACGGCGCCCCGAGGCCTTCACCGCCGCCGCGCCGGGAGGCCCCGCGCTGGGTCGGGTGTAGGGGGTCGCTGCCCGCCCGGGGCCGCCCCCGCCCCGGCGAGGCGCACACAAAGGGCGGCGGCGGCGGCCGGGCCGATCACCTACGGCGGGAGGAGGCCTCGCCGGCGGCAGGGCCGCGGCCTGCGCGCTGCGCCCGAGCCCCGCGCTGGCGTGGAGGCGGGAGCCGGGAGGGAAGAGGGGAGGGAGGGAAGGGAGCGAGCGGCGGGCGGGAGCGCAGCGGAGCGAGCGGAGCGGGCCGGGCCGGGGCGGCCGCGGCGGCGGCGGAGGAGGCGGGGCGGGCGCGGCGGGTGCTGCCCCCTGCCGGGCCGCGCCGGCAACTGCGCTGCCAGCGGGGAGCGAGGAGCGGGCCGTGGCGGCCGGGCCGCGGCCATGAGGGCCGCGCTGGTGGGCTACAGCAGCTCCGAGGAGGAGCAGGAGCAGGAGGAGGAAGGGGGGAGCGGGGGCGGCGGCGCGCAGGGGCCCCCCGGGGCCAGGTGGGTGCGGTGGGGTGGCGGCGGCGGGAGCGCGCGGGAGGCGGCGGGAGCGCGCGGCCTTCCTCCTCCTCTTCCTCGTTCTCACCCCGCTCCGGTCCCGCAGCGCCGGCCGCCCCCGCCTGCCCGTGCCCGCCGGCCTGCCCGGAGACCCGGACCCGGATGAGGCCGTGAGCGATGACAGCTCCCGGCACGGCGGCCGCGTGCGAGGCTTCCCCCACGAGCGGGGCAACTGGGCCACGCACGTCTACCTGCCCTGTAGGTACCGGCACCGGGATTGGGATGGACCGGGACCGGGATGGCACCGGGACCGGGATGGCACCGGGACCGGGATGGCGGGACGGAGCTCAGCCGCTGCCCCCCGGTCCCAGCGGGGATGCGCGGCCCCTCTGACGGCGCTGCCCCGCAGACACTGCCCAGGAGGAGTTCCTGGAGCTGCTGGAGCTGCTCGTGTCCCACGCCCGCACCTTCGTGCCGTCGCTGGCTGCCATGGAGGAGTTCCACGTGAGCCTCTCGCAGTGCGTGGTGCTGCGCTACCACTGGATCGAGCCCTTCGTCCGCTGCCTCCGGGAGCGCCTGGCCGCCTTCCACAGGTGGGTTTGGCAGAGCCCGGGCAGGGCGCTCCGCACACCCTCCCCTGCCCTCGGGACCCGTGCTTTGCCAGCATCCACGCCCTAAGGTGTCCCTGGGCTGGTGCTGGCAGCACATTAAAGCCCTGGGGATTTTTCTTCACTGCCTCGGGGTCTGGCACCACACACGTCAGGTTTTGGCTTTTCAGGATCAGGCCAGAGCTGTGCCATCCTCTAAACCATGGGTGGTTTTGTTGCTTACATCAGGCTCAGGCACTGCCTGAGCATCAGCTGCTTCAGGGTTTCTGTCACTGTGCAGGCTTTGGAGGGCTGGAAATGGGAGGGGAATTAATTAATTTGAGCCCCAAGAGGTTCTGGTTGCACCAATTCGGTCTGATTGCAGCATATATTTGCCTGTATCTTTCCATGGCTTGGTAACAATCCTGGCCCCTCCTCATCTTCTCCTTTTTTATTTTTTTTCTCTGCAGCTGAAATAGGATCTTTCTTATTTCAGGTTCTTCTGCGTGGCTGACCAAGTAAAGGTTTACACCAACCAGAACAAAACCAGGTGAGTGCACAGTGAGCAGCCTGCCTGCCCCAGGAGACGTCTGAGCAAGGTGCTGTGTGGATGGGGAGTGTCACCCTGCCTGTCCCACAGTTGGGCTGTGTGACAACACAGTCTGTGATCACCTCCGGATCATCTCCAGACATTTCACACCTTTCCCCAGCCATCTGCACAAATTTTTGGCTTTGGCACTGATTCTCTGCAAGCTTTTGGTCTCATTAGCTGGTGTGCACAGCCTGGGGCGAGCAGAGTGGGACCACCTCTTTTGGCAGCAGTGCCAGTCGTGAAATTGTAGTGCAGGTCTTCCAAGAGCTGGAGAGAAATAGCTGAGATGGTGCTAATTCTCCTGGGCGTCAGCTCAGAGGCCTGATTCCAACGGAATGCAATTAAGTTTTTTTTTGAATGTCAAAGCAAAGGTGATTAAAATTGCAGAAAGTTGCTGAATCTGGTGGGAAAGGCAGCCCAAGATAGTCATGGGTAGGAAAAAGTGGATGTGGAACCTGAGTGACACTTGAATCTTCTGCTTCCCTCCTGGAGGGGAAGAAATGATGACTGTAAATGACTCTGGAAAGTGTCATCCCAACAGTCCTGGAGGAGGTGCTGACTTCTTTGTCACATCTCTCCAGCCTGGTATTTCCCATTCCCTGCTTCCTCTCACACTGTAAAACCTCTCCAGCAACTTCCACATTTTAATGCAGCTCCTGCATGGGCACGGCACTCTGCTGAAATTCCCACCCAGTGCATCCTTTGCCTAGAAAACTGATTTTCATGTCCCAAAATGTACTAGGCTAATCTAGTAAATCCACATGGTTTATCATCCAGTCCTGCTTCTCCTGCCACCACATCTTGTTTTTTTCAGAATACAGTCAGCATCCCTGGATGCTTAAACCTGGCATTCCTCAGATTCCCCTGTGTTAGGGAATAGGGAACTTGCCTGGTAGGAATGAAGGGCTGTGTATTCTTAGGGCTCTGCTTTCTGCAGCATGAAAGGGTGCTTGCAGTCTCTCCTTGCCTTTCTTTAGGACCTTTATTGGCTTGGAGGTCTCTGCTGGGCATTTCCAGCTGCTGGAGCTGATCTCGGAGGTGGATGGCGTTCTAGAGGAATTTGACCTTCCCACATTCTACAAGGTGAGGCGTTCCTGCTTGCTCCTCTGCCAGTCTGGACATGTTGGCTGGTTCCCTGTGAGATGTTCACTCGAGTAAACAGGAGCCAGTTGCAGTGGCTGCCCTGCTGTGCATGGAAACGGGGTTGTCCTAGGATAGAATGGGCACTGTGGGACTGAGGACAATCCTTGTGTCTTTGCCTTGGGCAGCTCTCTTGGGCATTAGTCCAGCCTTTTTGCTTAGTATTAGCTTTGGGAACAGGTTTGGGATTTTGAAGGGCCAGAGCCCAGTTTGTCTGTGCCTAGAGCTGAGCAGGGAGCTCATGTGGATTATTCAGCAGTGGCACATGTACCTGTTCCAGGACCAGGGCTGAGAGATTGTCCCACAGCTGCAGAGTTGAGCACAGGGAGGCTGGGAGCCAGGCAGCCTTGCCCATGGAGTCCAAAGGGGCTGGGGTGGGAAGCCCAGGTCTCCTCTTGCCTCCAGCACTGTCCATATCAGCTCTGCAGCTGGTGATTGGGCAGAGGGGACTCCCAGCTTTGGGATCCTCCAGCCTCTGTGAGCCCAGGCAGGGCAGCAGCATCATGCCAGCCCTCCCACTGTGGCTCTGTGCATTCACCAAAGCCTCCTTTAGCCCTCACATCCTTACCCCTGTTTGTTTTGCCTTCAGGACCCATCGTTCCACATCAGCTTGGCCTGGTGCGTGGGGGACCTGGCTGGCAGGCTGGAGGGGCAGTGTCTGCGGGAGCTCCAGGTGTGTCCCCACAGACGTGGGGTGGTGTGGAGGGCAGGGGGAGGGCAGAGCTGGGCTCCAGCCACATCTCCCTGCCAGGGGTGCAGAGTGGGACATTCTCTTCAACCAAGCAGGACAAACTTCAGTGGGGTGAGAGATGAGAAGCTTTAGGGGGGAGCGTGAGTTAAATCACCCTCCTGAGGGAAGTCAGAGGCTCCCAGCTTCAAATGGCTTTATCTGTGACTTCCTTCAGACAGGGAGCTGCCAACTCCATCCTCTGGCAGATCCGCTCTCCTGGTACTGACTGCTGCCTCTATTTTCCAGGACATTGTGGATGGGTTTGAGGAGTCAGAATTCCTGCTGCGTATCCAATGGGAGCAAATCCGCTGCAAGTCAGGGAACAAGTACTTCTCCTTCCCCCTGAGGTAGGGCAGGT